>NC_041392.1:247483867-247562041 GCF_002162155.2 Triticum dicoccoides | reverse complement strand
CTGACATGGCTAGTCGTAAACCCAAAGTGGCACAGACTTACAGGGACAGGCATTCATGACCCAGCAACGAACGTGTCGGTCATGGCAGGGGAGTGCAAGGGGGAGGAGCTGGAGAGGAGAGGGGGTGTCTGGGGGGTTCGGGGGAGAGAGGGAGGCCGATCCACGACGTCACCGGGCAAGGGGAGCGGCGAGGCGGCGAGCAGGTGCGTGGCGCGTGCTGCGGTCGCCGTCGGGCACCTGCCTGCCTGCCTGGCCGGCAAGCAGCTCGCTGGAGCGGCGCTGGGCTGGGCCGGCAGGTGGGCCGGGAGCTGGCGTCAGGTAAGTTTTTCCATTTTTCTCTGTTTTCTGTATTTTTTAATACTTCTGCAACTTTGTTGAATTAAATAAAATACTTAGGCAACTCCTAAAATCACCAAACTACTCCTGGTCCATAGTTGGATTATTTCCAACATGAAACATTTTAGTTTGGAGATATTTGAGCATTTAAATATTTTATATAATTTTAAATGCCCAAATTCAAATATTTATGGTTTAATTCAAAAACCCTAAGATGGCCTAGGAAAATGTGCATCACTTTTGGCAGAGGTTCTGAACCAAGACAAAAATGATGGGCATTTTAGAAGGGCATTTCAGGTTCATTGAAAAAGTTTTTAGTAAACCCTAATTGGTTTCAGAGGGGACTGGGGGTTCTGCCATCCCCATTTCAGGTTTCTGATGAAAGAGTAAACATGATGCAACACTCTAATGCATGGCTAACTTAGGGTGTGACACGGGGCTTAGTCCTTTCTGCGTTACGAATAAACGGCCAGCTATAAGAATTACTTTACTCATGTCTTAATCCATGTTTTTAATATTCCCTTATGACCTTTTCCGATTTTGAACAGGGCGATGATCCATTCTGGAAGAGGAAAACTCAAGATAAACCGGCTAAAACATCCCGCGCCAAGACCAAGGTCACGAAGAAATCTGCTAAGAAGAAGACGGCCGACTCTTCCGATTTAGTCATTAACAATGATGATCTGGAGTCAGAGGTAGAACTTGATTCACTTGGCTCTTTATTCATGCACCTCATTGACAATGACTGTTATCAGGATGCCGCGGAAGCTTGCCACGCGAGTGACGTTGAGGTAATTACTCTCTCATCCAGTTCAGACTCTTTGCCCACGTAGAGAACCAGACAAGCAATCCAAAAAGTAAAATTTTCTCACCCCCTAGCTCACTTGGATATGAAATTTATTTTGAAGAAACACCAACATGAAGCTTGCCGCACAACCCGACATAGCGGTCATGTGGTCACTTCGTCTGGTTTACCGAACACACCTGTTCGTAAACGCCGCCCAGAGGTCTCTCATATTTCTGACAGATCTTATCCCAAGGCGGGTTATTTCCGACAACCTCTTAATCCATCTGATTCTAACTATCAGGGAACTTCTCACTCCTCTTGTGGCGAATCTACGGGAACACAACTTCCACCTCTCAGAACTGCTCCTGGGTGAGCATATTAAACTAATACTTTATACCTTATGTTTGCCTACTAACCTTTTCGTTCATCCCTGTCAGAGCCAAGGCCAGACCCAGCAAAAAGGTCAAGTTGAATAAACCGGCTGATGACGACACGGCCGCTGATCCGGAAAAGACTCCAGAGCCGTCTGAACCAAATACTGATGCTGTCCTTGATGACCCGCCAGCACAAGATCATGAAACCTTTGTTGAGCAAATGGAAAATGATCCGATGGCTCATGATGATAAACCGCGAAGCCCAACCAAAGCTGTTGATGATAAAACAGATGTCGTTGTCATAACTGGTGTTAGCTATACGGCCCCAGGCAATCCCACTACTCTGTCAAAACATGGTGCCAAGGAGGATTTTTTTGCTATAGATAAGGGCAAGTGGAAGGTGGATCTAGAAAGTTATGCCCATCTAAGCGCCCAAGATATTCACTCTGGGTTTTTAAACCGACTATACACCAGCCGTGATTATGAGCCGGGCTATTGAACATGATGAAGAAGTGATATGAGGTAAACCGCTGCTGATCTCTGCATAATTACTCTTCCCTTATAACGGGTTTAGGCTACCAACTCCAGTAGTCCCCAAGGGCCAGTTTATAATATTGATATGAACCGGGACTTTAGAAAATACCTCAACTTTTCTTGTGTAGCCCCTAAGGGCCGGTTTATCTTTTCAAGATGAACCCGGTCTTTTTGCTATAAGACTCAACATTCATTTGAAAATCTTTGTAAACCGATGAACCACCAAGCTGATTGATGGCAGAAAAATCCATAGTCTTTAACTTGAGTAAATATTCATTAGTCCCCAAGTGCCAAGTATATGACTTGTCATGTGCTTGGGACTTTGTAATATTTTTGGAGAAGAAGCAATCGGCATTAGCCCCCAAGTGGCAAGTGTATGACTTGTCATGTGCTTGGGACTTCAAATATATACTGCCAACTCACAAATTGCATATCTCTTGCAGGCTGAGCTTAGCAATAAAGAATCCCAATTCACCGACCTTCAAGAAAATATCAAAACTCAACAAGCCGAGACTTCCAAGGCCAAAGAAGAGCTGACCAACGCTTTAGCAGCTATGGAAAAACTGAAGGAGAGATTTAAGAATGAGCGGGCAGGATGGGATACAGAGAAAACCACTCTACTGAAGAGGGCTGAGGACGCTGAAACAACCCTTAATCCGGTCATGGAGGTATTAACTGGCTTGAAACGCCAAATAAATGCCATGACTACGGCTGTCTTTGGTAAATAATCATCTTCACAAACCATAAACATGTATTACCTAACAGACTGTTGGTTTACCAATGTTTTTGTCAACGCAGGGAGTCGTGTTGCTCATCTTGGCTCGGACATGCGTCAAAGCCTGAAAGCTGCCTATACATTTATAGAATAGCTATATACCGGTATACAAGGGGTCATCTGCACAGCCTCCCAAAAAAAACCGCCCCCAACCTTGATCAAGGATACGTTGGTAAGGCTAGCTGTGATGCCTGCTCGGATTGAAGAACTGAAGAAATCGGCTACCAGGGCAGGTGCTCTTACCGCATTAACACGGGCCAAAGCCTAGATCTCTGATCTTGACCCGACCGATCTTGGAAACGGCTATCCGAGCATAAAAGAGGATGGGTCAGATTTTGATAATGATGGCCTCAGAGCTTTGACAAGGGAGATGCATCCACTGGCTAGCAAATTGGCTGAAGAAACTGATCTGTCACATTATCTATCGATTTATGATGCCAACAACAAGAAAGTTAATCCGCCAAGTTGCAACGCTCTGAATCTTATTCCGCCAATCCGTAAGCATACTTATGCTCCTGATGTTGACCCCTCCTCACTTATAAGCAATGAAACTATATTCAGAGCCTTAACTGGGATCGATTGGTCCACCAATGACTTCTAGCAACTAGGTACAAAAGAGGAGGGTGAACTGGCGCAGGATGATCCACAACCTTCAAGCCAGCCCGATCAAGATTCATAAACCGGTAGCCGGTTTAGCTTCTTCCTTCTGCAAGACTTGTTTGAAAACAATTGTTCTTATGGGCATCAAACCGCCTTGTAATAGGCTAGTGAAAACTCTTTATCTGCTATGCCATCGTGCATATATTTGTTGCATGACACGGGTAATCCGCCATGTTAAGCTAATCCTATGTTTGCTCATGGTATTCGGCAATATGAAATCTGATCCTGCATATAATCAAAAAGAGAAAGAGTGCCTTGGCGGTTTACCGCTAGACAAGTTATCATGTCCAATAACATAGTTTATAACCAAGGATGGACTTAAAAATAACCGTATAATTGAGCATATAGCGTACTTGTGATACTTTGATCGTACTGTTGGTTTATCCAACTAGTATAAGGGTGATAACCTAAAATTTGAACACTGGTAGTTATATTGCTGGTTTATAAAATAAACCCGGTCAGGCTAATAAACTCCGGTTCATTATAATCATAAAGTATGATAAGTAGCATGAAACAAACTTTAAAAAAATCAAGAGGGCTTAAATAGTCATGACTGTGGCCTTGCGCCGATCAAGAGGGTATAAGCTATGGTTCGAATACGACCAAAAAGCCCCAAAGTAACCATCCTGTTGGCCTTACGTCGATGAAGAGGGTATAAGCTTTAGTTCGAATATGACCATGCCCCCAAGTGATTTCCCTGGTGGCCTTACGCCGATCAGGAGGGTTTAAGCTATGGTTCGAATATGACCAAGCCCCCAAGTGATTTCCCTGGTGGCCTTATGCCGATCAAGAGTGTTTAAGCTATGGTTTGAATACGACCAAGCCCCCAAGTGATTTCCCTGGTGGCCTTACGCCAATCAAGAGGGTTTAAGCTATGGTTCGAATACAACCAAGCCCCCCACGTGATTTCCCTGGTGGCCTTACGCCAATCAAGAGGGTTTAAGCTATGGTTCGAATAGGACCAAGCCCCCAAGTGATTATGTGGGCTGTGCCTAAGGGGTACCTATGTTTGAGCTATGTTTTGACAATAGACGCTCTTTGGTCCCTTTAACCTGGGTAGCAAGCCCCCAAGCTTTTTTTTTCATTGGCTTATAGCCGGTTCAAGGGGAAATCATAACTTCATGCCTAAGCCAGAAGCCCCTGGTAACCAAAAAATCATTTAAGAGAACGACAGAAGCCCTGCTTTAGCAAGGATCCCGGTTTATTATATCAATCATAATATATACACTGTCTAAATATGTACATAAGGAGAGCTTGTGGCTCAAGTGTAGTATGGCCTAATCTGAGAAATATTCCAATGCCGGTGGGTCTCCTCCTCCGACGTGCGTGAGTCCTTGTGGTCTCGAACATCGATAAGGTAATATGACCCATTGTTTAGATTCTTGCTGACCACAAAGGGTCCTTCCCAAGGCGGGGATAACTTGTGCATATCAGTCTGATCCTAGATGAGCCGGAGCACCAAATCACCTTCTTGAAAGGTTCTAGTTTTAACCCGGCGGCTATGGTAATGGTGCAGATCTTGCTGGTAAATCGGCGAACGAGCCGCTGCGATGTCACGTTCTTCATCTAACAGGTCAAGTTCTTCCCGACGAGCTTTTTCATTGTCAGCTTCAACATAAGCCGCCACACGGGGCGAGTCATGATGGATGTCACTAGGGAGAACCACCTCTGCTCCATAAACCATGAAGAAAGGCATGTAACCTGTAGACCTGTTGGGGATGGTATTAATGCTCCATAACACGGAAGGTAACTCCTCTACCCGACAACCCGGCATCCTCTGCAGGGGAACCATAAGCCGGGGTTTGATACCTCTCAAAATCTCTTGATTGGCTCTCTCAGCTTGACCATTAGACTAGGGGTTAGCCACTGATGATACATCAAGCTAGATATGCTCACGTTGACAAAAATCTTCCATAGCTCCTTTGGAGAGGTAAGTGCCATTGTCTTTTATAATGCTATGTCGAAAACCAAAGCGGAAGATCACCTTCTTCATGAATTGAACCGCCGTTGCTGCATCACACTTACTCACTGGCTCTGCATCTACCCATTTAGTAAACTTGTCAACTGCCACCAAGAGGTTAGTCTTCATATCCTTGGATCTCTTAAAGGGCCCAACCATATCAAGCCCCCAGACTACAAACGGCCAAGTAACTGGAATCATCCTCAACTCCTGAGCCGGAACATGAGCTCGATGTGAAAACTTCTGACAACCGTCACACCTTCTGACCAAGTCCTCAACATCAGCATGAGCCGTCAGCCAATAAAAACCGTGAAGAAAAGCTTTGGCTACCAGAGATTTTCAACCGGCATGATGACCACAATCTCCTTCATGGATCTCACGTAGAATCTCACAGCCTTCTTCAGGAGACACACAACGGTGAAACGCCCCTGTGACATTGCAATGATGCAACTCTCCGTTGACAATAGTCATTGACTTGGACCGCCGGATTATCTACCTGGCCAAAATTTCATCCTCGGGTAACTCGCCCTGGGTCATATATGCCAAATAGGGAACTGTCCAATCAGGGATAACATGAAGATCCGCTACCAACACAGCCTCCGGGTCAGGAATAGCCAAATCCTCCACTGTGGGTAACTTGACCGACGGATTATGAAGGATGTCAAGAAAGACATTAGGAGGCACCGGTTTATGTTGAGAACCCAAACGTCTTAAGGCGTCAGCCGCTTCATTCTTTCTCCGGTCAACATGCTCAACTTGATAACCTTTGAAGTGACCTGCAATAACATCCACCTCTCGTCGATAAGCCTCCATTAGTGGATCCTTGGAATCCCAAGTACCAGAGACCTGTTGAGCCACCAAATCCGAGTCACCAAAGCACCTTACCCGGCTTAAGTTCATCTCCTTAGCCATCCGAAGACCATGGAGCAAGGCCTCATATTCAGCTGCATTGTTCGTGCAAGGAAACATCAAACAGAGAACATAGCAGAATTTATCGCCTTGAGGGGAAGCAAGCACAACTCCAGCTCCCGAGCCCTCCAATTGCCTGGACCCATCAAAGTGAATGGTCCAATACGTGTTATCTGAATTTTCCTCCGGTGCTTGCAACTCTGTCCAATCATTGATGAAATTTACCAGTGCTTGGGACTTGACAGCCATACGAGGTACATACTTTAAACCGTGAGGTCCAAGCTCAATAGCCCACTTAGCGATCCGGCTAGTTGCTTCCCTATTTTGGATGATATCTCCCAAAGGAGTGGAGCTAACCATAGTGATGTGATGACCCTGGAAATATTGCTTAAGCTTTCGGCTGGCCATAAAAACCCCGTATACAAGCTTCTGCCAGTGCGGATATCTCTGTTCGGACTCAATAAGCACCTCACTGATGTAGTAAACTGGCCGTTGAACCGGATATTCCTTGCCCGTTTCCTTCTGTTCCACCACAATAGCTACACTAATAGCCCGGGCATTGGCAGCCACATATAACAACAATGGCTCTTTATCAATTGGGGCCGCAAGAACCGGCGGTTCGGCCAACTGTTTTTTCAAATCCTCAAACGCCGCATTAGCCGCATCACTCTAGAGAAAATTATCTGTCTTCTTCATCATCTGATATAAAGGAATAGCCTTCGCTCCTAACCGGCTTATGAACTGGCTCAGTGCCGCAATACGACCTGCCGGACGTTGAACATCGTTGATACACGCCGGTTTAGCCAAAGAAGTGATGGCCTTGGTCTTCTACGGATTAGCCTTGATGCCCCTGTTAGACACCAGAAAACCTAAGAGCTTACCCGCCGATACACCAAAGACACACTTGCTCGGGTTAAGCATCATCTTATAAACCCGGAGGTTATCAAAGGTTTCCTTCAAATCATCTATCAATGTTTCCTTCATTCTGGACTTCACCATGATATCATCCACTAAGCATGAACATTGTGCCCAATCTGAGTATGAAGACAATTCTGCACACATCATTGGTACGTCGCCTGGGCACTCTTGAGCCCAAAAGGCATAGACACATAGCAGAAGGCTCCAAAGGGAGTTATAAAAGCTGTCTTCTCCTGTTCCTTAACTGCCATCTTGATTTGATGATATCCCGAGTAAGCATCCAAAAAACTCAACCGCTCCCAACCCGCAGTAGCATCAATGATCTGATCAATACGAGGGAGAGCAAAAGGGTCAGCTGGACAAGCCTTGTTCAAATCTGTGTAGTCCACACACATGCGCCAACTGCCATTCTTCTTAAGTACGGGCACTAGGTTAGCCAACCACTCTGGATGAAAAACCTCGATAATAAACCCAGCTGCCAAGAGCCGGGCTACCTCCTCACCAATGGCCTTGCGCCTTTCTTCGTTGAAACGCCGAAGAAACTGCTTAACCGGTTTAAACCTGGGATCAATATTGAGAGTATGCTCAGCGAGTTCCCTCGGTACACCTGGCATGTCAGAATGCTTCCATGCAAATATATCCTGGTTCTCACGGATGAACTCGATGAGCGCGCTTTCCTATTTTGGATCCAAATTAACGCTGATGCTGAACTGCTTGGATGAATCACCGGGAACAAAGTCAACCAGCTTAGTCTCATCGGCCAATTTAAATTTCAGGGCCGGATCATGCTCTGTAGTGGTTTTTTCTCAAAGAAATCATGTCCGCCGGATCAACATTGTCCTTATAAAACTTCAACTCCTCCGTTGCACAAACCGACTCAGCATAAGCCGCATCCCCCTCTTCACACTCCAAAGCTATTTCCCGGCTCCCATGTACCATGATGGTCCCCTTATGACCCGGCATCTTGAGCTGTAGATAAACATAACAGGGCCTTGCCATGAATTTAGCATAAGCCGGCTGTCCAAACAGAGCATGATAAGGGCTCTTGATTTTCACCACCTCAAAGGTCAATGTCTCTGATCTAGAGTCATGATCATCTCCAAAAGCAACTTCCAGAGCTATCTTACCCACTGGATACGCCGACTTACCAGGCACCACACCATGTAAAACAGTGTTCGACGGTTTATGGTTTTTATCTGTCAACCCCATGCGACGAAAGGTTTCATAATAAAGGATGTTGATGCTGCTCCCTCCATCCATGAGCACCTTGGTAAACTTATACCCTCCAACCTGAGGTGCAACCACCGATGCAAGATGCCCCGGATTATCAACCCGAGGCGGATGATCCTCTCGACTCCACAAAATGGGCTTCTCAAACCAGCGCAAGTAACGCGGCACTACCGGTTCAACAGAGTTTACTGCCCTTTTATGAAGCTTCTGGTCCCGCTTGCACAAACTCATGGTAAAGACGTTGTACTGCCCACTATTCAACTGTTTCGGGTTACTCTGATATCCAGATTGCTGTTGCTGATTCCCCTGACCTGACTGTTGATGGTAGCCACCCCGATTGCCTTGATGACCTTGATGTCCCTGGTACCGGTTCAACAGAGTTTACTACCGTTCTATGAAGCTTCTGGTCCTGCTTGCACAAACTCGTGGTAAAGACGTGGTACTGCCCACTATTCAACTGTTTCGGGTTACTCTGATATCCAGATTACTATTGCTGATTCCCTGACCTGACTGTTGATGGTAGCCACCCTGATTGGCTTGATGACGTTGATGACCTTGATGATCTTGATGTCCCGGGAACCTAGAGTTTGAACCACCGCCACCGTAACCCGGACCTTGAGAACCGGATCCTGGACCGCCACCCGGTCCATGGTTGCTTTGAGAAGAAATTGAATTTTTGAACTCCTTCATAATGAAACAATCCTTCCAGAGATGAGTAGACGGTCTCTGTCGCGTACCATGCCTCGGGCAGGGCTGATTCAACATATGCTCAAGATTAATGCCTAATCCTCTGGTCTACGGGGGCGGTCTGCCCTTACGACCCTGGCCATTATTCTGTGCATTGGTATTTGCCACAAAGTCCAAGCTGTTATCAGCCTTGCGCTTACCATTACCTCCTTGATTCGCCGCCGGGTTGTGTTGCTGCCCTCTGGAGCTGCTGCTTTTCTTTCCTTTTCCGGTCTTTTCATCATCAGAATCGGGGTCCTTGGTACCATCAGAGTCAGCGTATTCTACCAGAGCCGCCATGAGCGTTCCCATATCATTGCAGTGTCGTTTTAGCCGCCCTAATTTCTGCTTGAGGGGCGTAAAACGGCAATTTTTCTCCAACGTCAAAACTACTGAATTGGCATTGATCCGGTCCGACGAGTGCAGGATCGTTGAAACCCGGCGCACCCAGTAGGTTGTCGACTCACCTTCTTCCTGAACACAAGAGGCCAAATCCACAATTCACATGGGCTGCTTGCACGTGTCCTTGAAATTCTGGATAAACCGGGCTTTTAAATCGGCCCATGACCCAACGGATTCAGCAGGTAATCCCTTCAACCAAGTACGAGCCGTTCCTTCTAACATCATGGTGAAATACTTAGCACATGCAGCCTCATCAACATCCAACAGTTCCATCGCCATTTCATAACTCTCAATCCACGCTTCAGGAGGTAAATCGGCCGTGTAGTTGGGTACCTTACGGGGACCTTTGAAATCCTTGGGTAACCGTACGTTATGCAAGGCCAGGGCCAAACAAGGCACACCCAAAGACCTGAAAGTTACACTGTCTTGACTGAAGCTGTCGGATGAACCGGAGAAGGTTGACGGGCCGCGTACTGCGCCGCTAGCTTGGCCTCTCGACATACTCTACCTTGGTCCACCACGTTCTGAGCATCGGCACCACCGCCTGTCGGGTTATGGCCACGAGGCGGATTACGATTCCGCGCACTGCTTGACACGGCCGGCTCATCAATATGTCTGCTGTAACTGCGGCTTGGGTGGGGGTGGAATGAATCCTCTCATGGCTGTACGAATAAGCCAGCTGCTGAGCCAAGCCTGTCTGAATGAGCTCTCTAGCCCGCCATGTCTCAACTGCCACTGGGGACTCGCCTTCGACTGGGAGAGCTGCCAATCGTGAAGCGGCAATGACCATGTTATCTAAGGGTTAGAGTAATGACCCGGTGGCGTCGCCACATGCTGTGGCGTCAGTACATGATGCGTTGGGTTATTGCCTTGAGGAGGTGGGTCCATTGTGTGCGGTTGAACCGGCGCCCCTGTTCCTGGTGCTTCAGTCCGGTTTACCACTGGCTGGTTACTGGTCCCTGCTCCGGGCGTGTTGAAGAGGTTTCTCGCCTCATAAACCGAAGGTAGGCAGGTCTGATGCCTTCTCCTCATGACATCATTCGACGCGTTCTGATCTAGCATAAGCCGAAACCCGTTGCGCCTGAGCCTCTAACTCGGCCCGCATCGTGGCCATCCTTATGTCTTCGGCTGCCAGATCTTCCTTGGCTTGAGTTATCTGGTCTCTCACCTTGGCGACATCTGCATTATGCTCGTCCCGACTGGCCACACTAACCTCAGTCGTCATCAGCGTTGCTAAAGCGTCACGTAAACCGGACAAGACTTGAGTCGGCGGGCGCGCAGGGTCTCCTGCCCCGGCCGCCGTTGCCACTTCGGAACCGGAAATCAACACCGCCGCAGTTAATGAATTCTACCCCGGCTGTGTACCGGCCATGAAGATTGCAACTTGGTTCGGCAGCTCGCGGGGATCCGGAATACTGTCGCCATCAGAATAGCCCCCAAGCTATCCATCTTTCAGCTGGTTCAATGACTCGGTTTCTCCAGTAGATGACTCGCCATCGGAGTAAATGATGGTTTCACCACCAGATACTGATCTATCCTCAGATTTAGCCCCGTGGATGACTCCCATGAAGGCACGCTTCATGGCAGGCGGAACCCGGGCGGGTCTCGCACGCTGAGCCGTCTCGATGATGTCGGTGCAGATGTCCGGCTCAGGGCCTAGTTCGCCGATCTTGTAGATGAAGACGAAAATTCCACCAAAGGGGACCTGGTACCCGTACTCAATGGAGCCGACCTCGGGGCCCCAGCCCACGTCGTCGGTGTAGAGCTTGCCGCGGCGACTCTTGGTCATCCGGCCCACGGCGTACCCCTTGATCCCTTCGGAGCTGCCCTTTAAGAACTCGAAACCATCGTGCGGTAGCCCCACGGTGGGCGCCAACTGTCATGGGATTATCACGGTAGATGTCCTAGTGTGAGGACTTGGTCGTGTAGCCATCGCAACGAAGTTAGCTTAAAGGGGTTAATCAGGACAAAGGACACAGGGAGTTTATACTGGTTCGGCCCCTTACGATGAAGGTAAAAGCCTAGTCCAGTTTGTAGTTGGTATTGCTAGGGTTTTGATGAGCAAGGGGCGAATACGCTTGACCCGGCTCTTCTTGATAACCCACAAGTATAGGGGATCGCAACAGTTTTCGATAAGTAAGAGTGTCGAATCCAACGAGGAGCTAAAGGTAGAACAAATATTCCCTCAAGTTCTATCGACCACCGATACAACTCTACGCACGCTTGACGTTCGCTTTACCTAGAACAAGTATGAAACTAGAAGTACTTTGTAGGTGTTTTTGGATAGGTTTGCAAGAATATAAAGTGCACGTAAATAAAAAGTAGGGGCTGTTTAGATAAAGAAGCAATAAAGTTAGTATAGCGAGTGTGGAAAAGTGGTGGTAGGAGTTGCGAAATTTTCCCTAAGCAATTGACTACGTCACTAGACTGATAGCAAGTTTTATTTGGGAGAGGCCACTGCTAGCATGTCATCCCTGACTTGGAATTCTGTGCACTTACGATTGGAACTATTAGCAAGCATCCGCAACTACTAATGTTCATTAAGGTAAAACCCAACCATAGCATTCAGATATATTGGTCCCCCTTCAATCCTGTATGCATCAATTTGTATGTTAGGTTGAAGCTTCTGTCACTCGTGCCCTCCAATACATAGTCCTATCAACATACAACTAACCCTATGGTGTGATCCACGCGCACGCTCATATGATGGGCACCAAAGGACAGCAACATAACCACAAGCAAATTAAATCAATCATAGCAATTCATTAACCACCGATAGGACAATGAAAATCTACTCAAACATCATAGGATGGCAACACATCATTGGATAATAATATGAAGCATAAAGAACCATGTTCAAGTAGAGGGCACAGTGGGTTGCAGGAGAGTGGACCACTGTAGATAGATGGGGGAGGTGATGGAGATGTTCGTGAAGATGACGGAGGTGTTGGTGTAGATCACCGTCACACGATGATGGCCCCGGCGACGTTCCGGCGCCACCGGGAGAGAGGGGGAGAGAGCCCCCATTCTTCTTCTTCTTCCTTGACCTTCTCCCTAGATGGGAGAAGGGTTTCCCCTCTGGTCCATGGCCTCCATGGCATGGGAGGGGCGAGAGCCCCTCCGAGATTGGATCTGTCTCTCTGTCTCTTTCTGTTTCTACGTTCTCAGATTCTGCCCTTTCACCGTTTCTTAAATTCCCGGAGATCCGTAACTCCAATTGGGCTGAAATTTTAACACAATCTCTATCTGGATATTAGCTTTATTGCAGTGAAAGAAGGGCATCAACCGCCTTACGGGGTGGCCACGAGGGTCAGGGGCACGCCCCCTGCCTCGTGGCCCCCTCGGGCATCGTCTCGCATTAATTTTTCTTCCCAAAAATCACATATATTCCAAAAAAATTTGCGTCAGTTTTTATCCCGTTTGGACTGCGTTTGATATGGATTTGCTATGAATCAAAAAACATGCAATAAACAGGAACTGGCACCGGGCACTGGATCAATATGTTAGTCCCAAAAAATAGTATAAAAAGTTGCTAAAAGTATATGAAAGTTGTATAATATTGGCATGGAACAATCAAAAATTATAGATATGACGGAGACGTATCAGCTCTCGATCTGTTGTTTTTCTGTCTCCAGACTGCCGCCGGGTCGTCCCTTTATATACACAGGTTGACGCCCGGTTGGTTTACAGAATCCCGATCGGCTTATAATCATGTCCGGCTCGATATCTACTCTTTCTTAATGTACACCACAAGTCATACACCTTACGGCGGATTACATCTATGGGCCCTTACCCGTCTCTGGGCCCTGGGTCTTGTTATTACGTTTCATTTGTAAAGCGCCATCCTTGATGTCTTCATGGGCTTAAATACAGGTATTTCACTATGAGCATAACCCGGCCCCTCCTGGGCGGTTTATACTCAATACTTATATCCCCAACACTAAGCATCTCCATATAACCTCTAGATCAATGGCATTCATCAAGACAAGATTGCAAGTCATAATAGATTCTCAGACTTAGTGAAAACAGAGTAAGGCTGAAAATAAACTCATGATGCATACTTTGAAACAACAAAAGTATATGCTACGGGAACATTTCATGGCATCAAAGGGCATGTCAAGCATTTACATGTAGAGCACTACAAAACATAATTACTGAGCTACTGCTAGAAACCACTAGAACATGCTCAAAACATCATGGCAAGAATTCAAATGATAACAGATTCACAGACTTAGTGTAATTTACTGGACATGGCAGAAACAACGACAAGTACACATGTTTGCAAGCTTGGTTAACTCAACATGAAGCATGTCATGGCAAGTGAGTGTACCCAACAGCAAGAAGGAATGTTTGTCCAACTACTCATGTCAAGAACATGGTCATAGGAGGCATAGAACACTACCTATTCACATGGCAAAACTAAACTTACTGATAACAGGCTGACAAAAACATTATTTAGCAACTTTAGGGCATGGTAATGGTAAGCTACAGTGGGCCACAATTGCAAGAAAGGTCATGCATGGATAGAGCATAACAAGATCTACACAACATCCTTACCAAGCATCTCCAGATTATGCACAGATTCACTTGTAGCGTCGAGTTAACATGGCAACATAATGTAGCAGATTCAGACATAGCAGAAATCATCAAGTCACTGAAATCAACAACAACAAGCAACATGCTTTGCAAGCTTGTGCTAGTTACCATAGGGCATATCATGCATCAAACTCATATTGCCAAGATGCTAATATGATGCATGCATTAAATCACACGAAAATGACAAAAGGGCAAGTTATATCAGTTTTCAGCAGTTAAGAACAAATATCACTTTTACAACGAGGATTAAGACATCAACATGAATAGTACTCCCTCCATTCACTTTTGTAAGTCATTTCAGACAACTCAAAATACATTGTCTGAAATGTCTTCAAGGTCATATAAAAGTGAACAGAGGGAGTAACACGGATGCAAATGCAACCATCATGAAGATCATCTAGAGATGAACAATTCGACATATCATACACTCCAATCGGAGCAACATGCACAATGTTATGCCATGATGAAGATGCACACATGCTAACACAAACTAGGCACTTAGCCGAAATGGAGATGAGCGCAAAATATAAAAAAAAAACCACGGCGAAGGATAGGCAGAGGCTGCTCACTTTGGGCCCGTGGGCCAGCTCGAGGAAGCTAGCAGTTCGGGGAGGCCGGTCTGGTTCGCGCCGGTTCGCGTGAACCGGCTGGTCTCGGCGGTTCGGGCGGTTCAGGGCGGTTCGGTCCGGTTGGACTGGGCGGGGGTCAACGCGGGCGGCGGGGGTGGAGACCAGCGGCGACGGCGAGCTTCACAGGGCGCAGCGGCAAGGGGGGTCTATGGAGGCGCCGGCTCCAGTCGGTCCGCAGTCAGATCTGGTCGGAGGGGCTGGACGGCGACGGTGGAGGTGGCGGCGTGGGGTGGTTGCGGTGGCGGCGGCGGTTGCCAATGCGAGCCATGGCTACGGTGATCGCCGGTGCGGGCGGCGAGGCAAGCGCAGTGCGGGGGCGCGACGTGGAGGCGGTGGCGCGGCGCTAAGGACGGCGGGGGGAGCGGTGGCGCGGCTATGGCGAGGTGGCACGGCAAGGCGGCGGCGGGGAGCTCCGGCGAAGGCGCAACGAAGTCCGGCGAAGCCCGACGTGGGCGGCGGCGCGCTCGGGCCCAAATGGGCTCAAGCGGGCTGGCGATGGGCTCCACGGGCCCGCGCGGTGGGAGGCGGTGGCTGGCACTGTTGGGGTGCGGAAATCGAGGCGGATTAGGGTTAGGGTGTTCTCTCTCCCTCTCTCAGATTTGGACGGGGAAGGTGTTTTATAGGCAAAAGGAGCTAGGAGTGGTATTTTTCAGAGCGGTTTTCACCCACGCGATCGTGATCCGACGGAGATGAGCATGGAGGGGGTTTAGATGGGCTAGCGGGCTATTGTGAAGGGGCGCTGGGCTGCAAACAGAAAGAGGTCCGGGTGTTAACGCGGTTAACCATTGGGGGCATCAAACGACCTCCAAATGGAACGAAATTTGACATGCGGTCTACCAGTGATATACCAATACCGCTCGTCAACTCTCAACCCATTCCGAGAACATTTTTATCCCGCTCAGGGAACGAGATCTGAAAGGTGCAACGGGTGCATATGAGAGTGTCGAAATCTTAAATGGACAACCGAGAAAGTGACCGGATGCAAGAGACGAACACGAATGCAAATGAGATGCACATGATGACATGGAAAAGTGCAACACACAAGCGAATGACATGGCAATGATGTCGAATAAACAGAAGACACCTGGTGCACCAGACTCGGGCCGTCACAGGTTCTTGCTAGAGGCTCATAGCAACCATGTAAAAGCTTGCAACAACAAAGTAGAGGACGTCTAACTCGCTTTTGCAGGGCATGTTGTGATGTGATATGGTCAAAACATGATAAGATATAAATTGTTGTATGAGATGATCATGTTTTGTAGAACTTATCGGCAACTGGCAGAAGCCTTATGGTTGTCGCTTTATTGTATGAAATGCAATCGCCATGTAATTTCTTTACTTTATCACTAAGCGGTAGTGATAGTCATAGAAGCAATAGTTGGCGAGACGACAATGACGCTACGATGAAGATCAAGGTGTCCAGCCGGTGACGATGGAGATCATGACGGTGCTTTGGAGATGGAGATCAAAGGCACAAGATGATGATGGCCATATCATGTCACATATTTTGATTGCATCTGATGTTTTTCTTTTATGCATCTTATTTTGCTTAATATGGCGGTAGCACTATAAGATGATCCCTCACAAAATTTCAAGGTATAAATGTTCTCCCTGAGTATGCATCGTTACTACAGTTCGTCGTGCCGAGACACCACGTGATGATCGGGTGTGATAAGCTCTACGTTCACATACAACGGGTGCAAGCCAGTTTTGCACATGCAGAATACTCGGGTCAAACTTGACGAGCCTAGCATATGAAGATATGGCCTCGGAACACTGAGACCGAAAGTTCGAACGTGACTCATATAGTATATATGATCAACATAGTGATGTTCACCATTGAAAACTACTCCATCTCACGTGATGATGGGACATGTTTTAGTTGATATGGATCACGTGATCATTTAGATGACTAGAGGGATGTCTATCTAAGTGGGAGTTCTTAAGTAATATGATTAATTGAACTTTATCATAAACTTAGTCCTGATAGTTTTTGCATATCTATGTTGTTGTAGACCAATGGCCTGTGCTACCGTTCCCTTGAATTTTAATGCGTTTCTAGAGAAAGCTAAGTTGAAAGATGATGGTAGCAACTACACGGACTGGGTCCGTAACTTGAGGACTATCCTCATTGCTGCATAGAAGAATTACATCCTGGAAGCACCGCTAGGTGCAAGACCCGCTGCAGGAGCAACTACGGACATTATGAAAGTCTGGCAGAGCAAAGCTGGTGACTACTCGATAGTTCAGTGTGCCATGCTTTACGGCTTAGAATCGGGACTTCAAAAACATTTTGAACATCATGGGCATATCAGATGTTCGAGGAGCTGAAGTTAATATTTCAAGCAAATGCCCGAGCTGAGAGATATGAAGTCTCCAACAAATTCTACAGCTGCAAAATGGAGGAGAATAGTTCAGTCAGTGAACACATACTCAGAATTTCTGGGTACCATAACCACTTGACTCAGCTGGGAGTTAATCTTCCTGATGATAGTGTCATTGGCAGAGTTCTTTAATCACTGCCACCAAGCTATAAAGGCTTCATGCTGAATTATAATATGCAAGGGATGGAAAAGACAATTCCTGAGCTCTTCGCAATGCTAAAGGTTGCGGAGGTAGAAATCAAGAAAGAGCATTAAGTGTTGATGGTTAACAAGACCACTAGTTTCAATAAAAAGGGCAAATGGAAGAAGGGGAACTTCAAGAAGAATATCAAGCAAGTTGTTGCTCAAGGGAAGAATCCCAAGTCTGGACCTAAGCCTGAAACTGAGTGCTTCTACTACAAAGGGACTGGTCACTGGAAGCGGAACTACCCCAAGTATTTGGCGGATAAGAAGGATGGCAAAGTGAAAGGTATATTTGATATACATGTTATTGATGTGTACCTTACTAATGCTCGTAGTAGCGCCTAGGTATTAGATACTGGTTATGTTGCTCATATTTGCAACTCGAAACAGGGGCTATGGATTAAACGAAGAATGGCTAAGGACGAGGTGACGATGCGCATCGGAAATGGTTCCAAGGTTGATATGATCGCCTTCGGCATGCTAACTCTACATCTACCGTCGGGATTAGTTTTAGACCTGAATAATTGTTATTTGGTGCCAGCGTTGAGCATGAACATTATACCTGGATCTTGTTTGATGCGAGACGGTTATTCATTTAAACCAGAGAATAATGATTGCTCTATTTATATGAGTAATATCTTTTATGGTCATGCACCCTTCATGAGTGGTCTATTTTTGTTGAATCTCGATTGTAATGATACACATATTCATAGTATTGAAGTCAAAAGATGCAAACTTAATAATGATAGTGCAACTTATTTGTGGCACTACCATTTAGGTCATATTGGTGTAAAGTGCATGAAGAAACTCCATGCCGATGGACTTTTGGAATCACTTGATGCTTGCGAACCATGCCTCATGGGCAAGATTACTAAGACTCCGTTCTTCGGAACAATGGGGTGAGCCACTGAGTTATTGGAAATAATACATACTGATGCATGCGGTCCGATGAGTGTTGAGGCTCGCGCCGGGTATCGTTATTTTCTAATCTTCACAGATGATTTGAGCAGATATGGGTATATCTATGTCGGTGTTCTGGGAACATGGGTCCCCAGACTTGCCTTCCTGTGGCCCGCGGCGTGGCTAAGCCAGCAGGTCGTACGGCCCTTCTTCGTCAACAAAGCACCCAAGTTCCTCGCGAGGGGCCAAGCCTCGCGAAGCGGACGATGCAAGACCTCCTCTGGAGTGGTCTAGCCAGGCAGGCTCACGAGGAGCGGAGATATCAAGGCGAGGCGAACCTCACGAGGTTCTCGTGACGTGAGCCATGACAATCGGCACCAGGCGGGCCCCAGCGTGCACAGCGTCCTTGTTTCCTCTTTGGTGCAAAGGGGGCAAGCGCAGTCGCGGAGTACCGAGGCCTCATGCAAAGGTTGCCACTTCAGTGCAACAAGACCAAGACCATGGACTGCAAGACGAAGGTCACCGTGGAGCCCAGAATAGCATCACCACCAGAACTTTGTGCAGGCGAAGACTACTTTTGTCAGGATAGCTTGTTCTAGCTGTCTCCCTTCAAATTAGCCCGCCATTGTTGGATCCCTTCCCGTTCAATATTTGGGAAGCAGACCAGGGCCTCTATAAATAGGACTAGCCACCACAGTAAAGAGGACGATCGGATCAGGGCTTGGGGATCGAAGCTGGAGAGGATGATCTGATCTTAGCTAGAGACCACCCCCGCACACACAAGCTCGCCGAGCACAAGAACGCCTCGCCCTCGGGAGGCCGTTCTTCCCTTGTATTGTTCATCATCAGCCCAAGAGGCAATCCACCACCACCACAATGGAGTATGGTATTACACCACAATGGTGGCCCGAACTAGTATAAACCCTGTGTCCTTCTGTGTTGTGAGTTCGTCGAGTTCGTCCTCAAGATCCTAGCGAGCTAGAGCGTAGATCGATTGGAGGGAAAGACTTCATGTGCACCCTAGTGTTCGAACCTTAAGGGTTTGCCGGGACCCCATACCCCGACAATCTACTTAATGAAATATAAGTCTGAAACATTTGAAAAGTTCCAAGAATTTCAGAGTGAAGTGGAAAATCATCGTAACAAGAAAATAAAGTTTCTACAATATGATCGTGGAGGTGAATATTTGAGTTATGAGTTTGGTCTTCATTTAAAACAATGTGGAATAGTTTTGCAACTCACACCACTTGGAACATCACAGCATAATTGTGTGTCTGAATGTCATAACCGTACTTTATTAGATATGGTACGATCTACGATATCTCTTACTGATTTACCGCTATCGTTTTGGGGTTATGCTTTAGAGGCGGCTGCATTCACATTAAATAGGGCACCATCTAAATCCGTTGAGATGACACCATATGAATTGTGGTTTGGCAAGAAACCTAAGCTATCGTTTCAAAGTTTGGGGTTGCGATGCTTATGTGAAAAAGCTTCAACCTGATAAGCTTGAACCCAAATCGGAGAAATGCGTCTTCATAGGATATCCAAAGGAAACTGTTGGGTACACCTTCTATCACAGATCCCAAGGCATGATATTCGTTGCTAAGAATGGATCCTTTCTAGAGAAGGAGTTTCTCTCGAAAGAAGTGAGAGGGAGGAAAGTAGAACTTGATGAGGAAATTGTTCCTTCTCCTGAATTGGAAAGTAGTTCATCATAGAAACCAATTCCAGTGATGCCTACACCAATTAGCGAGGAAGTTAATGATGATGATCATGAAACTTCAGATCAAGTTACTACTGAACCTTGTAGGTTAAGCAGAGTACGGTGCGCACCAGAGTGGTACGGTAATCTTGTTCTGGAAGTCATGTTACTTGACCATGACGAACCTACGAACTATGAAGAAGCGATGATGAGCCCAGATTCCGCGAAATGGCTTGAGGCCATGAAATCTGAGATGGGATCCATGTATGAAAACAAAGTGTGGACTTTGGTTGACTTACCCGATGATCGGCAAGCCATAGAAAATAATTGGATCTTCAAGACGAAGACTCACGCTGACGGTAATGTTACTGTCTACAAATCTCGACTTGTTGCAAAAGGTTCTCGACAAGTTCAAGGATTTGACTATGATGAGACCTTCTCACCTGTAGTGATGATTAAGTCTGTCCAAATCATGTTAGCAATTGCCGAATTTTATGATTATGAAATTTGGCAAATGGATGTCAAAATTGCATTCCTTAATGGATTTCTTAAAGAAGAGTTGTATATGATGCAACAAGAAGGTTTTGTCGGTCCTAAAGGTGCTAACAAAGTGTGCAAGCTCCAGTGATCCATTTATGGACTGGTGCAAGCATCTCGGAGTTGGAATATACGCTTTGATAGTGTGATCAAAGCATATGGTTTTATACACAATTTTGGAGAAGCCTGTATTTACAAGAAAGCGAGTGGGAGCTCTGTAGCTTTTCTAATATTATATGTGGATGACATATTGTTGATTGGAAATAATACAGAATTTCTAGATAGCAAAAAAGGATACTTGAATAAGAATTTTTCAATGAAAGATCTCGGTGAAGCTGCTTACATATTGGGCATCAAGATCCATAGAGATAGATCAAGACGCTTAATTGGACTTTCACAAAGCACATACCTTAATAAAGATTTGAAGAAGTTCAAAATGGATCAGTCAAAGAAAGGGTTCTTGCCTGTGTTACAAGGTGTGAAGTTGAGTCAGACTCAATGCCCGACCACTGCAGAAGATAGAGAGAAAATGGAAGTCATTCCCTATGCCTCAGCCATAGGTTCTATCATATATGCAATGTTGTGTACCAGACCTGATGTGTGCCTTGCTATAATTTTAGCAGGGAGGTACCAAAGTAATCCAGGAGTGGATCACTCGATAGCTGTCAAGAACATCCTGAAATACCTGAAAAGGACTAAGGATATGTTTCTCGTTTATGGAGGTGACAAAGAGCTTGTTGTAAATGGTTACGTCGATGCAAGCTTTGACACTGATCCGGATGACTCTAAGTCACAAACTGGATACGTATTTATATTGAATGGTGGAGCTATAAGTTGGTGCAGTTCCAAGCAGAGCGTCATGGCGGGATCTACGTGTGAAGCGGAGTACATAGCTGCTTCAGAAGCAGCAAATGAAGGAGTCTGGATGAAGGAGTTCATATCCAATTTGGGTGTAATACCTAGTGCATCGGGTCCAATGAAAATCTTTTGTGACAATACTGGAGAAATTTCCTTGGCAAAGGAATCCAGATTTCACAAGAGAACCAAACACATCAAGAGACGCTTAAATTCCATCGGTGATCAAGTCAAGGAGGGAGACATAGAGATTTGTAAAATACATACGGATCTGAATGTTGCTGACCCGTTGACTAAGCCTCTTTCACGAGCAAAACATGATCAACACCAAGACTCCATGGGTGTTAGAATCATTAATATGTAATCTAGATTATTGACTCTAGTGCAAGTGGGAGACTGAAGGAAATATGCCCTCGAGGCAATAATAAAGTTGTTATTTATATTTCCTTATATCATGATAAATGTTTATTATTCATGCTAGAATTGTATTAACCAGAAACTTAGTACATGTGTGAATACATAGACAAAACAGAGTGTCCCTAGTATGCCTCTACTTGACTAGATCGTTAATCAAAGATGGTTAAGTTTCCTGACCATAGACATGTGTTGTCATTTGATGAACGGGATCACATCATTAGAGAATGATGTGATGGACAAGACCCATCCGTTAGCTTAGCATTATGATCGTTTAGTTTTATTGATATTGCTTTCTTCATGACTTATACATATTCCTCTGACTATGAGATTATGCAACTCTCGAATACCGGAGGAACACCTAGTGTGCTATCAAACGTCACAACGTAACTGGGTGATTATAAAGATGCTCTACAGGTGTCTCCGAAGGTGTTTGTTGGGTTGGCATAGATCGAGATTAGGATTTGTCACTCCGTGTATCGGAGAGGTATCTCTGGGCCCTCTTGGTAATGCACATCACTATAAGCCTTGCAAGCAATGTGACTAATGATTTAGTTGCGGGATGATGCACTACAGAATGAGTAAGGAGACTTGTCGGCAATGAGATTGAACTAGGTTCTCGGGCAAGTAACAGAACGATGACAAAGAGAATGACGTATGTTGTTATGCGTTTTGACCGATAAAGATCTTCGTATAATATGTAGTAACCAATATGAGCATCCAGGTTCCGCTATTGGTTATTGACTGGAGATGTGTCTCGGTCATGTCTACATAGTTCTCGAACCCGTAGGGTTCGCACGCTTAACGTTTGATGATGATTTGTCTTATGAATTATGTGTTTTGTTGACCGAAGTTTGTTCAGAATCCTGGATGAGATCACGAACATGACGAGGAGTCTCAAAATTGTCGAGAGGTAAAGATTCATATACTGGAAGGTAATATACGGACACCGGAATGGTTCCGAAGAGGTTCGGGGATTTTTTGAAATGGTTGCAAATTATCTTGCTATCAAACTACTCCGTTACTTACAATTTTAGCACTTGCAGACATTACCTTACTGAAAACTGCTTTACATTTCCTTCTGCTCCTCGTTGGGTTTGACAATCTTACTTATCGAAAAGAGCTAAAATTGATCCCCTTTACTTGTGGGTCATCACACGATGCCATTCGCTCAAGATGAATTTTGTGAAGAGCACCACCCCAACTCCCCCTGCATGAAGTGATTCCCCATACTCCACCAACTCATGTCACCACTCCGGTGCTTGAGACCTCACAAGCAATAGATGAAGACATGGAGAAGACCACCCCTTCACCACAGGCGACAACTCCGTTCCGAAGGCTCCGCAGAGGCCCTAGGCCATGTAAGTGCATCTAGTGCCACCTCTAGTTGGTTTTGGAGTATTGACGACAAACTTGGTTGAGGGACTAATGTGTTTGTGAGACTTGCAGGATAACACAGGTAGTAGTCACTTATTGATTCGGATTACCTACCGGAGATGACCATTAAAATGTGTGAAGACATTGAAGACAATGGTGGTTCATGAAGACATTCACGATGCAGATTATGACATGTGAAGACATTCACTTGAAGACTATGGAGTGAGAAGACCTAGTTGTTAATTAGTTTCCGTTTCTTCTTTGTTGAGTCATAGGAACCACCGTACTGTTAAGTGGGGTCCGAGTGCATAGAGTCAGAGTGACTGATGTGATGCTCAACCAAAATCCTATGTCTTCGAGCGAAGACAACGAGAGCAAATCTTATCCAGAGTTGGATGAGTCAGCTTTACTTTTAGCCGAAGTCAAGCTGTCGTGTGTGTTTGAAATCCGACCGTTGGACACGTGACGGTTCCTTAGTGACCCAGGGTCATTTTGGACATATCAGGTCGGGTTGCCTCCTGGCTATAAATAGCCCACCCCTACACCATAAATTGGTGGCTGCTCAGAGTTAGTGCACGACTTTTGTCATTTGAGAGCAACCCACTTTTGAAGCATTTGAGAGAGAGATCCTTGTGAGGACAAAGCCCAAAACACCCAGAGCCAAAGAGTGTTAGGCATCACTGAAGGCTTTCTGTATGCGTGACCTGAAGACTTGTTACACTTGAGGACTGTGAATCTTCCAGCCGGTTAGGCGTCGCGTTCTGAGCATCCAAGAGTCATTGTGAATCGCTGGTGAATGAAGTCTGTGATGGTTTGGAAGCCTACCTTGAAGACTTACCAGAGTGATTGGGCAAGGACTGGGTGTCCTTAGCTCAAGGGGAATAAGGTGAAGAAGTGGTCTTCTGAGTTAAATCTTAGCCTCCCTAACCAGACATACAGTTGTCACAGCAACTGGAACTGGTCTACTAAATCCTTGTCTCCACCAAGCAACTGGTTCTATCCTCCACTTCCCTTTACTTTACAGTTTGTCTTCGTGAAGTCATTGCATGCTTCTGTGATCTGTTTGACTTCACTTAGTGAAGACTATTTACTGTTTGGCTTCATACTGTCTTCCATCCTAATCCATACTACCTAGTTGTTGATAGTCTTCGTGCTTTCACTACATTGCTTACTTGACTATGGCTTGTCTAGTGCAGTCTATCTTCCAATGCATATCAATAGGTTCATTTCTACTATTTATCTTCAAAGACCTCGTGTTTTGAAGACTTCTATAAAAATCACCTATTCACCCCCCTCTAGTCAATAACCAGCACTTTCAAGCCCCATGTCTCCATGTCGAGCATTCCTGAAGAGGATGTGCAACACACAAGCTCAGTAGCACGTCAAGTGTTCCCTGAAGCCATCCCTTCTGAGTTTGCTCATGAATGTGAAGCCAAAACGTCTGAAGACATTCCGGCTGCATCAGCCGATGAAGAAAGAGAAGAAGAACGAGATGTTATTGTTGGGGAACGTTGCAGAAAAAAAATTCCTACGGTTTCACCAAGATCCATCTAGGAGTTCATCTAGCAACGAGTGATTGGATTGCATCTACATACCTTTGTAGATCACACGCGGAAGCGTTCAAAGAACGGGGATGAGGAAGGAGTACTCGACGTGATTCAAATCACCGAAGATCCTAGCACCGAACGGACGGCACCTCCGTGTTCAACACACGTACGGTCAGCGTAACGTCTCCTTCTTCTTGATCCAGCAAGGGGAAGGAGAGGTTGAGGAAGATGGCTCCAGCAGCAGCACGACGGTGTGGTGGTGATGGAGCTGCAGTACTCCGGCAGGGCTTTGCCAAGCACTATGGAGGAGGGGGAGGTGTTGGAGAGGGAGAGGGAGGCACCAAAGATGTGTTATGAGAGGCCCTCCTTACCCCACTATATATAGGGAGTCCAAGGGGGGGGGCGCCGGCCTTGCCCCTTCCTCCAAGGAAGGGTGCAGCCAAGGGGGGGAGGAGTCCATCCTCCCCAAGGCACCTAGGAGGTGCCTTCCCCCTTTGGGACTCTTCCCTCCTTGATCTCTAGGCGCATGGGCCTCTTGGGGCTGGTGCCCTTGGCCCATATAGGCCAAGGCGCAGCCCCTACAGCCCATGTGGCCCCCCGGGGCAGGTGGCCCCACCCGGTGGATCCCCGGGACCCTTCTGGTGGTCCCGGTACAATACCGGTGATCCCGAAACTTGTCCCGATGCCCGAAATAGCACTTCCTATATATAATTCTTTACCTCCGGACCATTCTGGAACTCCTCGTGATGTCCGGGATCTCATCCGGGACTCCGAACAACATTCGGGTTACTGCATATACATATCCGTACAACCCTAGCGTCACCGAACCTTAAGTGTGTAGACCCTACGGGTTCGGGAGACATGTAGACATGGCCGAGATCGCTCTCCGGTCAATAACCAACAGCAGGATATGGATACCCATGTTGGCTCCCACATGCTCCTCGATGATCTCATCGGATGAACCACAATGTCGAGGATTCAAGCAACCCCGTATACAATTCCCTTTGTCAATCGGTATGTTACTTGCCCGAGATTCGATCGTCGGTATCCCAATACCTCGTTCAATCTCGTTACCGGCAAGTCACTTTACTCGTACCATAATGCATGATCCCGTGACCAGACACTTGGTCACTTTGAGCTCATGATGATGCATTACCGAGTGGGCCCAGTGATACCTCTCCGTCATACGGAGTGACAAATCCCAGTCTTGATCCATGTCAACCCAACAGACACTTTCGGAGATACCCGTAGTATACCTTTATAGTCACCCAGTTACGTTGTGACGTTTGGTACACCCAAAGCACTCCTACAGTATCCGGGAGTTACACGATCTCATGGTCTAAGGAAAAGATACTTGACATTGGAAAACTCTAGCAAACGAACTATACGATCTTATGCTATGTTTAGGATTGGGTCTTGTCCATCACATCATTCTCCTAATGATGTGATCTCGTTATCAATGACATCCAATGTCCATAGTCAGGAAACCATGACTATCTGTTGATCAAGGAGCTAGTCAACTAGAGGCTTACTAGGGACATGTTGGTGTCTATTATTCACACATGTATTACGATTTCCGGATAACACAATTATAGCATGAATAAAGACAATTATCATGAACAAGGAAATATAATAATAATGCTTTTATTATTGCCTCTAGGGCATATTTCCAATAGTCTCCCACTTGCACTAGAGTTAATAATCTAGTTACATTGTGATGAATCGAACACCCATGGAATTCTAGTGTTGATCATGTTTTTCTCTAGGGAGAGGTTTAGTCAACGGATCTGCTACATTCAGGTCCGTGTGTACCTTACAAATATCTATGTCTCCATCTTGAACATTTTCACGAATGGAGTTGAAGCGACGCTTGATGTGCCTTGTCTTCTTGTGAAACCTGGGCTCCTTGGCAAGAGCAATAGCTCCAGTGTTGTCACAGAAGAGCTTGATCGGCCCCGACGCATTGGGTATGACTCCTAGGTCGGTGATGAACTCCTTCACCCAAATTGCTTCATGTGCTGCCTCCGAGGTTGCCATGTACTCTGCTTCACATGTAGATCCCGCCACGACGCTCTTGCAACTGCACCAGCTTACTGCCCCACCATTCAAAATATACACGTATCCGGTTTGTGACTTTGAGTCATCCAGATCTGTGTCGAAGCTAGCATCGACGTAACCCTTTACGACGAGCTCTTCATCACCTCCATAAACGAGAAACATTTCCTTAGTTCTTTTCAGGTACTTCAGGATATTCTTGACCGCTGTCCAGTGTTCCTTGCCGGGATTACTTTGGTACCTTCCTACCAAACTTATGGCAAGGTTTACATCAGGTCTGGTACACATCATGGCATACATAATAGAACCTATGGCTGAGGCATAGGGGATGACACTCATCTCTTCTATATCTTCTACCGTGGTCGGACATTGAGCTGAGCTCAATCTCACACCTTGTAACACAGGCAAGAACCCCTTCTTAGACTGATCCATATTGAACTTCTTCAATATCTTATCAAGGTATGTGCTTTGTGAAAGACCTATGAGGCGTCTTGATCTATCTCTGTAGATCTTGATGCCTAATATATAAGCAGATTCTCCAAGGTCCTTCATTGAAAAACTCTTATTCAAGTAGGCCTTTATGCTGTCCAAGAGTTATATATCATTTCCCATCAAAAGTATGTCATCTACATATAATATGAGAAATGCTACAGAGCTCCCACTCACTTTCTTGTAAACGCAGGCTTCTCCATAAGTCTGTGTAAACCCAAACGCTTTGATCATCTCATCAAAGCGAATGTTTCAACTCCGAGATGCTTGCACCAGCCCATAAATCGAGCGTTGGAGCTTGCACACCTTGTCAGCATTCTTAGGATCGACAAAACCTTCCAGCTGCATCATATACAATTCTTCCTTAAGGAAACCATTAAGGAATGCTGTTTTCACGTCCATCTGCCATATTTCATAATCATAAAATGCGGCACTTGCTAACATGAATCGGACGGACTTCAGCTTCGCTACCGGTGAGAAAGTCTCATCGTAGTCAACCCCTTGAACTTGTCGATAACCCTTAGCGACAAGGCGAGCTTTATAGATGGTTACATTACCATCCGCGTCTGTCTTCTTCTTAAAGATCCATTTATTTTCTATGGCTCGCCGCTCAACGGGCAAGTCAGCCAAAGTCCATACTTCGTTTTCATACATGGATCCTATCTCGGATTTCATGGCTTCTAGCCATTTGTCGGAATCCGGGCCCGCCATCGCTTCTTCATAGTTCGAAGGTTCACCGTAGTCTAACAACATGATTTCCAAGACAGGGTTGCCGTACCACTCTGGTGCGGAACGTGTCCTTGTGGACCTTCGAATTTCAGTAGGAGCTTGATCAGAAGTATCTTGATCATCATCATTAACTTCCTCTCTAGTCGGTGCAGGCACCTCAGAAACATTTTCTTGAGTTGCGCCATTTTCCGGTTCAAGAGGTAATACTTCATCAAGGTCTACTTTCCTCCCACTTACTTCTTTCGAGAGAAACTCTTTCTCTAGAAAGGACCCATTCTTGGCAACAAAGATCTTGCCTTCGGATCTGAGGTAGAAGGTATACCCAATAGTTTCTTTAGGGTATCCTATGAAGACACATTTTTCCGATTTGGGTTCGAGCTTTTCAGGTTGAAGTTTCTTGACATAAGCATCGCATCCCCAAACTTTTAGAAAGGACAGCTTAGGTTTCTTCCCAAACCATAATTCAAACGGTGTCGTCTCAACGGATTTCGATGGTGCCCTATTTAAAGTGAATGCGGCAGTCTCTAAAGCATAGCCCCAAAAAGATAGTGGTAAATCGGCAAGAGACATCATAGATCGCACCATATCTAATAGAGTGCGATTACGACGTTCGGACACACCATTACGCTGAGGTGTTCTAGGCGGCGTGAGCTGTGAAACTATTCCACATTTTCTTAAGTGTGTGCCAAACTCGTGACTCAAGTATTTTCCTCCACGATCTGATCGTAGGAACTTGATTTTTCTGTCACGTTGATTCTCAACCTCACTCTGAAATTCCTTGAACTTTTCAAAGGTCTCAGACTTGTGTTTCATTAAGTAGACATACCCATATCTACTCAAGTCATCAGTGAGGGTGAGAACATAATGATAGCCACCGCGAGCCTCAACACTCATTGGACCGCATACATCAGTATGTATGATTTCCAATAAGTTGGTTGCTTGCTCCATTGTTCCTGAGAACGGAGTCTTGGTCATTTTACACATGAGGCATGGTTCGCACGTGTCAAATGATTCGTAATAAAGAGACTCTAAAAGTCCATCAGCATGGAGCTTCTTCATGCGTTTGACACCTATGTGACCAAGGCGGCAATGCCACAAGTATGTGGGACTATCATTATCAATCTTACATCTTTTGGTACTCACACTATGGATATGTGTAGCATTACGCTCGAGATTCATTAAGAATAAACCATTTACCATCGGAGCATGACCATAAAACATATCTCTCATATAAATAGAACAACCATTATTCTCGGATTTAAATGAGTAGCCATCTCATATTAAACGAGATCCTGATACAATCTTCATGCTCAAACATGGCACTAAATAACAATTATTGAGGTTCAAAACTAATCCCGTAGGTAAATGTAGAGGTAGTGTGCCGACGGCGATCACATCGACCTTGGAACCATTCCCGACGCGCATCGTCACCTCGTCCTTCGCCAGTCTCCGCTTATTCCGCAGCTCCTGCTTTGAGTTACAAATGTGAGCAACTGCACCGGTATCAAATACCCAGGAGCTACTACGAGTACTGGTAAGGTACACATCAATTACATGTATATCACATATACCTTTCGTTTTGCCGGCCTTCTTGTCCGCTAAGTATTTGGGGCAGTTCCGCTTCCAGTGACCACTTTCCTTGCAATAAAAGCACTGAGTCTCGGGCTTGGGTCCATTCTTTGGCTTCTTCCCGGCAGCTTGCTTGCCGGGCGCGGCAACTCCCTTGTCGTCTTTCTTGAAGGTTTTCTTACCCTTGCCTTTCTTGAACTTAGTGGTTTTATTCACCATCAACACTTGATGTTCCTTTTTGACTTCTACCTCTGCTGATTTCAGCATTGCAAATACTTCAGGAATGGTATTTTCCATCCCCTGCATATTGAAGTTCATCACAAAGCTCTTGTAGCTCGGTGGAAGCGACTGGAGGATTCTGTCAATGACCGCGTCATCCGGGAGATTAACTCCCAGCTGAGTCAAGAGGTTATGTAACCCAGACATTGTGAGTATGTGCTCACTGACAGAACTATTTTCCTCCATCTTACAGCTGAAGAATTTGTCGGAGACTTCATATCTCTCGACCCGGGCATGAGCTTGGAAAACCATTTTCAGCTCTTCGAACATCTCATATGCTCTGTGTCTCTCAAAACATTTTTGGAGCCCTGGCTCTAAGCTGTAAAGCATGCCGCACTGAACGAGGGAGTAGTCATCGGTACGTGCCTGCCAAGCGTTCATAACGTCTTGTTCTGCAGGGAGAACAGGTGCGTCACCCAGCGGTGCTTGTAGGACATAATCTTTCTTGGCAGCTATGAGGATGATCCTCAGGTTCTGGACCCAGTCCATGTAGTTGCTGCCATCGTCTTTCAGCTTGGTTTTCTCTAGGAACGCGTTGAAGTTGAGGACTACGTTGGCCATTTGATCTACAAGACATTTTGTAAAGATTTTAGACTAAGTTCATGATAATTTAAGTTCATCTAATCAAATTATTCAATGAACTCCCACTTAGATAGACATCCCTCCAGTCATCTAAGTATAACATGATCCGAGTTAACTAGGCCGTGTCCGATCATCACGTGAGACGGACTAGTCAACGTCGGTGAACATCTTCATGTTGATCGTATCTTCTATACGACTCATGCTCGACCTTTCGGTCTTCTGTGTTCCGAGGCCATGTCTGTACATGCTAGGCTCGTCAAGTCAACCTAAGTGTTTTGCATGTGTAAATCTGTCTTACACCCGTTGTATGTGAACGTTAGAATCTATCACACCCGATCATCACGTGGTGCTTCGAAACAACGAACTGTCGCAACGGTGCACAGTTAGGGGGAACACTTTTCTTGAAATTATTATGAGGGATCATCTTATTTACTACCGTCATTCTAAGTAAACAAGATGCAAAAACATGATAAACATCACATGCAATCAAATAATAATAGTGACATGATATGGCCAATATCACATAGCTCCTTTGATCACCATCTTGGGGCTCCATGATCATCTTGTCACCGGCATGACACCATGATCTCCATCATCATGATCTCCATCATTGTGTCTCCATGAAGTTGCTCGCCAACTATTACTTCTACTACTATGGCTAACGCGTTTAGCAATAAAGTAAAGTAATTTACATGGCGTTTCTCAATGACACGCAGGTCATACAAAAATAAAGACAACTCCTATGGCTCCTGCCGGTTGTCATACTCATCGACATGCAAGTCGTGATTCCTATTACAGTAGCATGAACATCTCATACATCACATATATATCATTCATCATTCATCACAACTTTGGCCATATCATATCACAAAGCACTTGCTGCAAAAACAAGTTAGATGTCCTCTAATTGTTGTTGCAAGTTTTACGTGGCTGAAGTAGGGTTCTAGCAAGAACGTTTTCTTACCTACGTGAAAGCCACAACGTGATTTGTCAACTTCTATTTACCCTTCATAAGGACCCTTTTCATCGAATCCGCTCCAACTAAAGTGGGAGAGACAGACACCCGCCAGCCACCTTATGCAACTAGTGCATGTTTGTCGGTGGAACCGGTCTCACGTAAGCGTATGTGTAAGGTTGGTCTGGGCCGCTTCATCCCACAATACCGTTGAAGCAAGATAAGACTAGTGGCGGCAAGAAAGTTGACAACATCAACGCCAACAACAAATTGTATTCTACTCGTGCAAGAGAACTACGCATAGACCTAGCTCTGATACCACTGTTGGGGAACGTTGCAGAAAACAAAAATTTTCCTACGGTTTCACCAAGATCCATCTAGGAGTTCATCTAGCAACGAGTGATTGGATTGCATCTACATACCTTTGTAGATCACGCGCGGAAGCGTTAAAGAACGGGGATGAGGAAGGTGTACTCGACGTGATTCAAATCACCGAAGATCCTAGCACCGAACGGACGGCATCTCCGCGTTCAACACATGCACGGTCAGTGTAACATCTCCTTCTTCTTGATCCAACAAGGGGAAGGAGAGGTTGAGGAAGATGGCTCCAGCAGCAGCACGACGGCGTGGTGGTGATGGAGCTGCAGTACTCCGGCAGGGCTTCGCCAAGCACTATGGAGGAGGAGGAGGTGTTGGAGAGGGAGAGGGAGGCACCAAAGATGTGTTATGAGAGGCCCTCCTTACCCCACTATATATAGGGAGTCCAAGGGGGGGGGCGCCGGCCTTGCCCCTTCCTCCAAGGAAGGGTGCGGCCAAGGGGGGGGGAGGAGTCCATCCTCCCCAAGGCACCTAGGAGGTGCCTTCCCCCTTTGGGACTCTTCCCTCCTTGATCTCTAGGCGCATGGGCCTCTTGGGGCTGGTACCCTTGGCCCATATAGGCCAAGGCGCAGCCCCTACAGCCCATGTGCCCCCCCGGGGCAGGTGGCCCCACCCGGTGGACCCCCGGGACCCTTCCGGTGGTCCCGGTACAATACCGGTGACCCCGAAACTTGTCCCGATGCCCGAAATAGCACTTCCTATATATAATTCTTTACCTCCGGACCATTCCGGAACTCCTCGTGACGTCCGGGATCTCATCCGGGACTCCAAAAAACATTCGTGTTACTGCATATACATATCCCTACAACCCTAGCGTCACCGAACCTTAAGTGTGTAGACCCTACGGGTTCGGGAGACATGTAGACATGACCAAGATCGCTCTCCGGTCAATAACCAACAGCGGGATCTGGATACCCATGTTGGCTCCCACATGCTCCTCGATGATCTCATCGGATGAACCACGATGTCGAGGATTCAAGCAACCCCGTATACAATTCCCTTTGTCAATCGGTATGTCACTTGCCCGAGATTCGATCGTCGGTATCCCAATACCTCATTGAATCTCGTTACCGGCAAGTCACTTTACTCGTACCGTAATGCATGATCCCGTGACCAGACACTTGGTCACTTTGAACTCATGATGATGCATTACTGAGTGGGCCCAGTGATACCTCTCCGTCATACGGAGTGACAAATCCCAGTCTTGATCCATGTCAACCCAACAGACACTTTCAGAGATACCCGTAGTATACCTTTATAGTCACCCAGTTACGTTGTGACGTTTGGTACACCCAAAGCACTCCTATGGTATCCGGGAGTTACACGATCTCATGGTCTAAGGAAAAGATACTTGACATTGGAAAACTCTAGCAAACGAACTATACGATCTTATGCTATGTTTAGGATTGGGTCTTGTCCATCACATCATTCTCCTAATGATGTGATCTCGTTATCAATGACATCCAATGTCCATAGTCAGGAAACCATGACTATCTGTTGATCAAGGAGCTAGTCAACTAGAGGCTTACTAGGGACATGTTGGTGTCTATTATTCACACATGTATTACGATTTCCGGATAACACAATTATAGCATGAATAAAGACAATTATCATGAACAAGGAAATATAATAATAATGCTTTTATTATTGCCTCTAGGGCATATTTCCAATAGTTATTCCCCCCGCTAGTGATCCCATTGTACAAGAAGAGGATGTGATTGTGCCAGACCCCCCTGTTCATGAAACCACTGAAGCTGAAGCCAATGAGGCTGCCGCCACCATCACTACTGAAGCCAATGACGTTGTCATGGCTGAAGACAATGTGGAGCCTGAAGTCAATGTTGCCACCAAAGAAAATGCGCAGTCAACCACTTTTGATGTAGCCGTTCCTCCAACAGTGCCTCAAAGTATGGAACCAGCTTACAACCGTGGTGGTGAGCTTGTTACTGTCAGGTGGCCAATCCTGAAACCACCCACTGCTCCTGGTCCTCAATAAGACTATCACGTGGAGCAAAGGCCTCAAACTCAGAAGCCAAAGCCCAGGCTTCCTAGTGCTGCAACTAAAAGAGGCTCCTTCAGCGTGTCAAGCTACAGAGAGCATAATAACTTCTTCGACTCTGCAAAGAATCCATACAAGAAGCCCAAGATCTCCTCAGATAGGTTCTAGAAGTACCAGCAACGTAGCAACTACTCGTGCATACTCTATAATCAAGGCATGATTTTTCCTCACCGTCTTGACTGCGAAGCCATTGCTGTGCTGCCATGCCTTGTAGAGGCTCTTGATTGCTTCAGAGAAGTCAGACTGCTCTAGTTTGTAACTGATAAGGAGCATTGGAATGAAGAGCTTCTGCTACAGTTCTATGCTACACTTCACATCAGAGGCTACCACAAGGATCCGAAGACATGGATCCTTGAGTGGATGACAGGCGATGTCCATCATGGAGCCGAAGCTCAGGATATCCTCGGGCTAACTTCCCTGACCACTCCTGGTGATTTGTTTGAACCAGGTTGTTGAAGGAAGTATGCCCTAGAGGCAATAATAAAGTTGTTATTTATATTTCCTTATATGATGATAAATGTTTATTATTCATGCTAGAATTGTATTAATCGGAAACTTAGTACATGTGTGAATACATAGACAAAACAGAGTGACCCCGGTATGCCTCTACTTGACTAGCTCGTTAATCAAAGATGGTTAAGTTTCCTGACCATAGACAAGTGTTGTCATTTGATGAACGGGATCACATCATTAGAGAATGATGTGATGGACAAGACCCATCCGTTAGCTTAGCATTATGATCGTTTAGTTTTACTGCTATTGCTTTCTTCATGACTTATACATATTCCTCTCACTATGAGATTATGCAACTCCTGAATACCGGAGGAACACCTTGTGTGCTATCAAACGTCACAATGTAACTGGGTGATTATAAAGATGCTCTATAGGTGTCTCTGAAGGTGTTTTTTGGGTTGGCATAGATCGAGATTAGGATTTGTCACTCCGTGTATTGGAGAGGTATCTCTGGGCCCTCTCAGTAATGCACATCACTATAATCCTTGCAAGCAATGTGACTAAAGTGTTAGTTGCGGGATGATGCATTACGAAATGAGTAAAGAGACTTGCCGACAACGATATTGAAATAGGTATGATGATACTGATGATCAAATCTTGGGCAAGTAACATACCGATGACAAAGGAAATGACGTATGTTGTTATGTGGTTTGACCGATAAAGATCTTTGTAGAATATATAGGAACCAATATGAGCATCCAGGTTCCGCTATTGGTTATTGATCGGAGATGTGTCTCAGTCATGTCTACATAGTTCTCGAACCCGTAGGGTCCGCACGCTTAGCGTTAGATGACGATTTGTATTATGAGTTATGTGTTTTGGTGACCGAAGTTTGTTCAAAGTCCCGGATGAGATCACGTACATGACAAGGAGTCTCAAAATTGTCAAGACGTAAAGATTCATATATTGGAAGGTTATATACGGACGCCGGAATGGTTCCGAAGAGGTTCAGGAATTTTTCGGAGTACTATGAGGTTACCCCCCCCCCCTGGAAGTTAATGGGCCTAATGGCCCATAGTGGAGAGGAGGAGGCAGCCACTGGAGGTGGCGCCCCCCAGCCCAATCCGAATTGGACAAGGGTTGGGGGCGCAGCCCCCCTTTCCTTCTCCATCTCCCCTCTTTCATCTTTCCCCCTCTCCCTTGGAAGGAAGGGGGCAAATCCTACTAGGAGCGGAGTCCTAGTAGCACTCCCCCCTTGGCGGTCACCTCCTAGGTCGGCCACCTCCTTTATATACGGGGGTGGGGGGCACCCCAAAGACCCAACAATTGTTCTTTTAGCCGTGTGCGGTGCCCCCCTCCATTGTTTACTCCTCCGGTCATAGTGTCATAGTGCTTAGGCGAAGCCCTGTGCGGATCACATCACCATTACCGTCGTGATGTCGGAACTATCCCTTGACCCTCTACTGGATCAAGACTTCGAGGGACGTCATTGAGCTGAATGTGTGCTGAACACGGAGGTGCCATATGTTTGGTACTTGGATCAGTTGGACCATGAATACGTTCGACTACATCAACCGTGTTAACCTCATGCTTCCGCTTTCGGTCTACGAGGGTATGTGGACACACTCTCCCCCTCTCGTTGCTATGCATCTCCTAGATAGATCTTGCGTGATCATAGGAATTTTTTTGAAATTGCATGCTACGTTCCCAACAGTTGTCAGCTATATAAGAATGAACTGCAGAGCATCTTTCAGAAGCCAGAGCCCAATATAAGCCAGATGTTCAGTATAATGAAGCCATTGCCCATTGATGCTGAATATCCCAAGGAGTTCTTTGTCAAAGACCTCGAGTACCTGCCCCGCACCATCTATCATATTATGAGGCGTACTCTGTGGCCTATCAAGGGATATTCTCCAAACGCAAAGCTTGAAGGCGCTATGAAGACATTGGTCTTCTACATTCTCAACGGCATCAGGTTCAACATGCAAGAGTTCTTCATCACAAAGTTGGAAGCTTCATGAATTGATCTGTTTGGCCTCAAATTCTATGCACCATGGGTCATGCGTTTGATCAAGCTTCACTCTACAGTCAACTATCAACCTTCAGCGTGCAATCATGTTGTTTTCTTGCTTGATGTTGACATGTCTCATGAAGCCATATACCATGTCCCTACTAAGGAGCCAGTGCGTGAAGACAATGCTGCTTTTCAAAGCTTCACACAACTAGTTGATGGAGTTCATGTGCCCAATCCTCCTGCTCCCGATGGTCCTCTCGCTGGTCAGCTACGCCTGCTGCATCATGCAAACATTGATGCGATTGCCGGCACTATAGCTCAAAGGCCTCATAAGTGTCCTCGTGTCCTCGTGTCCTCAACGATAGAGAGCTTCTTGTATTACTTCATCAGAAGTAGGATAGACATCATGATTTGCTGAAGCGCCAGATGCAGAGTCTTCTTGTTGATGTAAATTGCATTCGCAATCTGGCTACCAAGAATTTATTCGTTGCGCATGAAGCCTGTCAGCGGTCCTGGAAGAGCCTCACATTGCTCTGTTCTAAAGATGATCTTCGCGAAGATGGCTTCACAGAACGGTTCAAGTTTGACTCTAGGCCTCCACAATCTACAAGTTGGCGTCCAACACATTCCATTGAAGATTCAGAGTATTCATCTTCGGATGCACCAGGCCCGTCTGCACCGCCCAACACCAACGTCGACCCTGCTACTCCAACATCTTCTCCGACTGGGAACGAGTAGATACTCTATGTCTTCAAACCTTTTTGGTCCTTACTGACAAAAGGGGGAGAAGCATACGAGTTGATAGTCTTCAAGCGGGTCCATATGGGTCGGTTGCTTATTTTTTCTAAGTCTTACAACTCTCATTCTTGAAACTTTTGGCTTTTGAGTTGTAACACTTAAAACTTGATGGTCGTCTGCTACTTTTGCTGCTACCCTGTGATGCGATGATAAATTCCGCATGAAGTCATTCTGCGGTCAACCATTTCTCATTGTGCATTTTATTATCTTCATTATTCTTATGTATGCATGATGAATTGTCTTCATGAGTTGAAGACGATCTCCACAAAGTAAAACCTGCCATGTGCATTTGCATTCAAAAGGAAACTACTTGTGTGCACATCTTCAGGGGGAGCCTTTTCTAACTCATGAAGACAATGTCTATGTACTTTAACTTTCACATACTTTTATCCTCATTGAAAACTTCAACCAGTTTGCCATCAATCACCAAAAAGGGGGAGATTGTAAGTGCATCTAGTGCCACCCCCTAGTTGGTTTTGGAGTATTGATGACAAACGTGGTTGAGGGACTAATGTGCTTGTGAGAATTGCAGGATAACATAGGTAGTAGTCCCTCATTGATTTGGTTTACCTACCAAAGATGACCCCTAAAAATGTATGAAGACATTAAAGACAATGGTGGTTCATGAAGACATTCACTTGAACACTATGGAGTGCGAAGACATAGTTTCTTTCGTAGTTCCTTTTCTTATTTCTTGAGTCATAGGAACTGCCGTACTGTTAAGTGGGGTCCAAGTGAACAAAGTCAAATGACTTAAGTGATGCTCAACCTAAATCCTATGTCTTCGAGCGAAGACAATGAGAGCAAATCTTATCTAGAGTTGGATGAGTCAGCTTTGCTTGTAGCCCAAGCCAAGCCGCCGCGTGTGTTTGAAATCCGACCATTGGACACGTGTACATTCCTTAGTGACCCAGGGTCATTTCATACATATCATGTCCGGTTGCGTCCAGGCTATAAATATCCCACCCCTACACCCTAAATTGGTGGTTGCTCAGAGCTAGTGCACGAGTTTTGTCGTTTGAGAGCAACCCACCTCTGAAGCCTTTGAGACAGAGATCCTTGCAAGGACAAATCCCAAAACACCTAGAGCCAAAGAGTGTTAGGCATCATTGATGTCTTTCTGACCGCGTGACATGAAGACTTGTTACACTTGAGGATTGTGAATCCTCCAGCCGGTTAGGCGTCGCGTTCTGAGCATCCAAGAGTCATTGTGGATTGCTGGTGAACGAAGTCTGTGAAGGTTTGGAAGTCTACCTTGAAGACTTACCATAGTGATTGGGCGAGGACTGGGTGTCCTTAGCTCAAGGGGAATAAGGTGAAGACACATTCTTCTGAGTTCAATCTCAGCCTCCCTAACAAGACGTATAGTTGTCACAGCAACTGAAACTGGTCTACCAAATCATTGTCTTCACCAAGCAACTGGTTCTATCCCCTACTTCCTTTACATTTCAGTTTGTCTTCGTGAAGTCATTGATTGCTTGTCTGATCTGTTTGACTTCACTTTGTGAAGACTACTATCTGTTTGGCTTCATACTATCTTCCATTCTGATCCATACTACCTAGCTGTTGTTAGTGTTCCTACTTTCATTGTACCACTGCATATCATATAGGTTCATTTCAACAGTTTTTCTTCAAAGACCTCGTGTTTTGAAGACTTTCATAAAAATCGCCTATTCACCCTCTAGTCGATAACTAGCACTTTCAGCGAGTCCACGGAGGGCTCCACCCACGAAGGGTCCATGAAGAAGCAACCTTGTCTATCCCACCATGGCCATCGCCCACGAAGGACTTGCCTCACTTGGGTAGATCTTCACGAAGTAGGTGATCTCCTTGCCCTTACAAACTCTGTGGTTCAACTCCACAATCTTGACGGAGGCTCCCAAGTGACACATAACCAATCTCAGAGACACCACTCTCGAAAAGTTAATAGATGGTGTGATGATGATGAACTCCTTGCTCTTGTGCTTCCAATGATAGTCTCCCCAACACTCAACTCTCTCTCACATATTTGGCTATGGTGGAAAGATGATTTGAGTGGAAAGCAACTTGGGGAAAGATAGAGATCAAGATTCTTGTGGTTGGATTGGAATGTCTTGGTCTCAACACATGAGTAGGTGGTTCTCTCTCAGAAAATGAGTAGTGGAAGTGTAGGCATGTTCTGATGGCTCCCTCTTGAATAGAGTAGGGGTGGAGGGGTATATATAGCCTCCACACAAAATCTAACCATTACACACATTTGACCCGACTTGGTCAGACCGAATAGTGAACTCGGTGAGACCAATTCAGTTCAAAATGTGAACATTAGGATTCTCGATGGGACCGACATGATCAACTCGGTGGGACCGATGTGCTAGGGTTAGGGCAAAACCTCATCTCGGTGTGACCGATTGCATGAACTCGGTGTGACCGATTGCATGATCGGTGGGACCGATTTCACAATGAGCAAACTAGAGAGTTGGTCAGGCAAACTCGGTGAGACCGGTACCTCATTTCGGTAAGACCAAAACATTACGAAGGGAAACAGAGAGTTTGCATTGCGAACTCGATGGGACCGATCACTCATTTTGGTAAGACCGAAACATTACGAAGGGAAACAGAGAGTTCGCAATTCCATCTCAGTGAGACCGAAATCCCTATCGGTGAGACCGAACTGATTAGGGTTTCTGGCTATGGCTATGTCAAAGAAACTCGGTGGCGCCGGATAGATCAAATCGGTGGGGCCGAGTTTGACTTTAGGTTTAGGACATATTTGGAATTGAGAAAGTGGTTGAGGGCTGATATGTCTCCAACGTATCTATAATTTTTTATTGTTCCATGCTATTATATTATCTGTTTTGGATGTTTAATGGGCTTTATTATACCTTTTTATATTATTTTTGGGACTAACCTATTAACCGAAAGCCCAGTGCAAATTGTTGTTGTTTTTGCCTATTTCAGTGTTTCGCAGAAAAGGAATATCAAATGGAATGAAACCTTCGCGAGGATCTTTTTTGGAACAAACGTGATCCAGGAGACTTGGAGTGGACGTCAAGGAAGCAGCGAGGAAGCCACGAGGCAAGAGGGCGCGCCCCAGGGGGGTGGGTGCACCCCCACCCTCGTGGGCCCCTTGTAGGTCAACCGACCTACTTCTTTCGCCTAATATATACTCTTATACCCTGAAACCTTCGGGGAGAGCCACAAAACAACTTTTCCACTACCGCAACCTTCTGTACCTGTGAGATCCCATCTTGGGGCCTTTTCCGGTGATCTGTCGGAGGGGGATTCGATCACGGAGGGCTTCTACATCAACACCATATCCTCTCCGATGATGTGTGAGTAGTTTACAATAGACCTTCGGGTCCATAGTTATTAGCTAGATGGCTTATTCTCTCACTTTGGATCTCAATACAAAGTTCTCCTAGATCTTCTTGGAGATCTATTCAATGTAACTCTTTTTGTGGTGTGTTTGCCAAGATCAGATGGATTGTGGGTTTATGAACTTGATTATCTATGAATATTACCTGATTCTTCTCTGAATTCTTATATGCATGATTTGATATCTTTGCAAGTCTCTTCGAATTATCGATTTAGTTTGGCCTACTAGATTGATCTTTCTTGCAATGGGAGAAGTGCTTAGCTTTGGGTTCAATCTTGCGTTGTCCTTTCCCAGTGACAGCAGGGGCAGAAAGGCACGTATTGTATTGTTGCCATTGAGGATAAAAAGATGGGGTTTATATCATATTGCTTGAGTTTATCCCTCTACATCATGTCATCTTGCCTAATGTGTTACTCCGTTCTTATGAACTTAATACTCTAGATGCATGCTGGATAGCGGTCGATGTGTTGAGTAATAGTAGTAGATGCAGAATCGTTTCGGTCTACTTGACACGGACGTGATGCCTATATTCATGATCATTGCCTTAGATATCGTCATAACTATGCGTTTTTCTATCAATTGCTCGGCAGTAATTTGTTCACCCACCGTAATAGTTCCTATCTTGAGAGAAGTCACTAGTGAATCCTATGGCCCCCGGGTCTACTTTACATCATATAAGTTTCCAATCTACAATTCTAGTTTACTATTTATTTTGCAATCTTTCCAATCTATACCACAAAAATACCAAAAATATTTATCATATTATCTTTATCAGATCTCACTTTCATAAGTGACCGTGAAGGGATTGACAACCCCTTTATTGCGTTGGTTGCGAGGTTCTTATTTGTTTGTGCAGGTACTAGGTGTTGGGGAACGTAGTAATTTCAAAAAAATCCTACGCACACGCAAGATCATGGTGATGCATAGCAACGAGAGGGAAGAGTATCGTCCATGTACCCTCATAGACCGTAAGCGGAAGCATTATGAGAATGCGGTTGATGTAGTCGAACGTCTTCACGATCCGACCGATCCAAGTACCGAACCCACGGCACCTCCGAGTTCAGCACACGTTCAGCTCGATGATGTCCCACGAACTCCGATCTAGAAGAGCTTCACGGGAGAGTTCTGTCAGCACGATGGCGTGTTGACGGTGATGATGTTGCTACCGACGCAGGGTTTCGCCTAAGCACTGCTACGATATGATTGAGGTGGATTATGGTGGAGGGGGGCACTTCACACGGCTAAGGGATCAATGATCAACTTGTATGTCTTAGGGGTGCCCCCTACCCCCGTATATAAAGGGGGGAGGAGGAGAGGGCCGACCAAGGAGAGAGGCGCGCCCAAGGGGGGGCAATCCTACTCCAGGTAGGTTTGCCCCCTCTTTCCTAGTCCTAGTAGGAGAGGGGAAGGAAGGGGAGGAGAAGAAGTGTCAGGATCCCGATTCCAAGCCACATCGATCTAGCCGGTAACACCTCATATCACTTTGTGGCCTCACGCACGGTATCCCACGGGTGTCGCCTTACCATGGCCCGGGACCGTTTGCGCCTTTTGGCTCACGTATATGATAGTGTCGCTAGCATCCATATGACAGAGAACCCGGGCCGACATGGCTAGTCGTCAACTCAAAGCGGCACAGACCTATGGAGACAGTCATACATGAATCACATCGAGCATGTCGGTCATCAGCGAGTGATTCCGGGCTGTAGCACTGGGCTAACAGGACTCCGGGGAACCCGGGCTATAGCAGGCTAGGCAGGACTCCGGAAGTCACCGCGTGACATTTCCCCGAAAGGACAGACATAGGAACGAAGTGAAACACATGCCGGCCAGTCAAGTGTCCTGAACAGTAGTGTTGGGCTAGCAGGACTCCGATGAACCTGGCTGTAGCGGACTACTATGGCTCGAGGAACACTAGACTACATTTCCCCATAAGAAAGGCTGCCAAGGATAAACAACTAGATTGTCGGATCCCACTCATACCAAGCATTTCAATCATACACACAATATGCCCGATATGAGTACATACAACATGGCATCACAACAAAACTCTACAACTCAAGTACTTTATTTAAAGGCTCCAGAGAGCCATACATAACATGTTCATACAGATAGGGGTCACATGACCCCACACTCAAGTCATACAATCATACAAGCACATGCGGAAGAAACTAGTCTGAGTACAGACACTAGAAAGAAAGAAGGCTTCTCGAAGCCTGTCTATCTACATAGGGCCCTCCATGGCCAGGATCACCACCTGGGTGGCTAGTCACTCGTCGATGTCAAGGTCTACGTAGAACCCGTCGGAGGGGGCGGTGTTGTCGTCTAAAAACAGTAATTACGCAAACATGAGTACAAGGGTACTCAACAAGTCTTACAACAGAACCTACTATACATGCTTATTCTCAAGAAGGAGGTGGGGTTATTGCAGCAAGCCAGCTTTGACTCTTGGCTAAGCTATCCTACGGAACTCCACCAGTAAAATAGTTTTCGCACACGAGTCCACTACTCACCAAACCAATACTCCACCGAGGATCCTCCCTCGTCATCCTACGAGAGGGCCATCCTCGGTACTCACACTTATCTTGAGTCTTTTAGTAGTATCCATTAACTTGTCTATGAACTGCATAGGCAACCAAGTAGTCCTTTACCGCGGACGCGGCTATTCGAATAGTTTTATACCCTGCAGGGGTGTACTTCGTCACACATGTTTCCACCACTTAGCGTCTGCACACGACATGTGCTCGGCAGACTTCAAGCGAAAACCGACGTGGGTGTAGACCATGACCTGACTAACCTCACAAGTCTCTAGTCCAGGTTTATCGCCTATTCAGGTTCCATCCGCAAGGAAATCCGGCCAGGGTGTCCTCAACGGCCCTGAATGATGTGTACAGGGTCCCGAGACGCCAAACGGGCGCCCGACATACCCGGCCACAGTGTATCTACCGCATCATAGCCCACCCGTAGGGTCAGCACTACGCACGGCCGCCAACACATGTCCTACAAACACCAGAAACTAGTTGCAACTCCTGGACAAAGGGCGAGAGGGGTCAGTAAGTCGAGCGGGGTCATATTTCAGGTCCCAATGTGTGGTAGTAGCTGAATCTTAAATCACGCATACAGATCTCAGTTCTTATGGACGGTCTCAATGAAACAACCCACCATGTACTCCTACATGGCCTCTCATTGATACCTTTAGCAAAACATGTTCAACACATTCCTCACATTACCGACATATCATATCACTCTAGCCCATCACCCAGATGAACCAGACCTGACACAACTCTAAGCATAGCAGGCATAGCAAGGTAGGAATCACATACATGGCTCAAACAACTCCTACACATGCTAGTGGGTTTCATCTAGTTACTGTGGCAATGACAGGTCATGCAGAGGATAAGGGTTCAACTACCGAAACACACAGCAGTTTGAATCGCGTTGTCTTAATGCAGTAAACAAGAGCAGAAGGGAGAACATGGTTTTGTATCGGAATGATCAATGGGTTGCTTGCCTGTTGTAGTGGTAGTAGGGTACTGCCCTTCAGACGGATACTCGGGGTTATCCTCGGAGGCAGAACCTACCACGAAAGACACACCGAAACATAATCAACACATGGCAATATGCAACAATATGATGCATGCTATGACATGGCAAGATGAAGGTGTCTTGGCCTAATGCAAGCTAAAATAGAAAGGGATGAACTCATTTGAGTCAAAGATTCAGTTATTAGCTTATTAAACATGGCTTTATTAGTGCATTACCTCATTCTGCTCAAACAGCAAGGTTAACTTGTTTTGTCATGCATGAAACCATTACAGATGGATAGATTGAATTTTTCTGATCATTTTTCATATATAAATCTTTGCATTTGGAGCTATGGTTGATTTTCTATGATTCTTAGAAGTTTTGATTATTTTCTGGAATTTCCTATTAAAGAATAAATCCAGAAATTGAATTAATGCGTCAGCACTGCGTCACTGTGACGTCAGCGGGTCAAAGGCACCAGCCCAGGTCAAACCTGACTGGTGGGCCCCTTCTGTCAATCTCTCAGCTAACTAACAGAGTTGGTTAGTGTTTAGTTAGCACTAAACTGGGTTAGTTAGGCTCTGGGCCCACATGTTAGTGAGAGAGGGGTAGTTAACGGCGTCATTAACCTCTAGCAGAGTGATTAGCTCTAATTTAAACTTATCTAAATTAGTTAGAAGCCGGTCCCATACATCAGTGTCTCAGATGGAGTCAAACTGGGGTCAAACCCCTGGTCAGCGGGGCTAATCCCGCCGACGTTGAGTCGCCGGCGAGGCCGAGACGGCGGAGAGCTTCGGATTTGGTCCTCCGGTGACCAAATCGCCGGTGGAGACGTGCTACGCGTAGCTGGGGAGCTGCCGCATCTAGTGGTGCAAGTGGTTGGACACGGGAACACCGGAAACGACGCCGGCGAGCTCGACAGCGGCGGCCGGAGTTCGGACGGGGTTGGGTTCGACGCTACGGTGCATGGGAGAAAGAGCTGGTGGTGGCTACGGGCTCCTGGTGCTGCGCTGAGCACAACGGTGAGCTTGGCTTCGAGCCACTGTGGCTCTAGCCATGACGGTGCCATGGCTAGCGGCGGGGAGCTTTCGGGTGCGGTGGAAGTGGCGACTACAGAGGCCAAACGAGCACGGGATCTAGGGGAAGAGGAAGAGGAGCTCACAGCAGGGTTGGAGAGGGGGTCAGCGAGCTCGTGGAGGTCCTGGCGGCGCCGAATCGACCAGAGACGGCTCGGGTGCCCGAGGTTGAAGACGAGGGCGAAGACGGCGTTCGGCGGCGTTTGGAGTCGCGTGGGTCAGTGGAGAGGTCCAGGGCGATGAGGCGGAGCTATTGGGCTTGTCAGAGGGGCGAGGGGGTGGCTCTGGTGACGTCTACGGCGAACGGCGGTGAGGATCGCGCTCGGCCATCGCGGGAGAGGGTGAGGGAGACGAGGGGGAGAGTGAGGGAGGATGAGAGGGGGACGTGGGGGTCGGCCTGGCATCCCTGGACGTCTCCAGGGCGTCGGCAAAAGCAGGAGGTGGCCGGCGTGTGGCCGCGGGCGCCGGCCACGCGCTCCTCGTCCTCCTGGCGGGAGGAGGACGACGACTAGCAAGGCCAGTCGGCTGGGCCGAGCCATGTGGGCTGGGCCAGCACAGGTAAGGCCCAGGTGGGCTTCCCTCTCTCTCTTTTTTTTGATTTGTTTTTGTTTTTCTATTTAACTGCAACTGTTGGGCTTTATTAAAAAATACTAAAACGTTTCCAAAAATCCTGAAAATAATTGTGGGCTCTGTTTAGAATATTTCCAACAACAAACATTTATTTCCAGAATTATTTGAGCCTTTAAATTATTTTATAGCATTTAAATGCCCAAAATCAAATACTTATGATTTAATTCAATGACCTTCTATTGACCTAGAAAATTGTGCACCAAATTTGCGAGAGGTTCTAACCCAAGACAAAGAGAGTGAACTTTTTTAGAAGGGCATTTCAGGTTCATTGAAAAATAATTTTAGTAAACCCTAGTTGTTTCAAGGGGGGTTGGGGGTTCTGTCTTCCCCATTTCAAATTTAAGAGGAATTTAAACATGATGCACACTCTAATGCTTGAACTAACTAGGGTGTGACAACTCACCCCCACTCAAACGAATCTCGTCCCGAGATTTAGGATCCTCCGGGAAGAAGGTGGGGTACTCGAGTCGAAGACGATCCTCCCTTTCCCAAGTGGCTTCTTTCTCGGAATGGTGTGACCATTAAACCTTGAGAAACTTGATATTATGACGTCGAGTGGTACGCTCGGCTTGATCAAGGATACGAACGGGATATTCCCGATAGGAGAGGTTATCTTGTAGATCAAGCGTTTCGTGGTCCACTCCACGGATGGGATCCGCGAAGCAATGCCTGAGTTGAGAAACGTGGAAGACATCGTGAACTCTGGAAAGATGCAAAGGTAGTTCCAATTGGTAGGCAACTTCTCCTCGTTTGGCAAGAATGCGAAAGGGTCCAATGTAACGAAGAGCCAATTTGCCTTTGATACCGAAACAATGGGTTCCCTTTAACGGAGTAACCCGAAGGTAAGCCTTCTCGTCGACTTCATAAGTCATAGGCTTATGTTTACGATCATATTGACTCTTTTGATGAGATTGGGCTGTTTTCAATTTCTCACGAATAACGCGAACCTGCTCTTCTGCTTCCTGAATCATATCCGGGCCAAAGAGTTGTCTTTCCCCGGTTTCTGGCCAGTTAAGAGGCGTTCGACATTTTCGTCCATAGAAAACTTCAAAAGGAGCCTTGCCCAAGCTGGCTTGATAACTATTGTTATAAGCAAACTCCGCGAATGGAAGGCATTTCTCGCAACTCATTCCCAATGAGATAACAGAAGCTCGGAGCATATCTTCCAGAATTTGATTAACTCGTTCTACTTGACCACTTGATTGAGGATGGAAGGCGGTACTAAAAGAGAGACGAGTTCCCATAGCATTTTGGAAAATTTCCCAAAATCGAGAGGTGAAGAGACTCCCACGGTCTGAGTTAATTTCCAATGGAACGCCATGAAGAGACACTATTCGGGAGATGTATAAATCGGCTAGCTGGCTAGCGGTGATACTCTCACGAACAGGTAGGAAATGGGCTACTTTGGAAAGTCGGTCAATCACGACGAAGATGGCATTATTCCCTCTATTGGTTCTGGGAAACCCAGTGATGAAATCCATACTGATATTATCCCATTTCCATTCAGGAATAGCCAAAGGTTGAAGGGTGCCAGCAGGCCGTTGATGCTCTACTTTAACACGACGACAAACATCGCAATTAGCAATGTATTGAGCGATTTCTCTCTTCATCCTAGTCCACCAAAACCTCTGGCGTAGGTCTTGATACATTTTAGTACTACCGGGATGAATGGTGAGAGGGGATTCATGAGCTTCCTTAAGGATCAACTGGCGTAGATGTTGTTTCTTGGGAACCACCAAACGGTTCTCTAAGAAGACAGCACCCCGCTTATCCATGGAAAAACATTTAGCAACTCCGCTAGCAATGTTTTCCCTAATCCGGGATATGCCCTTATCACGCTTCTAGGCAGCTATGATTTGATCCATAAGGGTAGGTTTCGCCACTAGGGTGGATAGGAATCCTCGAGGAACAATGTGAAGATTAAGCTTACGAAATTCCTCATGGAGAAGTGGTTGACTTTGTTGTAACATCAGGTTGTTACAATAGGACTTACGGCTTAGCGCATCAGCCATGACATTGGCTTTGCCCGGGGTGTAAGTTATTCCTAAATCGTAATCCGAGATCAACTCAACCCAACGTCTTTGCCTGAGATTCAAATCTGGTTGGGTGAAGATATATTTCAAACTTTGGTGATCGGTGAAGATCTCGCAATGATTACCGAGAAGGTAATGTCGCCAAGTTTTAAGTGCATGGACTACAGCTGCAAGCTCTAGATCATGTGTGGGATAATTTTCCTCATGTGGGTGTAATTGCCGTGAAGCATAAGAAATTACCTAACGATCTTGCATGAGTATGCAACCTAGTCCTTGTCGCGAGGCGTCGAAATAGATAATAAAGTCCTTGGAGAAGTCTGGTGGTACCAGTACGGGAGCAGATGTCAGGCGTCTTTTCAGTTCCTGAAAGCTGAACTCGCACTGTGGAGTCCACTCAAACTTTTTATCTTTCTTGAGGAGTTCAGTTAGAGGTTTAGCAACCTTGGAGAAATTCTCGACAAAGCGGCCGCAATAGCTCGCTAAGCCAAGGAAGCTCCAAACTTGCTTAACCGTCTCAGGTGGAGTCCAATCAAGGATGGCTTGAACTCGCTCGGGATTGACAGCAATACCCTTACCAGAGATTACATGGCCTAGATAGGTCACTTCTGGCAACCAAAATTCACACTTGGAGAATTTGGCATAAAGGCGATGCTCTCGAAGTTTCATCAATACCAGCCTTAGATGTTCGGCATGTTCCTCTTCATTCTTGGAGTAGATGAGTATGTCATCGAGGTATACTACGACGAATTTATCCAAGTACTCCATGAAGACCGAGTTCATTAACCGAGAGAAGGTAGCTGGGGCATTTGTTAAACCGAAGGACATGACAGTGTACTCGTATTGGCCATAACGAGTAACAAAGGCCGTTTTGGGAATGTCCCCGTTTCTGATTTTGATTTGATGGTAGGCCAACCTCAAATCCATCTTGGAAAAGATTGAGGATCCAGCGAGCTGATCATACAGATCGTTGATCCTGGGAAGCGGGTATTTGTTCTTGATGGTGACCAAGTTGACAGGTCGGTAATCCACAACCATTCGATCTGTTCCATCCTTCTTCTTAATGAAGAGGACGGGGCAAGCCCAAGGAGAGGAACTAGGACGGATGAAACCCTTTTTCAAGGACTCATCGAGTTGGTTCTTAAGCTCGGCTAGTTCTAAGGGTGCCATCTTGTAGGGTCTTCTAGAAATTGGAACGGTTCCTGGAACAAGGTCTATCACAAACTCAACATCCCTGTCAGGTGGAACACCTGGCAGTTCTTCTGGAAAGACATCCGGAAAGTCTCGGACTACCGGAACATCCTCAAGGTCTGGAAGGAGGTTGGCATTTAGGGAGTAAAGTTGGCGCTTGGCCACTCGGGTTAAGACATTGACTGTCTTGCCCGATGGGTGAGTAAGTTGAACGGTTCTAGTGGCACAATCGATCTTAGCATAATGAGTTGACATCCAGTCCATACCCAAGATGATGTTTATGTCCGAGGACTTGAGAGCTATTAAGGATGCAAGGAAGACAAGTCTATCGACAAGAATTTCATTCCCATGGCTTACTCTAGAAGTTTGCCATCTAGAGCCAGGGGTTTGAATTTCCATGGTAGAGGGCATGTCACAGAATGTCGTGTTATGCAATCGAGCATAGTTCTCGGATATGAATGAATGAGATGCTCCAGTATCAAAAAGGACAGATGCCGGATGGCAGTTAACAAGGAGCGTACCAAGGACGACGTTAGGATCCTCATGAGCCTCCTCGGCTGAAACATAGTTGACATGGCCACGTGCAGTGGTGGCCGGCTTGGCGTAGAATGTTTTTCTCGTGGGCTTACCACGGCCAACGGACTTTCCAGTTTGATTGGAGTTGTTGTTCTGGGGACACTCTCGACTATAGTGACCCAGCTCTCCACACTTAAAGCATGTCACCATATTGGGGCGTGGAGCAGCGTTAGCAGCGGGGCCACCATAGGGCTTGGGCGGTGCAAATTGCTGGTTAGGACGAGGCGCCTCAAAGGATGGCCTCGGAATGAACCTGGGTGGCAGCGCCGTGCTTGGGATCCACACCCGGCGCTTCTGAGCTCCAGAGCGGATGAAGAGCCAAAATCATGTGAGTGCTTGCGTGAAGCGTCATAATCAGTCTGGCCTGTCTCAGCATTGATGGCTTTATTGACCAACTTCTGAAAAGAGGTGCACTCGTGCAGACGAAGATCACGGCGAAGCTCAAGGCTAAGTCCCTTGCGGAACCTTGCCCGCTTCTTAGCGTCAGTAGATACCTCTTCAGGGGCATAACGTGCCAGATTCCCAAATTCACGACTATAAGCATCCACAGTCAGTCTTCCTTGGGTGAAGTTGCAGAACTCCTCCCTCTTGCGATCCATGAGACCTTCCGGAATGTGATGCTCACGGAAAGCCTCGCTGAATTCAGCCCAAGTAGTAATTTGGCCGACCGGGCGCATAGCTTCAAAATTTTCCCACCAGAGGCTAGCAGGGCCTTCGAGATGGTAGGCAGCATAAGTAACCTTGTCGGCTTTGGCTACGTTGGCAGAATGTAGCTTGTGGGTGATGCTGCGAAGCCAGTCATCCACGTCGAGGGGCTCGACGGAATGGTTAAACTTTGGTGGGTACAGCTTGATAAAGTCATTGATTGACACCAAGTCATTTCGCGGATGGCGTGCAGTGTTCTGCTCAATCCGCTCTAGCAGGCGGTTAGTCTCACGCTTATTTCTTTTCGCCTCCAACATTACTTCGGCCAGAGAAGGCGGGTGAGGCAGATTTTCACCCCTAGCTGCACTGGCTTCCCCCTGCTCCGAGGCAGCAGGGTTGCTGCGGGTGTTGACCATCCTAGGAGAAAACAAGACAATGGTTTAGATAAGGATGGCTCAAGCTTAGCAAGGAAGTGTAGAATGTAATGGATAACACGGAATGCAGAGATGTTCATCCGTATGTCATGGTAATATAAAACTGCCATATATATACCAACGGTCATACACATCATACATAGTTTAGTACAAGCCCAGGCTACAGTACAACTATGATGAAAGACGTTACATCTCATCAGAGGCACCCCAAGCTCCTATACATTATTTGTCTACACCTCCGGAATTGATTACACACAAAGTCATATTCCACAAGTCACGCAGGACAGTGGAGATAAAACTACTACAATACTAGTGGTACTACTACTAACTCAGACAGCTCCGTAGTAGTCCTCATAGAAATCACCTCCATAGCCTGGAAGTTCAACGTGACCATCCGGGAACAGACGGTCCTGAGGAGCCTGTGGACCATAGGGGCTAGGATGAGGTCTTGGACCAACAAACGGTGGCCTGCGGGGACCACGGGGTGGGGTGATGCCTCCCACATCACGCCAATCCACCATGTCTGGCAAAGCAGATCTCACAGGATACAGATCCCTTGTATCCATACATCCAGCTTGCACCGCAGGTGCAAACCGAGTCAATGTAGCCCAATGATCAGCACGGGTATTGAAAAGCTCGAGCCTCAAGGCCCGATTCTCTCGGTCCTTATCTTCGAGCATCTCGGCAGTGGTACGAGTTAATGAGTCCTCCTGAGTGGAGTTAGCATAGATAGCCTGAAGATACCCTTGCGCTCCCGGAAGTGAAGCTGGCATGTAACGGAAGTCAGTGTTCCGAAGCAGGCCAGTCCGGACTCGCATGATGGTCATCATGGAATAGGCAGCATCCTGCACAGCCATCTCAACAATAACCCCGAGTCCATAGGAACAGTGAAGGGGCTCGGTAGATCCAGGATAAGAAGGAAATATCCTGACGGTGTAGAAATATTGACTTTGATTAAAGTCTCGGAATTGCTCTTCGACGGTGTATTCGGGATACCAATGGTAACCCGTCTCGATCATTACCCAGACTAACATAGCAGTATGACCGGGCACGTCGAGGCACAGGGTCAGGCGAACCACTTGGTTTTGAACACGGTTGGCCATCTGAAAGCACAACCACAATGCAAAGACATCAGAATTTCTAGGGAAAATTGGACAGCATAACAGCTGTAAATGCTCAGAAAAAGATTTGAGACATCCACAACAGTTTGCAATACCACTCAACAACATCATATCAAGGTTCTGATCCAATTAGCAACATACTAAAATAGTAGAAACTGAACTGGGGCTTGTAGCAACAATCCTATAAGCTACTACGGATTAGTAACACGTGAACCTGATAGAAGAAGAGAGCCTAGTCCTTAACCCACGTTGAATGAGAAGAGAATGACTCAGATCAGAGGCATAGGGTAAAGGAGTAAAAGAGCCTTACGTTCCCTCCCACAATCAATTCCCCTACATATAACTAAAGCATTTCTAGACTCGACATCGACCAGCTTGGCTCAACGAACCTACAGGCAGTCCGGCTCTGATGCCAACGCTGTCAGGACCCCGATTCCAAGCCACATCGATCTAGCCGGTAACACCTCATATCACTTTGCGGCCTCACGCACGGTATCCCACGGGTGTCGCCTTACCATGGCCCGGGACCATTTGCGCCTTTTGGCTCACGTATATGATAGTTTCGCTAGCATCCATATGACAGAGAACCCGGGCCGACATGGCTAGTCATGAACCCAAAGCGGCACAGACCTATGGAGATAGGCATACATGAATCACATCGAGCATGTCGGTCATCAGCGAGTGATTCCGGGCTGTAGCACTGGGCTAACAGGACTCCGGGGAACCCGGGCTGTAGCAGGCTAGGCAGGACTCCGGAAGTCATCGCGTGACATTTCCCCGAAGGGACAGACATAGGAACGAAGTGAAACACATGCCGGCCAGTCAAGTGTCCTGAACAGTAGTGCTAGGCTAGCAGGACTCTGGTGAACCGGGCTGTAGCGGACTACTATGGCTCGAGGAATACTAGACTACATTTCCCCATAAGAAAGGCTGCCAAGGATAAACAACTAGATTGTCGGATCCCACTCATACCAAGCATTTCAATCATACACACAATATGCCCGATATGAGTACATACAACATGGCATCACAACAAAACTCTACAACTCAAGTACTTTATTTAAAGGCTCCAGAGAGCCATACATAACATGTTCATACAGATAGGGGTCACATGACCCGACACTCAAGTCATACAATCATACAAGCACATGCAGAAGCAACTAGTCTGAGTATAGACACTAGAAAGAAAGAAGGCTTCTCGAAGCCTGTCTATCTACATAGGGCCCTCCATGGCCAGGATCACCACCTGGGTGGCTAGTCACTCGTCGACGTCAAGGTCTACGTAGAACCCATCGGAGGGGGCGGTGTTGTCGTCTGAAAACAGTAATTAAGCAAACATGAGTAAAAGGGTACTCAGCAAGTCTTACAACAGAACCTACTATACATGCTTATTCTCAAGAAGGAGGTGGGGTTATTGCAGCAAGCCAGCTTTGACTCTTGGCTAAGCTATCCTACAGAACTCCACCAGTAAAATAATTTTCGCACACGAGTCCACTACTCACCAACACAATACTCCACCGAGGATCCTCCCTCGTCATCCTATGAGAGGGCCATCCTCAGTACTCACACTTATCTTGAGTCTTTTAGTAGTATCCATTAACTTGTCTATGAACTGCATAGGCAACCAGGTAGTCCTTTACCGCGGACGCGGCTATTCGAATAGTTTTATACCCTACAGGGGTGTACTTCGTCACACATGTTTCCACCACTTAGCGTCTGCACACAACATGTGCTCGGCATACTTCAAGCGAAAACCGACATGGGTGTAGACCACGACCTGACTAACCTCACAAGTCTCTAGTCCAGGTTTATCGCCTATTCAGGTTCCATCCGCAAGGAAATCCGGTTGGGGTGTCCTCAACGGCCCCAAACGATGTGTATAGGGTCCTGAGACGCCAAACGGGCGTCCGGCATACCCGGCCACAGTGTATCTACCGCATCATAGCCCACCCCTAGGGTCAGTGCTACGCACGGCCGCCAACACATGTCCTACAAACACCAGAAACTAGTTGCAACTCCTGGACAGAGGGCGAGAGGGGTCAGTAAGTCGAGCGGGGTCATATTTCAGGGCCCAATGTGTGGTAGTAGCTGAATCTTAAATCATGCATACAGATCTCAGTTCTTATGGACGGTCTCAATGAAACAACCCACCATGTACTCCTACATGGCCTCTCATTGATACCTTTAGCAAAACATGTTCAACACATTCCTCACATTACCGACATATCATATCACTCTAGCCCATCACCCAGATGAACCAGACCTGACACAACTCTAAGCATAGCAGGCATAGCAAGGTAGGAATCACATACATGGCTCAAACAACTCCTACACATGCTAGTGGGTTTCATCTAGTTACTGTGGCAATGACAGGTCATGCAGAGGATAAGGGTTCAACTACCGAAACACACAGCAGTTTGAATCGCGTTGTCTTAATGCAGTAAACAAGAGCAGAAGTGAGAACATGGTTTTGTATCGGAATGATCAATGGGTTGCTTGCCTGTTGTAGTGGTAGTAGGGTACTGCCCTTCAGACGGATACTCAGGGTTATCCTCGGAGGCAGAACCTACCACGAAAGATACACCGAAACATAATCAACACATGGCAATATGCAACAATATGATGCATGCTATGACATGGCAAGATGAAGGTGTCTTGGCCTAATGCAAGCTAAAACAGAAAGGGATGAACTCATTTGAGTCAAAGATTCAATTATTAGCTTATTAAACATGGCTTTATTAGTGCATTACCTCATTCTGCTTAAACAACAAGGTTAACTTGTTTTGTCATGCATGAAACCATTACAGATGGATAGATTGAATTTTTTTGATCATTTTTCATATATAAATCTTTGCATTTGGAGCTATGGTTGATTTCTATGATTTTTAGAAGTTTTGATTATTTTCTGGAATTTCCTATTAAAGAATAAATCCAGAAATTGAATTAATGCGTCAGCACTGTGTCACTGTGACGTCAACGGGTCAAAGGCGCCAGTGTAGGTCAAACCTGACTGGTGGGCCCCTTCTGTCAGTCTCTCAGCTAACTAACAAAGTTGGTTAGTGTTTAGTTAGCACTAAACTGGGTTAGTTAGGCTCTGGGCCCACATGTCAGTGAGAGAGGGGTAGTTAACAGTGTCATTAACCTCTAACAGAGTGATTAGCTCTAATTTAAACTAATCTAAATTAGTTAGAAGCCGGCCCCACACATCAGTGTCTCAGATGGAGTCAAACTGGGGTCAAACCCCTGGTCAGCGGGGCTAATCCCGCCGGCGTTGAGTCGCCGGCGAGGCCGAGACGGCGGAGAGCTTCGGATTTGGTCCTCCGGTGACCAAATCGCCGGTGGAGACGTGCTACGCGTAGCTGGGGAGCTGCCGCGTCCAGTGGTGCAAGTGGTTGGACACGGGAACGCCGGAAACGACGCCGGCGAGCTCGACAGCGGTGGCCGGAGTTCGGACGGGGTTGGGTTCGATGCTACGGTGCACGGGAGAAAGAGCTAGTGGTGGCTACGGGCTCCTGGTGCTGCGCTGAGCACAACGGTGAGCTTGGCTTCGAGCCACTGTGGCTCTAGCCACGACGGCGCCATGGCCGGCGGCGGGGAGCTTTCGGGTGCGTTGGAAGTGGTGAATACAGAGGCCAAACGAGCACGGGAGCTAGGGGAAGAGGAAGAGGAGCTCACAGCGGGGTCGGAGAGGGGGTCAGTGAGCTCGGGGAGGTCCTGGCGGCGCCGAATCGACCGAAGACGGCTCGGGTGCCTGAGGTTGAAGATGAGGGCAAAGACGGCGTTCGGTGGCGTTTGGAGTCGCGTGGGTCAGCGGAGAGGTCCAGGGCGACGAGGCGGAGCTATTGGGCTTGTCGGAGGGGCGAGGGGGTGGCTCTAGTGATGTCTACGGCGAACGGCGGTGAGGATCGCGCTCGGCCATCGCGGGAGAGGGTGAGGGAGACGAGGGGGAGAGTGAGGGAGGATGAGAGGGGGACGTGGGGGTCGGCGTGGCATCCCTGGACGTCTCCAGGGCGTCGGCAGAAGCAGGAGGTGGCCGGCGTGTGGCCGCGGGCGCCGGCCACGCGCTCCTCGTCCTCCTAGCGAGAGGAGGACGACGACTGGCAAGGCCAGTCGGCTGGGCCGAGCCAGGTGGGCTGGGCCAGCACAGGTAAGGCCCAGGTGGGCTTCCCTCTCTCTCTTTTTTTTGATTTGTTTCTGTTTTTCTATTTAACTTCAACTGTTGGGCTTTATTAAAAAATACTAAAACATTTCCAAAAATCCTGAAAATAATTGTGGGCTCTGTTTAGGATATTTCCAACAGCAAACATTTATTTCTAGAATTATTTGAGCATTTAAATTATTTTATAGCATTTAAATGCCCAAAATAAAATACTTATGATTTAATTCAGTGACCTTCTATTGACCTAGAAAATTGTGCACCAAATTTGCCAGAGGTTCTAACCCAAGACAAAGAGAGTGAACTTTTTTAGAAGGGCATTTCAGGTTCATTGAAAAATAATTCCTGAAATCTTAAAAGTGCACGCGCACTATTCCGTCGAACTGAGCGGTTGTGCCTCGACCGCTCGTTCCGTTCCGTGTGGATCGTGTGGCCCAGGAGAGTCAGGTGCTATTTTGTCGAGAGACTGTTTCGTTGCCCCGAGCGGCCTCGCTATCGACATATCAGCATACGCGCTCGTCCACTTCTTGCATCTTATCCATTCGTCCCACCTCCCACTACCTGCCGCCTCGCACTGCTGCTCACCTTCCTCCGACGCGGCCGCCTCCCGCTCCTTCTCCAGGCCACGTGCCCCTCTGCCAAGCTCCTCCTCCCGGCGATGTGGCTACCGTCCCGATCCTCCTCCCGGCATCGACGCCCCCAGAGGTCAAGGAAGATGCAGCGGATCCGGCGGTGCAGGCCGAGCAGATCGAGGCCGTGGAGCTGGAGAAGCATCGCCGACGTCTCCTCCTCCACTTTCCTAAGGGGCACCGTCAGAGCTCTTGGGAGGGGACATACAGGTAGGACATCGCCTCTCTCTGGATCCATCGATCCAAAAGGTTGGGATGGGGGAAAGAGCGCGGTGACAGGATCCGTCGTTGTCATGCGTGGATGACGGGGCGGTGGCGTGCAAGAATCGTGGTCATGGATGGGGAAAAGGAGCGTGGACGGGATGGAGAAGTCAGTAGCAGGGGTTTCCGCTGCCGGCCTTGTTGTAGTAGAAGGGCGTGGTGGTCGGATCCATGGTGGCTAGGGTCGGACTACAGGGATGCAGCATGCAGGCTTCGCTATGGTGGCGGATTGGTCATGAAGGAGTCGGCTATATCCTTTCATGAATTAACATCTATGGATCTGTAGTTGATCTGTTAGGGGAAGGTAGGGCACTAGCCCCAACGGCTTTTCACATGATTTTTACTGATTTTGAGAGGGGGAATTGCTATGTGTAGTCAGTCTATTTTTTTTGTGCAACTAGGCCCCGTTCCTGTGCAATTTATCATATCCACTAGCCAAATTTGTAAGTCAGTTTTTGATGTTAGTTCTGTGCAAGTAGGGACGCCTCCCTGTGCAACTAGGGTGCCTTCCTGTGCAATCTATTACATCTGATAGCCAAATTTTATAAGCAAACTAGGCAAAATAAATTTTGTTCTCTGTATATCAGTTTTTTGGTGTTAGTTCTGTGCAACTAGGGGTTCCTTAGCAATCTATCAAATCTTTGTATCCCAATTTGTAAGCAAACTAGGCAAATAATTTTCGTTCTTTGTATATCAGTTTTTGGTGTCAGTTTTGTGCAACCTGGGGAGCCTTCTTGTGCAATCTATCATATCTTCTAGCCAAATTTGTAAGCAAACTAGGCAAATAATTTTTTTAGTTCTGTGCAACTAGGGATACATTACTGTGCAACCAGAGGAAATGTGCCTGGTAGTGAAGCAGAGGTTCATATTTTCTTTTTCTTTTATCATATATGGCCATTTATTTATGCTCTTTTCTTTTACCCTCTGTGTAGTTCAATATTTTTTGTTCATTGTAGGGTTCTCCAAATAGGACCTCTCGGCGGAACTCAAAACGGGCGGCTAAGCGGCAACCACGTGGCGCTGATAATGACGGGGATGGAGAGAATGATGATGTATCCTAGAGAGTATATAAATGAGCTGGCATCCTCAGGCTTTTCTAATTGCACAAGAGTATCTGATTAGTTGGCATCCTCAGCATTTCTAGTTGCACAATACCATCCAACTAGTTGACATCCTCAGTATTTTGGTAGCTGCGTTGACACCCTCAGCATTTTCTTCTAGAAGCCTGAAACCTGAATGTGCAATTTTTTGATTGGTCATGCAAGTGCTGAATATTTCTTTTCCCAAGAGTATCTAATTAATTGGCATCCTCAAGATTTATAGTTGCACACGAGTATTCAATTAGTTGGCATCTTCAGCATTTCTACTTGCACAAACAGTATCCAACTAATTGACATCCTCAGCCACAAGAGTAACTATTTTTTAGTCCCATCTTCAAATTTTTGAGGGTTGCCCAAGAGTATCTAATGATTGGCACCCTCAGCCTTTTTAGTTGCACAGGAGTATTTAATTAGTTGGCATCCTGAGCATTTTCTAGTTACACAATAATATCTAACTAGTTGACATCCTCAGTTTTTCTAGTTGCATAAGAGTAACTATTTTAGTTGGCATCCTCTGCATTTTGTAGCTGCACAACTAACATAATATCAAGTTGGCATCGTCAGACTTTTTTATCTAGTTTTTCTGAAGAACGACAAATATTTTGTATGCAGTGTTAACTAATCACCTTTGGCTTGGATCCATGATTTAGTTGCACAAATATGTACTCCTTTTGCACAAACAATACATCCACCACATGTTTCTAGTCTGGGATGTTTGTTGCACACTTTTTTGCAGGACTAATCCACCTCCACTTATGCGTGTATAGTCTGCTACCTTACCCAAATAATACTAGTACTGAAATATTAACAACATTTTCATTCTCATAGATTGTTAACTCAACCCCTTCTAGGTATTTTTCTAGGAAAAACAGTCAAATTAATTTGTACAGATGCATCACTTTTGTGATCCTACTAGTTAATCTCTGGTATGATGCTTGGATTTTTGATGATTGGAGTGTTGATCTGTACAAGAGTTTTTTAGAATTGTGATCTTCAAGTTTTTTAGAATTGTCCCAAGAGTATGTAACGACTTGGCATCCTCAGGCTTTCTAGTTGCAGAATAGTATCTAATTAGTTGGCAACCTCAGTAATTCTAGTTGCACAACAATATACAACTAGTTGACATCCTCAGCTTCTCTAGTTGCACAAGAACTCAGATTAGTCCCATCTAAAAAAATTGAGGATTGCCCGAGAGTATCTAACGACTTGGCACCCTCAGGCTTTCTAGTTGCAGAAGAGTGTCCATTTAGTTGGCACCCTCAGCAATTCTAGTTGGACAACATTATCCAAGTAGTTGACATCCTCAGCCTCTCTAGTTGCACAAGAACTCAGATTAGTCACATCTAAAAAAATTGAGGATTGCCCAACAGTATCTAACGAGTTGGCACCCTCAGGTTTTCTAGTTGCAGAAGAGTGTCTATTTAGTTGGCACCCTCAGCAATTCTAGTTGGACAACATTATCGAAGTAGTTGACATCCTCAGCCTCTCTAGTTGCACAAGAGTTCAGATTAATCCCATCTTAAAAAATTTGAGGGATTGTCCAACAGTATCTAATGATTTGGCACCCTCAGATTTTCTAGTTGCAGAAGAGTATATCTTTAGTTGACACCGTCTGCAATTCTAGTTGGACAACATTATCCAAGTAGTTGACATCCTCAGCATCTCTAGTTGCACAAGAATGTCTCATTAGTTGTCATCATCAACATTTCTAGTCGCACAAGAATATCTCATTAGTTGGCATCATCAACATTATCCAACAGTATCTCATTTTCTAGTTGTATTTTTTTAAATATCAAATGAAGGGGAATCACCAGCCTTTTTTAGTTGGCATGGTTAGTTATATACTTGCACAAGTTTTCACTCAACTGTTCTTTTTTTTATACCCAGGATGTCAACGCAGAAGTTGAGATGAATGGAGAGAATCCAGACTGCCCGTCACAGGCTGGTAGGATAAGGGTGTCCCCAGGGAGATTTGTCAAGTTGAATAAAGAACTGACTCCAATGCAAGGAGCAAATTTGTGTGAGAGGCTATTCGAGGGGGTCTTTCGAACGTAGCTGGGACGCTGCCTACGGAGCTGACCAAGCACCTAGTGCAGTGCTACAAACCAGAAACTTCAGAAACCACAGCCGTCACAGTTGCACATGTTTGCTAGTATAGTTGATACATCAAGGCTTCTCTAGTTGCAAATAGTATGCAAAAGTTGGCACATGAAGGTTTTCACCTAGTTCCACATGTTTTTGCTGGTTTTATGGTCCATCAATCTTCTGTCCTTTTCACCCCCAGAATTGCACATACTATGCAAAAGATGGTACAGGAGTTCATACATAACACATAGTAAAGGGGGGCTTGTTGGCTGCAGTGCCTGGGGATTTTATTTTGCTGGTAACAAGATCTCCACAAGGAGGTTGAGAGAACAGCAGGTAGGGAGGTTCAACATGCATAGAGGGGAAGGGGAGGGATATGAGAAGGGGAAACTCACAGGTTTTTGTTGCAGCTTTTTCCCTTCATTTCCTCAGTTTGGATCTCTGCTTCTTCTCCTTGCCATGGCGATCTAGGGTTTTTCCTTAGCAGACAACCATTTTTCGTGGGTAAGAAGAAGAATTTTGGGGAAGGAGGAAAGGACAGGAGAGGAGAGGAGAGAGAGCTTTTGTAGCGCTGGGGTGGAGGCGTGATCGGTTGGCGGAGCTGGCCGCTCCAGGACGCCTGCCTGGTGCACGCCTGGGTGTGGGGGACCAACAGTTTCCTTTTTGATGCACGTGTGGGCAGTCGGGTAGGAAGGAACTTTCCTTCCTGGGACCAAGGGGGACAGGAAGTTGCTTTTTATGGCTGGCCGCTCCATCGCGCTAGTGGGCAGTCGGCCGCCCACTAGATGCTCCCAAAATAATTTTAGTAAACCCTAGTTGTTTCGAGGGGGGTTGGGGGTTCTGTCTTCCCCATTTCAAATTTAAGAGGAATTTAAACATGATGCACACTCTAATGCTTGAACTAACTAGGGTGTGACAAGAAGAATGAAAGGGGGCCGACCCCCTAGTCCAATTCGGTTTGGGCTAGGGGGGCGCACGCCCGTAGCTGGCCGCCTCTCCTCTTCCTCCACTTGGGCCCATAAGGCCCAATAACATCCAGGGTGGTTCCGGTAACCTCCTGGTTCTCCGGTATTTATCCGATAACCCCCAGAACTCATCCGGTGTCCGAATATAACCTTCCAATATATCGATCTTTATGTCTCGACCATTTTGAGACTCCTCGTCATGTCCGTGATCATATTCGGGACTCTGAACTACCTTCGGTACATCAAAACACAAAACTCATAATACCGATTGTCACCAAACCTTTAAGCGTGCGGACCCTACGGGTTCGAGAACTATGTAGACATGACCAAGACACGTCTCCGATCAATAACCAATAGCAGAACCTGGATGTTCATATTGGCTCCCGCATATTCTACGAAGATCTTTATCGGTCAAACCGCATAACACTATACATTGTTCCCTTTGTCATCGGTATGTTACTTGCCCAAGATTCGATTGTCGATATCTCAATACCTAGTTCAATCTCGTTATCGGCAAGTCTCTTTACTCGTTTCGTAATACATCATCTCGCAACTAACTCATTAGTTATAATTCTTGCAAGACTTATAGTGATGTGCATTACCGAGTGGGCCCAGAGATACCTCTCCGACAATCGGAGTGACAAATCCTAATCTTGATCTATGCCAACTCAACAAGTACCATCGGAGACACCTGTAGAGCACCTTTATAATCACCCAGTTACGTTGTGACATTTGGTAGCACACAAAGTGTTCCTCCGGTAATCGGGAGTTGCATAATCTCATAGTCATAGGAACATGTATAAGTCATGAAGAAAGCAATAGCAGAAAACTAAACGATCAAGTGCTAAGCTAACGGAATGGGTCAAGTCAATCACATCATTCTCCTAATGATGTGATCCTGTTAATCAAATGACAACTCATGTCTATGGTCAGAAAACATAACCATCTTTGATTAACGAGCTAGTCAAGTAGAGGCATACTAGTGACATTCTGTTTGTCTATGTATTCACACATGTACTAAGTTTCTAGTTAATACAATTCTAGCATGAATAACAAACATTTATCATGATATGAGGAAATAAATAATAACTTTATTATTGCCTCTAGGGCATATTTCCTTCACTAGGGGACTTGCATGTAGTCTCCTACTGGATTGATACCTTGGTTCTCAAAAACAGAGGGAAATACTTACGCTATTTTGCTGCATCACCCTTTCCTCTTCAAGGGAAAACCAACGCATGCTCAAGAGGTAGCAAGAAGGATTTATGGCACCTTTGCCAGGGAGATCTACGCACAAGTCAAGACATACCAAGTACCCATCACAAACTCTTATCCCTCGCATTACATTATTTTCAATTCACCTCTCGTTTTCCTCTCCCCCACTTAACCTTTGCCGTTTTATTCGCCCTTTTTCGTTCGTCTCTTTTTGCTTGCTTCTTGTGTGTCCTTGTGTTAGATTGTTTGTTTTGCTGTTATGGCTAGTCCTTCTATCACTGTTAGTAATCACGATCATGAAGTTCTTAATTTTAAACAAAAGGAGGGAGAAAATCTAAAAGATGCTTGGTATAGAAGCAATGCTTACAATAGATCCACTAGGAAGCAATCTACTTATGTTCTTCTTCGCAATTTTTATGTAGGCATCACTCCTTGGAATAGATATATTCTTGATACCATTACCGGAGGAAATTTCTTGGGTAGCCACACTTTTTATTCTTATAATGCTATGATAGATTTGTTTGGCCCACCACCTCTTTTGGTTAATGGAACTATTTTAACTTTGGAACACATGATGCAAAGGCTTGAAATTATTGAAAATAAAGTTTCCACTGTAGAGTTGATCGAGAATTTGGATAAAGATATCCACAATAAAATTACTCAATATGGGTGAGGGAGTCCTGGATTAGGGGGTGTCCGGATGGCCGGACTATACCTTCAGCCGGACTCCTGGACTATGAAGATACAAGATTGAAGACTTCGTCCCGTGTCCGGAAGGGACTTTCCTTGGCGTGGAAGGCAAGCTTGGCGATACGGATGTGTGGATCTCCTACCATTGTAACCGACTTTGTGTAACCCTAACCCTCTCCGGTGTCTATATAAACCGGAGGGTTTTAGTCCGTAGGACAACATACAGAACAACAATCATACCATAGGCTAGCTTCTAGGGTTTAGCCTCTCCAATCTCGTGGTAGATCTACTCTTGTACTACCCATATCATCAATATTAATCAAGCAGGACGTAGGGTTTTACCTCCATAAAGAGGGCCTGAACCTGGGTAAAACTTCGTGTCCCTTGCCTCCTGTTACCATCCGGCCTAGACGCACAGTTCGGGACCCCCTACCCGAGATCCGCCGGTTTTGACACCGACATTGGTGCTTTCATTGAGAGTTCCTCTGTGTCGTCGCCGTTAGGCTTGATGGCTCCTACGATCATCAATAGCAATGCAGTCCAGGGTGAGACCTTCCTCCCCGGACAGATCTTCGTCTTCGGCGGCTTCACGCTGCGGGCCAATTCACTTGGCCATCTGGAGCAGATCGAAAGCTATGCCCCTGGCCGTCAGGTCAGATTGGAAGTTTAAACTACACGGCTGACATCCGAGGGGACTTGATCCTCGACGGATTCGAGCCACTGCCGAGCGCGCCGCACTGTCACGACGAGCATGATCTAGCTCTGCCGCCGAACAGTGCCCTGGAGGCCGCACCCGCATCGGCTTCGACCCTTAATTCGGAGCCAACTGCGCCTATTGAGGATGGGTGGTTGGACGCCGCCTCGGGGGCTACAATCCCAACGGCGATCGAGCCAAACACTAGCCCCGCACTCCACGAGACTCATGACTCCAAGGAGCTGGACTCCTCTCCGGACTCCGAACCCTCTGAGCCCCTACTGATCGAATCCGATTGGACGCTGATCATGGAGTTTACTGCCGCGGACATCTTTCAGGACTTGCCTTTTGGCGATATTCTAAAGACACTAAAGTCTCTCTCTTTATCAGGAGAGCCCTGGCCGGACTACGGTCAGCAAGGTTGGGATACAGACAATGAAGAAATTCAAAGCCCACCCACCACCCACTTTGTAGCCACTGTCGACGATTTAACCGACATGCTCGACTTCGACTCCGAAACATCGATGATATGGACACCGATGCAGGAGATGATGAAGAACCAGCGCCTATTGGGCCCTGGAAAGCCACCTCGTCGTATGACATATACATGGTGGACACCCCAAAAGAAGGAGATGGCAATGGAACAGCGGAGGATGACCCCTCCAAGAAACAGCCTAAGCGCCGGCGTCAGCAGCACCGCTCAAAATCCCACCAAAGCAAATACAGTGATTCCAGCACGGGAGATAATAATACTCCAGAGAGTGCTGAAGAAAACCCCCTCCAGCAAGATTCAGCACAGGAGGACGGAGAAGCCAGCCCTCATGAGAGAGCGGCAGACAAAGAGGTCGAGGACAATAATTATACGCCTCCCTCCAAAGATGAGGCAAGCCTCGACGACGACGAATTCGTCGTGCCAGAGGGTCCCATCGAGCAAGAGCGTTTTCAACGCAGGCTTATGGCCATGGCAAGAAGCCTCAAGAAAAAACAGCAACAGCTTAGAGCTGATCAAGATTTGCTAGTCGATAGATGGATTGAAGTCCTTGCGGCCGAAGAGCATAAACTCGAACGCCCCTCCAAGAGCTACCCAAGGCGCAGGTTGCTACCCCGATTAGAGGAGGAAGCACTTAAACCTACATCACCAGCACTTGATACGGCCGACCGGCCACCTCTTGGCCACGACAGAGAGGCCTCTCGGCCCTCCACTCAAGCCGCACCCCATACCAAGGCACGGGACAATGTGCCAGACCTGCGAGATATGTTGGAGGACAAGGCAAGGCAAACAAGGTCGATCTACGGATCGCGTGGGCGCCCCATGACTCGAGACGGTAACCGTCACGCCGGACACAAATCCGGTAGGGCCGAACACAGTAGACAAAGATCATTGGAGCTACGTCGTGATATAGCCCAGTACAGAGGCGCCGCACACCCACTATGCTTCACAGACGAAGTAATGGATCATCAAATCCCCGAGGGTTTCAAACCCGTAAACATCGAATCATATGATGGCACAACAGATCCTGCGGTATGGATCGAGGATTATCTCCTTCATATCCACATGGCCCGCGGCGATGATCTCCACGCCATCAAATACCTCCCACTCAAGCTTAAAGGACCAGCTCGGCATTGGCTTAACAGCTTGCCAGCAGGATCAATCGGTTGTTGGGAGGACCTGGAAGCCGCATTCCTCGACAATTTCCAGGGCACTTATGTGCGACCACCAGACGTTGATGACCTAAGCCACGTAATTCAGCAGCCAGAGGAATCGGCCAGGCAATTCTGGACATGGTTCCTAACAAAGAAAAATCAAATAGTCGACTGTCCGGACGCAGAGGCCCTAGCAGCCTTCAAGCACAATATCCGTGACGAGTGGCTTGCCCGGCACCTTGGACAGGAAAAGCCGAAATCTATGGCGGCACTCACGACACTCATGACCCGCTTTTGCGCGGGAGAAGACAGCTGGCTTGCTCATAGCAACAATATGACCAAGAACCCTGGTAATTCGGATACCAGGGACAGTAGTGGCAGGTCGCGTCGCAACAAGCAGAAGTGCCGCATTAACGGCGACAATGCTGAGGATACGGCAGTTAATGCTGGAATCAGAGGCTATAAATCCGGCCAGCGGAAAAAGCCATTCAAAAGAAATCCTAGGGGGCCGTCCAGTTTGGACCGAATACTCGACCGCTTGTGCCAGATACATGGCACCCCCGAGAAGCCGGCCAATCACACCAACAGGGATTGTTGGGTGTTCAAGCAGGCAGGCAAGTTAAATGCCGAAAATAAAGACACGGGGCTGCATAGCGATGACGACGAAGAGCCCCGGCCGCCGAACAACAGTGGACAGAAGGGTTTTCCCCCACAAGTGCGGACGGTGAACATGATATACGCAACCCACATCCCCAAGAGGGAGCGGAAGCGTGCGTTAAGGGACGTATACGCGGTAGAGCCAGTCGCCCCAAAGTTCAACCCATGGTCCTCCTGCCCGATCACCTTTGATCGAAGGGACCATCCCACTAGCACCCGTCATGGCGGATTCGCCGCATTGGTTCTAGACCCAATCATTGACGGATTTCATCTCACTAGAGTCCTTATGGACAGCGGCAGCAGCCTGAACCTGCTTTACCAGGATACAGTGCAGAAAATGGGCATAGATCCCTCGAGGATTAAGCCCACCAAAACGACCTTTAAAGGCGTAATACCAGGTGTAGAGGCCAACTGTACAGGCTCAGTCACACTTGAAGTGGTCTTCGGATCTCCGGATAATTTCCGAAGCGAGGAGTTAATCTTCGACATAGTCCCATTCCGCAGTGGCTATCACGCACTGCTCAGGCGAACCGCATTCGCCAAGTTCAATGCGGTACCGCACTACGCATACCTTAAGCTCAAGATGCTAGGCCCTCGAGGAGTAATTACAGTCAATGGAAACACCGAACGCTCTCTCCGAACGGAGGAGCACACGGCGGCCCTTGCCGCGGAAGTACAAAGCAGCCTCTCTAGGCAGTTCTCTAGTCCGGCCATTAAACGTCCGGACACCGTCAAGCGCGCCCGGAGTAACCTACATCAAGACCGCCTGGCATGTTCTGAGTAGGCGTAGCAATGCGGCCCCAACCCCAGCCCTCGCAAAAATGCGACACCAGTACTTCGCGTACATAACTACGCTCTAGAAATACCATGGGTACAGGGGGAGGGGCACCATCACGGCACGCCTGAAACACGGCTTAAACCACACCAGGGGCTGCCGATTTTTTAATTTTCTCTTACTTTCAGGACTCCACTCTTCGGAAGGCCTGTTCGGCAGTTCAATTGCCGCACAAACGATGCAAGAACCAGGGAAGTAGACAAGCCATGCCGCATTACGGAACTCCCAGGTGGTCTCTATCACGAGCAGTATACCCGTTTCGCATACCATTCTGCAGCCTGCCCCTGGAACGGACATGTTAAATAGTCCAACCTTTTGCTTATCGCATTATTTGTATCGTTCCACTTTGATCGCAGCCCTTTTTAATAAACAATGCATACCTTTTGTCTATTTTTGCATTACATTTTTTACAAATATATGTTCCTTAACGACATGTTGCACCCGTACACTTTGGTACGGCTAAAATACGCCAGGGGCTTTAGTACCCCTCAATATGGTGTGAGAAGTCCAAACACTTTAACAAGTGCGGCACCCCGAACTTATAGCATTATATGCATCGGCTCCGAATCATGTCTTGGGTCAATAGTTGGGTTTGCTCGGCTCCTATGTTTTGGTGCCTTACGTTCTGCTATATCGGCTAAGGTAGCACTAGGAGAACTACTGTGATTGTGCCCCAGTTGAGCTGGGTCGAGCACCTCGGTAGAGAAAGCTAAAACTGACTGTCATGATGAAGCGAGAGCCGGTCGCTGTTCGAGAGGTTTTTCGAGTCCCTAAAGACTTATGCCGCTTAGAGCGAGGAGTCGGCTCTGTCCGACCAAGGCGTGGATAGCGCCCGGAACTCGGTCTTCCGAATACTAGGGGCGTCGCCGAAATTTAAAATTATAGAATTCTATGGCTAAGTGAGAGTGTTCACACATTATAGTCCGATTGCCTTGTTCGTTGTGCTGAGCGCCTCCCTCGAAGGACCCAAACATGGGAAAAAGAGCGCTCAGGTTTATCCCCGAACACCCCAGCACTAGCGGCACGGGGGCAAAAGCCGACGACTCGCCATCTCTCAGAATTGATAAACAACCGCATAGAAGGTAATATTTTAAATTCCAACAGCATTGCTTAGCGCATATGAACAAGTTTTCAGCACACAGGACACAACGAGCGAGTTTTACTCAAAAGTTACATCCCTGGAACATTCATCCGCCACAAGGCGGGCACCCTTTAGAACATCCGTATAATAATTCTCGGGCTTGCGATGCTCTTTCCCCGGCGGTGGCCCGTCCTTCACAAGCTTCTCAGCATCCAGCTTGCCCTAGTGCACCTTAGCACGGGCAAGGGCCCTACGGGCACATTCAATGCAGAAGGAGCGCTTGATGACTTCGAGCCTTGGACAGGCCCCCACCAGCCGCCGCACCAGCCCGAAATAGCTCCTATGCAGAGCCTCTCCAGGCCACAGCCGAACTATGAGGCCCTTCATGGCATGTTCAGCCGCCTTGTGGAGCTCGACCAGTTGCTTCAGCTGGTCGCTCAGGGGCATGGAGTGTCCGGCCTCAGCATACTGAGACCAGAACACCTTCTCTGTCGAGCTGCCCTCCTCGGCTCGATAGAATGCGGAGGCATCAGACACGCTACGGGGGAGATCTGCGAATGCTCCTGGAGAGCTCCGGATTCGGGTAAGTAACAAGTAACTCACGCTTATGTGTTTGCTTTGCATAAAGAATGCCTTACCCGCCGCTATATTTTTCACCGCATCCAACTCCTGGAGGGTCTTCTGGGATTCGGCCTTGGCAGACTTGGCATTTTCAATAGCCATCGCGAGCTCGGACGCTCGCGTCTTTGAGTCAAGCTCCAAACTCTCACGTTTTTCATGAGAGCCTGGAGCTCTTGCTGCAGCTTGCCAACCTGGGATCATACTTCTCTCGCTCGGTGCGCTCCGTGGCCGCCCTCTTCTCGGCCTCGACTAACACTTGCTTAAAAATCGCCACCTCTGACGTGGCCCCTACAATAGCCACGATAATCCTGTCATTTTTTGCAATTGCACCCTTTTATATATATTTAAACAAGGTGTTTCTTACCTTCCTTGTCCTCGAGCTACTTCTTGGCACGCCCGAGCTCTTGCTCGGACTGCTCGAGGTTCTGCTTTAGCATGTCCACTTCCGCAGTCAGTACGGCGGACGCCAGCAAAGAAGCCTGCATACGCATATTGACTCTTTTTTGTTAGACTCCTGCGAATTTTATTTGATCCTCTCTTTGGCTTTTCTTCTCGAATGCCAAATAGAGCATCAGGGCCTACTGTCTATGCGGTAATATTATTTACACATTCTTTACTTACCTCAAAGCCTGTTAAAAGGCTAGTACAAGCTTCAGTCAGTCCGCTCTTGGCGGACTGAACCTTCTGGACCACCACACTCATAATGGTGCGGTGCTCCTCATCGATGGAGGCACCTTTGAGCACCTCCAACAGATTGTCCGGTGCCTCTGGTTGGACGGAGGTCACCGGCACGGTGGGCTTGCTCCTCTTGGAAGGAGGTCGCCTGCCGGACTCTGGAACCTTTGAAGGTTCCGGAGCGGTGTCCGGCCTAGAGCCGGACTTGGAGCCCTGGGGGGTTTTATCCCCTTTACTCCTGGAGTCCGGGAGGTTGGCTTGCGGCGCCTCCAGGACCACCTCCTCCTCGCTTGGAACCTGTTGGGACAACACTTCAGCGTCATCCGTAGGGCGGGGGGAGGAAGCCGTCGGAAGCGAATTCACATCCGACGATTCCAGTGAACCGCTCGACGACGCGTCGAGCCAGTCTTTGGGTGGGCTGCATAAACATATTCGACATAAGGGAAAGCTGTGCAATAAAGGAATACTATGAATTACTCTAGTATCCGGATACTTATGATTTCGCCAGGGGCTTCGCCCTGAGCGGCCACTCCTCTCCGCCGTCGTCGGTGTCGGTGGAGTAGTCCGGAGGAAAGGTTTTCCCCTTCTTGGACCCTTCGGCCTCCCCAGTGAGGGCGGCCTTCCTTTTCTTCTCTCCCCCCGCTGGAGGGGGAGAGGTCTCTTCTTCCTCCTCCTCGTATTCACGGGAGGAATGCGCCTTGGAGCCGTCGGATGATGAACCCAACACCTCCCGGCGCCGGGCACTTTTTCGAGTCCCCGTGGCCTTCTTCGTGGCCTTCTTCTCCGGCACCACATAGGGTGCCGGAACCAGCAACTTCGCCAAGCGGGCATCGGCTGGGTCTTCGGGCAAAGGAGCCGGACAGTCGATCTGTCCGGACTTCGCCTGCCAAACCTATCAAAGGTAAGGGAGCTTAGATCCCGCATAGAGTTAAACTATGAAAAACTAATACCCTGTAAAAGGCACAAACAACTTACCGCGCTGGCGTGACGCTGCGCGCTAAATCCGCGATCGTCGGTAGCGGATGCGGGAGCCTCAGCGCCTTTGAAAAGCACCTTCCAGACATCTTCGTATGTCGTGTCGAAGAGCCTGCTCAGAGTTCGGTGCTGCGCCGGGTTGAACACCCATAGATTGAAGGCCCGTTGTTGACACAGGAGGATCCGGAAGATGAGCATGACCTGGACTACGTTGACAAGCTTGAGCTGCTTATCCGCCAGGGTTTGGATGCATGTTTGCAGTCCAGTCACCTCTCCTTTGTTGCCCCACGACAGGCTCGTCTCTTTCCAGGACGTGAGCCGCGTTGGGGGTCCGGACCGGAACTCGGGGGCTGCGACCCACTCAGGGTCGCGTGGTTCGGTGATGTAAAACCACCCCGATTGCCACCCCTTTAGGGTCTCCACAAAGGAGCCCTCGAGCCATACAACGTTGGGCATCTTGCCCACCATGGCGCCTCCACACTCCGCCTGGTTGCCGCGCACCACCTTCGGCTTGACATTGAAAGTCTTGAGCCATAGGCCGAAATGGGGGCGGATGCAGAGGAAAGCCTCGCACACGCCGATAAACTTCGAGATGTTGAGGATGAAATTCGGGGCCAGATCATGGAAATCCAGGCCGTAGTAGAACATGAGTCCCCGGACGAATGGGTGGATAGGAAAGCCCAGTCCGCGGAGGAAGTGGGGAAGGAACACTACCCTCTCATGGGGCCTTGGGGTGGGGAGGAGCTGCCCCTCTTCGGGAAGCCGGTACGCGATGTCGTTAGACAAGTATCTGGCCTTCCTCAGTTTTTTGATGTGTCCCTCCGTGACGGAGGAGACCATCCACTTGCCTCCCGCTCTGGACATGGCTGGAGAAGGTTGAGGTGGGGAGTGCGGACTTGGGCGCTGGAGCTCGAGTGCGCGAAAATGGATAGGCAAAGGAGGAAGAAGGTGTAGGTGAAAAGGTGAATCCTTATCCCCTTATATGGGTGGACGCAACTACGTGTCCCCACCAGCCTAGTAAAACTTGCTTATCTCCAAGCGCCGTAATCAATGGCGCGGTTGGGTTACCCACGCCCGTATTGATGAGGATCCCAGAATAAGGGGACACGATCTCTGCTTTAACAAGACGTGCCAAGGAAACCGCCTCGCATGACGCGCTGAGGTGGGATAATAAAACGATTCGAATAAAGGCTTGGCCGTGGTGCGTCACACTACGGATTACGTCAGCAGATTAGAGTTGTGTAAATATTATTCTCTCTATGGCAATATGTGGAAACTTATTTTGCAGAGCCGGACACTATCTTTGTGTTCAAAATCTTCTATGAAGTACTTGGAAGAGGAATCCGCCTTGCAATGCCGAAGACAATCTGCGCACCGGACTCGTCATCATTGAAGCCTGGTTCAGGGGCTACTGAGGGAGTCCTGGATTAGGGGGTGTCCGGATGGCCGTACTATACCTTCAGCCGGACTCCTGGACTATGAAGATACAAGATTTAAGACTTCGTCCCGTGTCCGGAAGGGACTTTCCTTGGCGTGGAAGGGAAGCTTGGCGATACGGATATGTGGATCTCCTACCATTGTAACCGACTTTGTGTAACCCTAACCCTCTCCGGTGTCTATATAAACCGGAGGGTTTTAGTCCGTAGGACAACATACAGAACAACAATCATACCATAGGCTAGCTTCTAGGGTTTAGCCTCTCCGATATCGTGGTAGATCTACTCTTGTAATACCCATATCATCAATATTAATCAAGCAGGACGTAGGGTTTTACCTCCATCAAGAGGGCCCGAACCTGGGTAAAACTTCATGTCCCTTGCTTCCTATTACCATCCGGCCTAGACGCACAGTTCGGGACCCCCTACCCGAGATCCGCCGGTTTTGACACTGACAATGGGTCTAAGGTAGGAGTTACTCTGAAAAAATTTCGAGAGAAAGAACCCATAGTTAATGAAAAGATAGATCAAGATTCTACTAGAATTGATAAACTTGAGGATATTATTACCAACTTAGGGTCTGCCTTTTCTGCCGTAACAAACACTTCAAACCGTCCTACTCCCAAAGTTGCTAAGTTTATGTATGTTCCTAAAAATAAGGGTGAATCTTCTATTAAGGAAAATGCGGATCTCAAATCAAGAAGTGTTCACCCCAACTTTGTCACTATCATTAAGGAACGTTTTGCTACAAATAAATTTCTTGATTTCTTGCCTAGGAGTTTGATCATTAATGAAAATAAGGAAACTCCTAAGGGTTATAAGTGTTCTATTGAAGAATTACCTACCAAAGATGGCAATACCTAGATCTATTCTTGTTCGCGTGCCTAGCTAGGGGCGTTAAACGGTAGCACTTGTTGGGAGGCAACCCAATTTTATTTTTGTTCCTTGATTTTTGTTCCTGTTTAGTAATAAATAAATCATCTAGCCTCTGTTATGATTGTGTTTTTTATGTTTTAACTAGTGTTTGTGCCAAGTAAAGCCTTTAGGATCTTCTTGGATGATTGTTATTGATCTTGCTGAAAAAACAGAAAGTATGTGCTCACGAGAATAATTTTCATTTTTAACTAGAGAGCGATAAAATACGGATTCCAACTGCGGTAGATCAATATAAAAATTATGTAGGTCGTCCTAATTTGGTAGAATGTTTGGAGTTACAGAAGTATTCGAAACCTACAGATTACTACAGACTGTTCTGTTTTTGACAGATTCTGTTTTTCATGTGTTGTTTGTTTATTTTGATGAATCTATGGCTAGTATCGGGGGGTATGAACCATAGAGAAGTTGGAATAAAGTAGATTTAACACCCATATGAATAAAGAATGAGTTCATTACAGTACCTTAAGTGGTGATTTGTTTTCTTATACTAACGGAGCTCATAAGATTTTCTATTGAGTTTTGTGTTGTGAAGTTTTCAAGTTTTTGGGTAAAGATTTGATGGATTTTGGAACAAGGAGTGGCAAGAGCCTAAGCTTGGGGATGCACAAGGCACCCCAAGGTAAAATCCAAGGACAACCAAAAGCCTAGACTTGGCGATGGCCCGGAAGGCATCCCCTCTTTCGTCTTCGTCTATCAGTAACTTTACTTGAGGCTATATTTTTATTCACCACATGATATGTGTTTTGCTTGGAGCGTCTTGTATGATTTGAGTCTTTGCTTTTTAGTTTACCACAGTCATCCTTACTGTACACACCTTTTGGGAGAGACACACATGAATCGATATTTATTACAATACTCTATGTGCTTCACTTATATCTTTTGAGCTAGATAATTTTGCTCTAGTGCTTCACTTATATTTTTTAGAGCACGTTGGTGGTTTTATTTTGTACAACTTATTAATATCTAATGCTTCACTTATATTATTTTGAGAGTCTTTTAGAACAGCATGGTAATTTTCTTTGGCTATAAAACTAGTCCTAATATTATAGGCATTCAAGATGGGTCTGATAGAAACTTTCATATAGAGTGCATTGAATACTATGATTCTTGATAGATGTTTTGAGATATAAAGGTGGTAATGTTAGAGTCATGCTAGTTGGGAAATTGTGTAATTGATAAATACTTGTGTTAAAGTTGGCATGTCCCGTAGCATGCACGTATGGTAAACATTGTGTGACAAATTTGAAGCATGGGGTGTTCTTTGAGTGCTTTCCTTATGAGTGGCGGTCGGGGACGAGCGATGGTCTTTTCCTACCAATCTATCCCTCTAGGGGCATGCATAGTAGTACTTGCTTCGAGGGCTAATAAACTTTTGCAATAAGTATATGAGTTTTTTATGACTAATGTGAGTCCATGGTTCATACACACTCTTACCTTTCCGCAATTTTCTAGCCTCTACGGTACTGTGCATTGCCCTTTCTCACCTTGAGAGTTGGTGCAAACTTCGCCGGTGCATCCAAATCCCGTGATACGATATGCTCTATCACACAAAAGCCTCCTTATATCTTCCTCAAAACAGCCACCATACCTATTATGCCATTTCCATAGCCATTCCAAGATATATTGCCATGCAACTTTCCACCGTTCCATTTATTATGACACGCTTCATCATTGTCATATTGCTTTTCATGATCATGTAGTTGACATCGTATTTGTGGCAAAGCCACTTTCATAATTCTTTCATACATGTCGTTCTTGAGTCATCGCATATCCTGGTACACCGCCAGAGACATTCACATAGAGTCATATTTTTGTTCTAGTATCGAGTTGTAACATTGAGTTATGAGTAAATAAAAGTGTGATGATCATCATTACTAGAGCATTGTCCCATGTGAGAAAAATAAATAAAAAAAGATGCCAAAGAAGCCCAAAATAAAAAAAGTCCAAAGAAGCCCAAATAAAAAATGAGATAAAAAGAGGGAAGGGGTAATGTTACTATCCTTTTACCACACTTGTGCTTCAAAATAGCACCATGGTCTTCATGATAGAGAGTTTATTATTTTGTCACTTTCATATACTAGTGGGAATTTTTCATTATAGAACTTGGCTTGTATATTTCAATGATGGGCTTCCTAAAAATGCCCTAGGTCTTCGTGAGCAAGCAAGTTGGATGCACACCCACTTAGTTTCTATAGATGAGCTTTCATACAGTAATAGCTCTAGTGCATCTGTTGCATGGCAATCCCTACTCCTCGCATTGACATCAATTGATGGGCATCTCCATAGCCCATTGATTAGCGACGTCAATGTAAGACTTTCTTCTTTTTTGTCTTCTCTCATAATCCCCATCATCATATAATATTCCACCTATATTGCTATATCCATGGCTTGCGCTCATGTATTCACTACTAGGGAAAACCCTAGCAGTAGCGTTGGTTTTGTGCTCACTAGTAGCGCGGGTAGGCGCGCTACTAATAAGGCGCTACAGCTATTGCTTAGCAGTAATGCATGCCCGCACGCGCTACTGCTAGGACAAATAGCTGCAGCGTTTGTTCACTCCCACGCTACTGCTAATGTAACTACTGGCAGCGTGTTTTCTCTCCATCGCTACTAGTATTCTTTTTATTTTTTTATTTTTAGTGTATTTATGCACCATCGTACAAATATTGGTACAATACCAGTTATGAGGTTTACATCATTATGCCATAACAGCGTGTCAAATTAAGGTGGATTAGGTTCAAGTGAAGGCAATATGTGGTGCATGTCAAAAGTATACTACTAATCCAAACTTGATCTAGTTTGGACTAGTAGTACTTTCGATGTGCACCACATGTTGCCTCCACTTGAATCTAATCCGCCAGCACAAGCTATTTAATCATCATCATAGTCATTACCACCAACAATATTTATTTAATCACCACTAACACTAGCTAATAATAATCATCATATTCATTACCACCAACACTAGCTATTTTATCATCATAGTAATAGTCTAGCACATCATCATCCTCAAACTCATTTCTAGCTAGCTAATCACTCCTGCTGCTCTCTCTTAGGTAAAATAACATAAAACATGTGTAGCTCTCCTCCTTGATAAAGTTGGAGCATGCAGATGAACCTTGCTCCTAATAGTGGGTAGTGCATCTGTTTGCTGCCCCCTAGTACTTCTCTGCGCTCCCCCATCACATATTTGGTCCAGTCTTGCACTATTAAGCATCCGTCGCTAATCTTGAATGCACTAAAGTAATCTGTAGGATATCTTGGCCGTAAGCTAATAATACTCATGGTACCTTTAGTCTCGATCCCATAAGGAACAACATTCATCGGGAGTCCCTGTTGAAGAACATCGTATGGTAACATACTTAGCAATGAAGTTTAGCTTCAAAAATAATGTATGGAAAAGATGCACTGAGGACAAATAGTAAAAATCTTACCATCCTTCCTAAATAGATGTGACCGTAGTTCATTACGAACACTATTGGTCGCACGTTTTCAGTACTAACATTTCTAAGTGCAGGAAGAAAATTTGTCTTGACAGTATCAAGATCCTCAAGCCATGAAACATAATGACTTAGCTCCTCACAGTTTAGTTCAGCTCCCGGACAGTAGTAGGTCCTGTCTACCAAGCGCTGGACATGTTTGCTTGCACCGAAATAAGCTGACAATACAAATTAGTTGTCAACTATTTTTGAATAAAGAATATCAAAGACATAAATATGGTTGAGAAACTTACATAATGGTATAACTGGAGGCATCTGCACATCGACCCAGATGTCGGTATTACCTTCAATATCATCTTCCAGACGAATATCAAAGGTGATAACCATACCTGGCTCAAATGCATAAGTCTTGCATAGTGATCGCCATGTTTTGCATCCAAAATAGGTGTAGTCGTCTGAATTGTATAATTTTACATTGAAAATATAACCATGTTCGGTCTTCAAGTAAAATTTCTTTTCCTCCATAGTACAACTGAAACCTATCTTATCCAATACAAAAACTCTTGCATGGCAGGGGATATGCTAGTAGAATAGTAAACAAAAAGACTTGTCATGCTTAATGTCATGCTTAAATTATAAGTTGAAGCAAATGAAGCAAATGTCATGCTTAATTACGAAAAAAGACTTGTCGTTGTGACTTACTGTATCCACTTCGAAGTTCTCATCCAGCTTGATGCTGAAGCGCCTATCATCATCTAGGAAGATTCCGTCGCACAGGTCGCGCTCGTCTTCGCAGTATTTGCAAATACCGAAATCCTTTTCGTCGTCAGACATTTCCTATGTTCATAGTTAAAACATTAATTGAAAATCGATCGAAGACAACTACCAGGATACTCAACACACAAATCCGGGGCACTCGATATTTCCTACATATTCTAGCACAAGTCATGCCTAAATTCACGGAAAAATCCGGCATGACCATTGCTAAAATAGGACATATTGAGCGCCTGAAATTTGCCGGAACGGAAATGAATCAACACTCCGGCAAAACATAGGCCACTCGGAGGTGTAACCTACAAACATGACCGGCCACTTGGGCAAGCACATATCCTATTTGAGCAACACAATATATACATTTGAAAATATCTTATACTCCCTCCATTCCTTTATATAAGGTGTATTTGTTTTTTGATAAAATTCCAGAATGTAAGTTGCATTTCTGCTAATTCCTCATAATTCCCTTATTAGCCCTCTAGAAAAAGGGAAAGTATCTTTCTCCTGATTGTATGTATCTCAAAGAAGGAAAGTATTTCTCTGTCGATTGCATGTATCTCATACTTTCCTCGACTAACTGATTTACTTGCCACTAACAAATAAATATGCCAAGGGTAATTTTGTCCTAACATGTCTATAATTTCATGCCTTGGTCACCGTGCCGAAAATAATACACCTTACATAAAGGAACGGAGGGAGTAGGACTCAAATTAGCATGCATTCAATAAGCAAAAGTAAATCATCTCATGCATCCGTACATCGTTGAATATTATCACTAATACATCCCGAATAGTGTCATACATATAACATCACTAATACAACTAAAACCCTAGCACACGACAGGTATCGGCGCGGGCGGTGGACACCCACAGAGAAGGAACCATCACGGGAGCATAGCTCCAGCGAGATCCCTGGAGAACCTGCCAGGTAATGGAGAACATGTGCTCCAAAGCAAACAAGTAGCGATGGACGTGCACGTCCTCCTCACTGACACGATGACGCACCACCTCCGCGGGGTCCTCGAGCCTCTGGACCGTCACTGGCCCATGTGACCGCCACCAAAGAAGGTTCGGGTCAATGACAGACTGGCTCCTCACCAACCTGCGCCTCCCGGTAGATAGCGCCTCCCAGTACCACCCCGGCGGAGCCCAGTCCCAGACATGGCCCGTCTGGTCAAGCAGGTGTCGTCCTCCGCCGACTCGACGACGAGGATGCGGGATAGGCATCGTCGACGTCGATGCGGGAAAATTGTTTTAACTAAAAAATAGCAACAAGTTCTTACTAACGAGTTCTATTAATTCAATTAGTTCTTACTAAAAATAAACTTACTATAAATAAAAATAAATTAATACCTAATTAGTACCTAGTTCTTACTAACTAATTAGTACCTAGGAACTACTGTCCTAATTACCATATAAGTAATTAACTAACTAGCACTAAAAATAGCCTAGGCTTCATACTAACTAGCACTAAATAGCTAGGGTTCATACTAAGCAGAGAAGATGGACCGGAAGGGGAGAGTGCTTACAGAGGGCGGGGAGAGAGATGGGGTCAGGGGAGACAGCGGCACCGAGGCACGGTGAGGCGGGGTCAGGGGAGACGGCAGCGAGGCGGGTCGAGGGAGACG
>NC_041392.1:247419848-247483536 GCF_002162155.2 Triticum dicoccoides | reverse complement strand
GGCGGTGAGGCGGGGTCGGGGGAGACGGCGGCGAGGCGGGGTCGGGGGAGACGGCGGCGAGGTGGGGTCGGGGGAGATGGCGGCGAGGCGGAGGCGACGAGGAATAGTAGAGGAGAATTGGGGGAGGAAGCAAAGGAGAGGGAATCAGGCCGCGCAGGGGGTTAGGTGAAAATAGCTTTAATAGTAGCGTGGGGAGGCAAAACGCGCTGCTGCTAAAATCCGTAGTAGTAGCGTTGTTCGTAGAAGGGCGCTACTACTATACCTAGCACGTCGGGAACGGTGTGGCAATTATAGTAGTAGCGTGTTCTGTTCCTGCCGCGCTACTGCTAAGCGGGTAACAGTAGCGCCGTTCTAGCAGATGCGCTACTGCTAAGTAGCAGTAGCGCATCATTTTAACAAGCGCTACTGGTATCATTATGTGTATAAGGTTTTCCCTAGTAGTGATTGCGTAAGGGTTGAAAAGGCTGAAGCACGTTAAAAAGTATGAACCAATCACTACAAAAAAAGACACATCCATGACATTTTGGGCCGAACGAATTTTTCTGTCATACTTATGACACTTCTATCACAATAATTGTGACAAAACACGGTATCATCATAGATGTGGTGGGGTCCTACTTCTATCACAAAAAATCATGACAGAAAATGGGCTTTTCGTCCTAGGTGGGCCGGAGACACGGCTGCATGACACTCTTTGGGCCGTCCATGAGGGAAAAACCGTGGTAGAAGCGAGGGCGAGGGAAATATCGGGGTGTTCCCGGTTATGGTGGGTGGCCGGGGCCGAGCGATGCGCGTTTCTCTCGTACACGCACGCGTGTGGGTGCGAGGCGTTGGGCTCTAACTGAACCCAAGCGAGGTGTTGGGCTCTAACTGAACCCGAGCGATTGCACTGCAGGCTACGCGTTACTGAACCTCGAGCGATCAGTCGATGGCTGTTAACCGAACCCTATCGAGCGATTCCTTCGCTACTGCTGCTAACTGAAGTCGATCGATGCTGCCTCTGGATGAACAGTGAGTGTTGCTGGGGGGTTTTGATGAACAGTTCTCGGTGGGGGTGGATGAACAGGACCCCGTGGAGTTGCCTTTGGATGAACAGGACCCCAATCGATCGAGCCGGTTGGGGCTGGATGAACAGGACCCCAATCAATCGAGCCGGTTGGGGCTGGATGAACGGGACCCCGTGAAGGGATAGATGAACAGGAGCACCCCATGGAGGGCAGGATGAACAATAGATGGTGGAGGGATGGATGAACAGTAGCCCGTGTAGGGGTGGTTGAACAGGAGCCTGTGGAGAGGGCTGGTTGAACAGTAGCCGGTGGAGTAGCGCACGGTGGAGGCTGGATGAACAGGAGCCCGTGGATGAACAGTCGCAGGTGGAGGCTGGAGGAGGTCGACGGGGGATGAACAGTAGCCTGTGGAGGCTGGAGGGGGTCGACGGTGGAGATGAACAGTATCCCATGGAGTCCCGTTTTGCGGTACGCCACACCCCTCCCGATGAACAGGACCCTCGTTTCGACCGTAGCGCTCCAACACAAGTCTGTTTCCTCCTTTTTGCGGTACGCCACACCCCTCCCGATCAACATGACCCCCGTTTCGACCGTAGGAGGTCCGTTTCCTCCATTTTGCGGTACGCCAGACCCCTCCTGATGAACATGATCCCGTTTTGAACGTGGCTGGTCGAACAGAAGGCTGTTTCCTCCGTTTTGCAGTACGCCAGGCCTTGTTTCCATCGGCTGTTCCGTCCAAGCCCTCCCGATGAACACGATGACACATTATGTTCCGACCCAGCCGGTTGGCTCCCCATGAACACGACGACGCAGTTTCTCCGTTCTGACCCAGCCATGTACACGAGTCCTGGCCATACGTATGCGCGAGTAGGCGTTCGAGACCCTGCCTGTATGTATGTACGTGGCCGTATTTTCTTTCTTGCACACTGGCCGATGTACGTATGTGCACATGCTACGTGCGCGCCTCTACTACAACACGTGTGTGCCTCTACATTGACCAGTATGTACGTACACGTTCACGGCCAGAATGAGAACACTACGTACGCTTCGACCAGGTGGGTCCCAACTGTCAGGTACTTCCTTGCGTGTGAAGATGTAGCTGGTGGGTCCCAGCAGTCAGGGGGGCGAATCGTTTTCTTTTTGCCCGGATGAACTTCCTTGCGTGCAAAGATGTAGCTGGTGGGCCCCAGTAGTCAGGGGAAATGTTTTTTCGTGAAATACGGTGGCCCGTCTTGTGGGTCCCCGCTGTCAGGTGGAGGAATAATTATTTTGCGCGTAATAAGGAGGCACTTCCTTGCTGCGGTCGTGGACCCAGTTGTCAGCCTCTCCACGTATAGTCCATGTCCGATGGAAGCCGTTCCTTGACCATGTTGACCACGCCACACCGAGAGCACCAGCGCGGTGGACGACGGTGAGGCCTAGGAAGGGGACGACGCTGAGCTAGGGAAGACGCGGCAGTGGAAGCCCACGTGGAGAGGAATACGAGGGTTCACTGGTTCGGCTGCGGTGTGAGGCTGCCGTCGCCGCAGAATAACAGGGGGTGTGGGTGAGTAGAGGGATGGCCTGGCCAGCGGTGGCAGTAGTAGGGGCGGTGAGGCCTCCGCAGCATCACAGCCGGCCACGGGAGGCAGGAGCACGCGGCACGACCGGCGCTAGTTTGGGCGGCTGGAGCAAGAAGACAAGAGGTTGAAGAAGCACTACGGCCGTTGGATGGACATCGTACGGTCACTGGAGCTACAATCGTTCATATTGACTAAGTTGACAAAGCCCTCCGTCCCCATCAACTTAGTAGGCCCACAAGTCAGCCTCCCACCAAGGTGGGTCCCAACTAGCAGGGGAGTATTCATTTTTTCTGCGTAATAAGGAGGCACTTCCAGTGGGTCCGAGATGACAGCGGGGGGAACGTTTTTTTCATGAAATACGGTGACCCGTCCGGTGGGTCCCAGCAGTCAGGGGGAAACATTTTTTCGCAAAATACGGTGGCCCGTCCGGTGGGTCCCTACTTCGAGGTGGAGGAATCATTATTTTCTGCGTAATAAGGAGGAACTTCCTTGTTGCGGCTGTGGACCCAGCTGTCAGCCTCTCCACGTACAGTACACTTCCGATGCAAGTCGTTCCTTGACCACGTTGAGCACGCCGCATTCTGTTGCATGCATGCATCCATGGGCGTGGTGCGTCCCCACTGTCAGCCTCTCACGTACAATCATCTTCCGATGACTCTCGGTTGTTGACCACGTTGACCACACTGTGCCGAGTGCACCAAAGGCCGGTGGATGACGGCGAGGCCCCAGACTGGAACAACCCGGAGATGGGGAAGACGGGACAGTGGAGTCGCGGATGGAGAGGAGTGGGAAACTTGACTGGTTCGGGTGCGCGGCAGCACAGCAGCAGTGCCGCCCACGGGAGACAGGAGCAAGAACAGAGGTTGAAGAAGGAGCACGGCTGTTGGATTAACATCCAACGGTCCAGCTGCTAGAATCATTTGTTGATTAAGTTGACAAAGCCATGCGTACATGTCCGCTTAGAAGGCCCACAAGTCACCCACCAAATCTAACAGGTCCCAGCTGTCAACGGGAGGAATATTTTTTTTGCATAACAAGGAGGCACTTCCTTCCGTGCGAAGATATAGCCGGTGGGTCCCAGCTGTCAGGTGGAGGAAACATTTTTTCAGCTTAATAAGGAGGAACTTTCCTTGCGTGCGACCATGGACCTCGTGGGTCCCAGCCGTCAGGCTCTCCACGTACGGTCCCCTTTCGATGACTCTCGTTTGCTGACCACGCGCACCGAGCGCAGCAAGGCGGTAGACGATGGCGAGGCCCCGGACGGGAACGACTCGGAGATGGGAAGACACGGTAGTGGAGTCGCAGATTGAGTGGCGGAGAAGGGTTATAATTGGTTCTGGTGTGGCGTGCGGCTGCAGTCGGTGGAGAATAACAGGAGGTATGGAGGGGTGGAGGGATAACCTGGCCGGCGGTGGGGTAGCGCTTCGCAGCGATGCGTGCTAAGCAGAGCCGCTAGCCGCCGATGGCCGGACCAGGCGGTCCCGGCGACGCTACAGGAAGAAGACGAGAGATTGAAGGTGCATGCCGACCAAGTTGACAACGCCCTGCGTAGGCTTCGTCCTATTGGACCACATGTCAGCCTACAAAAATGTGGCATATATTTAACCCATGTTTTCTAGAATGTACAGTCCATTTGCTGGGCTGGGTGAACAAATAATTTCGCGTCCATGCGGCCCATTTATATTATCTAAGAAATCCTAGCCCATTTGCACTTCCTTCAAATACACGAATTAGCTAGGCTCGTTATATATATAATGTTATGTTAGAAGGAGCAATTAATATCAAAAATAAACCGAAGAGGCACATTTTTTATATACATAATTAAGAAATTAGCGAGTTATTTCTCAAAATAAAAATGAGCTCGTTATTATTACATTCGTCCTTTGTCGGAGTAATGGGCCACGGGTAGGCCAACCCGAGCCCCAGAACCTTTCAAGACATCGGAGAAGGATGTGCCCCTCAAGACCCTAGGACGGAGAGGCGCCTTCAAGAAGTCCATGACAAGACGGCCGACTGACCACTCGCGGCCGAGTCCTAGGGACGACCACAGGGTAAGCCGACTCCTGACTGGCGACTTTCGGAGAAGCCGGCTTTGGGGAGTCGGCCTGCGATTCCAACAAACCCCGTGACCTCGTCAAGGGGGATGGGGCAGGGGAGTGGCTACAGTGAAGCCCACTCCCGCACCTTACCAAGGGCGGGCATGGCCACAGCACGCCATACCCCGGAAGATCTCCGTGCGGCGTGGCACTGTTGCCGTGTCGGCCCTGACATCAGCACCGCAGGACCGAATCCTGCACCCACGACGGCTTGTCTGTACGGCTCAGAGGCGGCGGATCCCACCAGACGGTGAGACCCCAATAGACGGCAAGAGGACCACTAGTCGGACCCGTCGGAAGTCGGCCTGGGGGAGTCGGCCGAGCCCTCCCCCGGGGCCCATGCACCATTAATCAAGATGTGATGGAGAGTGGCAATAGTGATCGCCCGCCAGGCGGCGGGGCTGTTGCCACGACCCCATGATCAAGCCCGCGTCATCAGAAGCACGGCTACAGTAATCAGCAGCCGGCCAGACCCGCCCGCGGCGGACGCGGCATGTCGGCTCCGTACCAGGCTAGTCAGTAGGGCCCGCCAGCCGGCGGGCCCCAGCGGTCGGCAGAGAAGACGGAGGCCAGAGGCGCTGACGGCTGGGCCCGCGTCTAGCCGGATTACCATTGTACCCCTGGGGGGTAGGCCTATATAAACCCCCCAGGGCACCCATGCAAAGGGTTGAAACCCATTAGCTCTAGACCAGATCATATAGAAGGGAGAGAGCTAGCATTGCCCTCTCCTACCTCCTAGAAACAGCTCAAGGAGCAACCGTGTAAACACCTTGCCATAGTGATCATGCGGAGACCCCGCAGAGCAGTAGTAGGGGTATTATCTCCTCGGAGAGCCCTGAAGCTGGGTAAGATTCGCCGGCGTGCATGTCTTCGCCTCATCCCGTTTCCAGGCACCCGCGACGTTCTACTCGCCCCCACCATGATAAGCCATCCTTTGGCATATGTCGCACCAAACCCCCGACATTTGGCGCCCACCGTGGGGCCTGGTGCACCACCTTCCAGAGACCTGTTCTGGATGGGAACCCTTTTTCTCCCTGGCGAACGCAGCCAGCCAGCCACGCCAGACGGAGTTTGCACGGACGCGCTAAGCGGCGTTGAGATCGCCTGCGTAGCCAGCTGCCTGGCCGAACTTGTCGGCGAGGTCCGCCTCTCCGACGAACCTGCATCCAACGCAGGCACGGGCGGCCCCGAGAGCCTCCTCACGGGCCTCCTCGATCAACTCCACGTTTCCGGCAAGCCTGCCGTAGACTTGGAGTCTGTGGGCTCCACTGACCCGATGTTGGTCGACTCCGACACCGCGTCGCTCAACGCGCTCCCCACCAATGTGGTGGTCTACGATGAACCTCTCCCTCGCGCGGAGAGCAACGGAAGCACCATCACCGAGGTGCTCGTCATCAGTCATGACAAGCTCCCCGGCGGAGGAGCGCACGACTCACTCAGCGTGGCGCTGCAAGACCTAACTGCACCCATTCCGGAAGACGCTGACGCAGAGACGTTGGAGGCGCGCCGCCTTCAGCTCGTTGAAGGTGCAAAGAAGCTGGCCAGCATGAGACGCTTGTCAGAAGCCTACCAGCGGGAGATGGATCGCGCTGTCGGCGGTTCGCCGGCCCCGGTGGGGCCCAGCCTCCATGGAACGGTCCAGCAGCGTGGCGTAGCCATCGCTAACCTGTTTGGGGCAAGCCGCCCTGTGTACGCTACACCAGCGGAGAACATCCGAGCCGCCCAGGCAGCGGCGGATGAGCTGGACAATTTCGAGGGCGAAGAGCGCTGCCTCATGGTGGAGCAAGTCCAACGGCTCCTCGACGCGGCCGCCGCGTAGAACGAGGCCGGCTGCCACATGGAGGCGCCGCAGCGGCCAAACGACGACCTTCACCGAGATCAAGGCGCGACGTCTCGGACGCCGAATGGTGGCATCCGAGGAAGAAGGGACAAGGAGCCGGCTGTCAGCCACAGTCGGACTCGCATTACCATAGAGCGCGACCGAGACGGCCGCCCGAGAGCAGTGGACCGACGGGACGACTGTCCGCCTCCCCCTCCCCGCAAGGAGAGGCGAGTCTCCCTACCGCCTGTTGACCATCCGACTCTCGGCGACCGCCTTGGCCGCCGAGAGGGAGTTGGAGAGAATGACGCCCGCCACCGGATCGACCGACTTCACCGATCCTTAGCGTTGGAAGAAGAAGACGAGCTGGGTCCGCCTTGTTTCGGGCCCCGCATTCGGGACGAGCCCTTTCCCAGAGGGTTCACGCTCCCAAGAGACACGCCCAAGTATACCAGCTCCGTGAAGCCGGAAGACTGGCTAGTCGACTACTCCATGGCTGTCAGCATAGCGAACGGCAACAAGCGCGTCGCTGTAAAGTATGTTCCGCTCATGCTCCAGGGCATGGCCCGGACATGGCTGAACAGCCTAAAGCCCCACAGCATCAACAGCTGAGTCGACTTCACCGAAGCATTCGTCCGCAACTTCACCAGCATGTACAAGATTCCTCCCGAGTCCCGTCAGCTCTCCTTGTGCGTGCAAGGCCCCGACGAGTCAACTCGCGATTACCTCACACGTTGGGCCGAGCTTTGGAACTCCTGTGAGGGCATGCATGAGGTGCAGGCCATCGAGTACTTCACATCCGGGTGCAGAGAAGGCACCCTCCTCAAGCACAAGCTCCTCTGTTACGAGCCAGAAACCCTCGACGAGCTGCTGATCATAGCGGACAAGTACGCCACGGCCGACTCCTCCATGAAGGCGGAGATTCAAATCAGCACAACTGGCAAAGTGGCTCCTCAAGCTCCAAGAACTCCGGCGGCATACGCCAACCGGCGATAACAGCAGGCCGACCACAATCGCAAGGCCCCGCAGCCGGCTTCCAGCAGCCAGCAAGTCGCGACCGTTGAAGCCCAGCAGCCAGATGAGCAGCCTCCGCCCAAGCGACAGAAAGGTGGCAAGCCAAACTGGTTGCCAGCCTTCTCCTATGAGCAGACCTTGGATGGACCTTGCAAGTTCCATAGCGGCGCGAAGCCATCGAATCACACCACCCGGAAGTGCCACTGGCTCACCAGGATCGCCAAGGGAGACGGCCTCCTGCCTCCCCCGCCTGCTGGGCAGCCGCCTCCGCCGCTGCCCCAGCAGCCGGCTGTCAGACCAGTTAGCGCGTTACAAGACGAATACCCTGAAGAGCACGGAGCCTACGTGGTGTTCACCAGTGTGGCTGATGATCGACGCAGTAGGCGGCTGCAGCAACAAGAGGTGAATGCAGTAGCGTCGGAGACGCCAGAGTTCATGCACTGGTCCGAGAAGTCCATCAGCTGGAGCAAGGCTGACCACCCAGAAGTGATGCCGAGTCCGGGCTCCTATGCCTTGGTCTTGGACGTCACCTTTGCTACGGACAGACGAGCTGCGCGTTTCTCGCGTGTTCTGATAGACGGAGGCAGCAACATCAATATCCTGTACAAGGACACCATGGAGAAGTTAGGAATCAAGCAAAGACAGCTTCAGAACAGTCGACCTGTGTTCCACGGCATTGTTCCTGGGCTTTCCTGCTCGCCAATCGGCAAGATCCTGATGGACGTCCTCTTTGGAGACAAAGATCACTTCCGCAGAGAGTCTGTTTGGTTTGAGGTGGTGGACCTTGAGAGCCCATACCATGTGCTACTTGGCCGACCCGCCTTGGCCAAGTTCATGGCGGTCCCCCACTACGCCTACCTCAATATGAAGATGCCCAGTTCCAGGGGAATTCTGACTATGGCTGGCGACTACCGAAAGTCGTCTGCTTGCACGGCTGAGAGCAGTCGGCTGGCCGAGTCCCTAGTAATCGCGGCCGAGAAGCGGATCCTTGAGCGAGTTGTGGTGATGGCCGGTAAGCAGCCTGAGGTATCGCCCAACCCAAAAGAGTCGGAGGCTGAGGGTTCGTTCAAGCTGTCCAAAGAGACAAAGAAGATACCCTTGGATCCGGAGCACCCAGAGAGGTAAGCTGTCGTAGGTGCAAACCTCGACAGCAAATAGGAAGGCGAGCTCGTTGATTTCCTCCGTGAGAATCGGGACATCTTCGCATGGTCCCCCAAAGACATGCCAGGTGTATCGACGGAATTCGCCGAGCACAAGTTACATGTCCGATCTGATGCAAAGCCGGTCAGGCAGCCCCTGTGCCGCCTATCAGAAGAGAAGACAAGCGTTGTCGGAGAAGAGATAGCCCGACTCCTAGCAGCCGGCTTCATTATGGAAGTGTTCTTTCCAGAATGGCTAGCAAATCCGGTCCTGGTACTAAAGAAGAACAAGCAGTGGCGAATGTGTATTGACTACACGAGCCTCAACAAGGCCTGCCCCAAGGACCCATTTGCTCTACCAAGAATCGACCAGGTGATAGACTCCACAGCCGGATGCGAGTTGTTGAGTTTTTTGGATGCATACTCAGGATATCACCAGATCAAGCTGAACCCGGCTGACAGACTAAAGACCGCCTTCATCACGCCGTTTGGAGCCTTCTGCTACCTCACCATGACGTTCGGCTTAAGGAATGCCGGTGCCACCTTTCAGCGTTGCATGCAGAAGTGCCTCCTCAAGCAGCTCGGCAGGAACGCCCACGTCTACATGGACGACGTGGTGGTGAAGACGGAAAAGCTTGGAACACTGCTGGAAGACCTCAAGGAGACTTTTGAGAACCTGCGCCGATTCCAGATCAAGCTCAATCCCGAGAAGTGTGTCTTCGGAGTACCAGCCGGCCAGCTCCTTGGCTTCCTGGTCTCTGAACGCGGCATAGAATGCAACCCAGTAAAAATCAAGGCCATTGAGAGAATGGAGGTACCCAGCCGACTGCTGGATGTACAAAAGTTCACTGGCTGCTTGGCGTCCATCAGCCGATTCATCAGTCGGCTGGGCGAGAAAGCTCTCCCCTTATACCAACTCATTTAGAAGACCACTTTTTTCGAGTGGAACCATAAGGCGGACGAAGCTTTTCTCCAGTTGAAGAAGATGCTGACTACTCCACCCGTCCTGGCGGCTCCGACTCCAAAGGAACCTATGCTCCTGTACATCGCTGCCACCAGCCGGGTCGTCAGTACGGTCATTGTAGTGGAATGCAAGGAGGAAGGCAAGGCACTACCTATCCAGAGACCGGTATATTACTTGAGCGAAGTACTGTCGACCTCCAAGCCGAACTACCCCCACTACCAGAAGATGTGCTATGGTGTACACTTTACTGCCAAGAAATTGAAGCCTTACTTTCAAGAGCATCCAATCACGGTGGTCTGCACGGCCCCACTTGCCGAGATCATTGGTAGCCGAGATGCTTCTGGCCGAGTGGCCAAGTGGGCCATAGAGCTGGCTCCTTACACCATCCACTACCAGCCCCGCACCGCTATCAAGTCACAAGCACTGGCCGACTTCCTCGTCGACTCGGCCGAGACCCAGTACCTACCTCCAGCTCCTGACTCTGGCGGATGCATTTCGACGGCTCCAAGATGCGTACCGGCTTGGGAGCCGGCATCGTCCTCACCTCTCCTAAAGGCGACAAGATCAAATACGCATTACAAATCCATTTCGCCGCCTCCAACAATGTCGCCAAGTACGAGGCGCTCATTCACGCGCTCCGGCTTGCCAAAGAACTTGGCATCCGCCGGATCTTGTGTTATGGCGTCTCGGACTTAGTGGTCCAGCAATCATCTAGCGACTGGGACGCGAAAGAGCAAACATGGCGAGTTACCATTTCCTCGTGCAGCAACTCAACAGGTATTTTGAAGGGTGCGAGTTCCTCCATGTGCCAAGAAACGACAACGACCAAGTAGATGCCTTGGCACGAATCGGCTCTACCCGCCAAGCAATACCATCTGGCATCGCCCTTCAACGCCTCCTCAAGCTGTCTGTCAAGCCTTCACCAGAATCAGACTCCATTTTTGTGCCAGCTCCTCCCAAAGACGTCGGATCCGACTCCAGAGCTCCGACAGTCGGTACGGGGATTTTGGCGGATGACTCCAAAGCCGCCACAGTCGAACCCGGCCCGGGGACCGCGGCGGCGGACTCGAAGACTCCAAAACTCGGCCCAAGGGTTGCGCCAGTCGGCCTGGGGACTTCATTAACCCAACAAGAGGTTGTTGACTCCAACCCGCTGCCTGCCAGCCCAACCACCCTCGTCCAAGTCGCAGTTCTGGCAGTCGAAGAAATAGCAGCACCCTCATGGGCCCAGCCCATCCTCAAGTTCCTGGTGAACAAAGAGCTGCCGACTGATGAGACCTCAGCTCGGCAAGTACAATGTCAGGCGGCAGCCTACACCATAGTCAACAAAGAGCTGGTCAGGCACAGCGTCACTGGTGTCTACCAGCGCTGCGTAGATCCAGAGCAAGGCCAAGCGATTCTCAAAGACATCCATCAAGGCGAGTGCGGCCACCATGCGGCTTCAAGAGCACTCGTCGCCAAAGCCTTTCGACACGGTTTCTTCTGGCCAACTACCTTGGAAGAGGCCAAGGAGTTGGTACAAAAATGCAAAGGGTGCCGGAAGTTCAGCTCCAAGCCGCACCAGCCAGGTTCTGCACTCAAGACCATCCCCATTGTCTGACCTTTCGCAATTTGGGGTCTAGACATGGTGGGACCATTCAAGACAACACGAGGTGGCTTAACTCACTTACTTGTCGCAGTGGACAAGTTCACCAAGTGGATAGAAGCGAAGCCAATCAAGAAGCTGAACGGTCCAACTGCCGTGACTTTCATCGCCGATATCACAATTCGGTACGGCATACCACACAACATCATCACCGACAACGGCACAAATTTCGCCAAAGGCGCCTTGGCCCATTTCTGCGCAACACAGGGCATCCGACTGGACCTAGCGTCCGTCGCCCATCCACAGTCAAACGGCCAGGTGGAGCGAGCAAACGGACTCATCCTGTCCGGCATCAAGCCCCGGCTGATCGAGCCTTTGGAGCGCTCGGCTGGCTGCTGGCTCGATAAGCTACCAGCCGTCCTCTAGAGTCTGCGCACGACTCCAAATAAGTCAACCGGCTTCACGCCTTTCTTCCTTGTCTATGGTGCCGAAGCCATCATCCCAACGGACATAGAGTTCGACTCCCCATGAGTCACCATGTACACCAAGGAGGAAGCAGAAGAAGCACGACAAGACATCATCGATCTGCTGGAAGAGGGCCGGCTGTTGGCACTCAGCCGGTCCAGCATCTACCAGCAGAGCCTGCACCGATACCACAACCGGAAGGTCAGGCCAAGATCTTTCCAAGAAGGCGACCTTGTGCTTCGACTGATCCAGCGAACAGCCGGCCAGCACAAGCTCTCGGCGCCTTGGGAAGGCCCTTTCATCATCAGCAAAGTACTGGGCAACGACTCCTACTACCCAATTGACACTCAGAAGCCCCGAGCACGCAAGAGGGATGACTCCGACAAGGAGACAGAGCGGCCATGGAATGCAAATCTCCTCCGAAGATTTTACAGTTGATGCAGTATGTACCACGCTACCTTTTGTATTAAACTACCAAGACTTCGGGGCCCCCGAGACAAACTCAGGGACTGCCCTCTTTTGTCTGTATGATAAAGATTATGCCTACAAGTATGTTACTCTTTGTCATACCGCTTGGCACCGGGCTCGACAAGTCGGCCCGGGGACTTGCCGCCTTGCACTATGAAATGCTTCCTGCAGTCGGACAAGTAGTGTGTAAACGCCTAAACCGTCTCCTGTCAGAAGCCGCAGCTCGCAGAGCGACTGAACGATGGGCAGAAGTAAGGTAGAATGGGCATTCGCATGAAAAATGGCTAAGGACTCAAAGCATAAAACATAGCTCAAGACGGCTTCCAGCCTTTCTCGCAAACCGACTCTCAAATAGTCGGATTACCGTCTTCTATTCAACTTGCTCAAAAAACTCTTAAAAACGGCTAAGTACTTGCCTTCCCAAAGTAGCCAAGCATTTGATCCAGCGGAAGTCCGCAGAGCGGCTGTCCGATTGGCAAGGTAGGCAACTAAGAGAAAGCAGCAAAGGAAAAAAGCCAAAAGAGCAATGAGCAAGAAAAGATGGAACTCGGACAAATATATTTACATAACATAGGCCCTTGGCCGAATCTTCGAGCAGAAGTTCAAAATACACCCTGCGGGTGGAATTGTGCGAATTAACAAGTTCTTCAAAGACTACTGAAGCAGATAAAATAAAGCGGCAGCTTAGGAAGCAACAGACGGATTCGGAGGGTCGGAGGAGGAGGCAGCATTAGGCGTCGGGGCGGCCGGCTGGCTAGTCTCGGCTTGATCGCCTCTGGTGGCAGTCGGGTCGGTCGCACGCGGCTCGTTGCTGGAGGCGCGGTCGAGCTGAGGCTGGCCGTCTGCTCCGTCTTCTGGTGCCTCCGTCTCGCCTCCGTCCTCCGCCTCGCCTTCTTCCTCGACGCTGGAGCCAATCACCTCCGCCGAATCCTCGCCGTAGTCTGGGTTCATCCCAAACCACTCCGGTGGTACCTCCTCGCCGTCTTCAGACCGCTCGGGGACGAAGATGCTAGTGTCGGTGTACTCGGCGATCGCCACAGCACGCTTGACGAGGGCGTCTTCCGCAGCTGCCAGCTCTGGCTGGGCCTCCAACCGAAGCGTGGCCAGCCGGTCTAGATCCATCCCCGGATACCATGCCTTGACGAACTCCAAGGCCCGGCGCGCTCCAGCTCGGGCCGAAGAGCCCTTCCAGGCCTCAAGACGACCAGCCGCGACCTCTAGCCAGTCGGCCGTAATGCTGGGGGTGCACGGAGCCTGCATGTCCGGCCACAGGGCGGCAATCGCCTGGGCACCAACACGCTGAAGCCGGCGCAGCATCCGGTGAGCCGGCCGAAGGCGAGCCTTGATGCTCAGGATGTGCTCGTCAAGAGTTCGGGGGGCGTCGGCGGCAATCTCTGCGCCCTCCGCCCTCCGACCTTCTCGGTCAGCCTCGATGGCTTGGATGGCGGCCTGCGAGTGCCTAGGAAAGAAGTCTGCAAAGACAGGAAGAAACAAAGAAGCAAGTCAAAAAGCAGAAGTCGGCACGACTTAAATCGGCACCTCGAAGAAAGAAAGTAAAGAAACCCACCATCAACGATGTCTTCAATCTCATGGAAGCCGGAGGCCAGCATCGCCTCCTTGTCAGACCAGGAGGAGCGCTCGCGCGCGAACTCGGCCAGGAGGGCGGTTTCCGTCTCCTCCGCCTCCCTCTGCGTCTTCACAAGTAGCTCCTTCTGCTCTGCCAATTGAGTGGCCAGCAGGTCGCGCTCCATGGCGGGCTTGCCGCACTCCTCCTCTTTGGCACGCAAAGCGGAGTTGGCGTCGCTCAGCTGCTGTTGAAGAGCAGTGTTGGCTCCTAAAAAGAAGGAAGAAAGAAGGCGTTAAGTCATCAGGTAAAGAAGGTCGCCGGGGAGATCCGGCCCGACTGCTCAGTAGTCGGCCCGAATCTCGGGGACTACAGCCCGCGGGTGCGCTAGCGCGCCACCGCAAAGAAGGAAAAGGACTTACTCCGGCTCTCTGACAAATCAGCGGTCCGCTTGCCCAGCTCTTCAATGTTACGGTTGAAGATAGTGACGCGTAGGTTGTGGTAATCCTGCGTCAAACGTTTCAGACAAAAAGTTAATACCCAGAGTTCATCAATTGGAGTTTCGGGCCGCCTACTCAGCAGCCAGCCCGAAACTCGGGGACTACACCCAGTGGGTGCGCTGGCGCGCCCCCACAGAGAGGAACAAGAAAAGAAAGACCAAAGGAAAAAAACATACCCGGACGGCTACCCACGATGCCAGGAACGCCTTGGTGCAACTCTGGAGAGCGTCGCCCTCAGCGCGAAGCTTCGCCTGGACGTCCAGGAGCGCCTGGTTCAGCGGCCCTGTGCCGCCTCCTCGCACCCACCCAATGGGCGCGACGCTTGTCGCTTCGGCGTCTGGGATCGCCGAGCTGGCGGTGCCGGCTTCCAGGGGGCGGGGTGCCGAAGTCGCCTTCTCCAGACGGCGGCGCGTTGGCGAGCCAACTTGGAGGAGCAGCCTCGCCACGGCCTCGTCTTCGGTCGGCGGCACCGGATGGTCCGCTGGCTGCTCCCCTTGCGCACTCGCAGACGGCGGCGGAGGCGGTGGCGGAACAATCACGTCCGGTGTAGAGGGGTCGCCGCCTTCCCTCTCCACGACGTGGTTCTCACTGCCGGCTTCCCCAGTCTGCCCCGTGAACTCTGGAGGCGGCGGCGCAGAGTTCAACGGGGTGACAAACACCGCCGATTGGCGGCGTGCGGCTTCCTCAACCTGCCGCTTCGTCACGATGGCGGTTCGGCCTCCGCCAGTTTTTTCTTGGCAGAGGCCTCCGCCCTGTCGGCCTCCGCCTTCTCCAGGCGAACGACCTCTTCTTCGTTGCGCTTCTCCTGCGCATTCCGCTCCGTCGCCTCCCGGAGGTCAGCAGCGGGGTCAATCCGCCGAGTGGTGGCGAACGTCTCCGCTGAACCCATGATGGAGGCGGCGGTGACCCTCTCAAGAGTGAGGGGAGCCCTGAAGCAAGGGGAGCAAGCAAATACTTAGACAAAGCTACAAAGAAAGAATAAAGCATTGAGACAGAATACTCACGTGGAGACCAATGGTGGCTTCTTCACTTCCTTGCAGAAGCGGATGGCCTTCGCGGCCGCCTCGTCCCACCGGGTCGCGCAGCCGAACCCTTGGGTTTCTTCGGCCAACTGCCGAACAAGGTCGGCATGGCCCTGCGCTTCTTCCCGCCGCCTGGAGCACCCGGCGCGGCAGAAGAGCCCGCGCCAAGCTGGCTGGCTCCTGGCCGATGGCGGGGGGCGACTTCCCCCTCGGCGTCGTCGTCAGGCCAGTCGGCGAAAGTGGCCGAAGGCCTGAAGTCGCCTGTTGTTCCTCCTCCTCCCTCGGCGTCGTCCTCTAGAGCCACCACCCCCAGATCGGGGTCGTCGATGTCGCTCTCCGCCCGGTCGGCAAGGAACTCACGGGCCGGCCCCGAGGTGCCGGCTGGCGGGTGGAGGAGGGGATTATGACCAAAGCCGACTGGTCAAAACAAACTCGGCGAGAGAGAAGACAATCCGAAGAAAGAAAGGACAGGCAACTCACCACGGGCGGAGGGTTGGCGTGGGAGTACGGCTCCTTGCCAAACCGACAATCCTCCAGGAGCTTGCTATCCGAGAGGTAGTTCACCCTGAAGGCCATCTCTTCGTGAGGCATGTCCTTGGTGCACATCCGACTCGGGTCGCGGTGCCCGCTCATCTGGCATATCAAGTGGGGGCGGCCTTGGAGTGGGAGAACTCGGTGCGCCATGAAGGCGGCCAGCTGGTCTGGACCAGTCAAACACTCTGACTGCGTCAACACTCGGAGTCGCGCGATGGCGCCGGCTCCCGCAGGCGTCAGCGACTTGGCCCGGTACGACCAGTTGGGCAGTCGCCCAGCCGGCGGGCCGACTTCGAAAGCCGGCAGGTTGACCCAGTCCCCCCTCGCGGAGACACTCCTGACGTAAAAATAGGATCTCTGCCACATCTTCACCGACTTTATCAGCGAGATGGAGGGGAAGGGATTGTCGGGCCCCGACCTCCACACGGCGATGAAAGCGCTGCACTGAGCCGGCACGCCCGCGGCCTGGGTGCCGAGCTTGGAGAAGAAGAACTCCCCCCAGAGCTCGAGGGTGGGGAGGACTCCGAGGAAGCCTTCGCACAAAGCCACGAAGGCAGACAGCAGCACCACTGTGTTGGGGGTGAGGTGGTGCGGCTGGAGGCCATAGAACTCCAGGAAAGATCGGAAGAAACTGCTCGCCAGCAGCCCCAACCCGCGCAAGCAGTGCGAGCAGAAGATGACAAGCTCGCCCTCCTGTGGCGCGGGGGAAATCTCCCCCTTCGGTGCAAGGCGCACCCGCACGTGATCCTCACCGGGAAGCCGACGAGTCCGGCGAAGGAACTCGATGTGGTCGTCGTGAACTTCGGAACCGTCCCAAGTGCTGGAGCGCACCGGGGGAGGCGCGGCGGCGGAGGAAGAACTCATCGCGAGTTGATCGCTGCGACATTCGCCGGAGCTTGGGAGCGCGGCGGAGCGAAGAAGAAGAAGAAGAAGGAGAGCGAGGAGTGGTGGGAAGGAGGGGCGCGCGTGCCCCCCTCTTCCCCCTACTTATAGCCCCGTGGGCTGCGAAGCCGAGGGGGCGGACGTGGGGATTTACTGCGCCCACGGCCCCACGACCCCCACGTTCCACGATAAAGTTACTGCGCGCAGTAACTCCACGGGAATCCCAACCGTCCGCCGGGGCCACAGCGGATCCGCTCGGGCGCCGAGGCGCGGTAGTGGTGGGCCCTGCCTATGGGCCTGTCCCGTCGCGCGCGTAGGCTGGCAGGACGGCCCAGCCACGTGTCATCGCATGACAGGCCTAGAACGGGCGGCGGCCTGGAGGCTTAGCCAGCATGCTACTTGGATCCCGCCGCGACGTTCGAAATATTGTGCGAGTCGGAATCAAGTGAGTCCAAATTGAGCAAATCCGACTCCTTCTAGTCGGCCCGGCATAAGTCAATCAAAGACCATGTGTTGAGCACCCGAAAAGAGAAACTGCTGAGGCTTCTCGGCCGATCGTCCGCGGCGCCTCACCAGCTTCGGGGACTACTGTCGGACTAATGGGACACGGGTAGGCTAACCCGAGCCCCAGAACCTTTTAAGACATCGGGGTAGGATGCGCCCCTCAAGACCCCAGGACGGAGAGCCGCCTTCAAGAAGTCCACGACAAGACGGCCGACTGACCACTCGCGGCCGAGTCCCAGGGACGACCGCGGGGTAAGCCGACTCCTGACTGGCGACTTCCGGAGAAGCCGACTTTGGGGAGTCGGCCTACGATTCCAAAAAACCCCGTGACCTCGTCAAGGGGGACGGGGCAAGGGAGTGGCTACAGTGAAGCCCACTCCCGCCCCTTACCAAGGGCGGGCATGGCCACAGCACGCCGTACCCCAGAAGATCTCCGTGCGGCGTGGCACTGTTGCCATGCCGGCCCTGACATCAGCACCACAGGACCGACTCCTGCACCCATGACGGCTTGTCTGTATGGCTCAGAGGCGGCGGGTCCCACCAGACGGTGAGACCCCAAGAGACGACAAGAGGACCACTAGTCGGACCCGTCGGAAGTCGGCCTGGGGGAGTCGGCCGAGCCCTCCCCCGGGGCCCACGCACCATTAATCAAGATGTGATGGAGAGTGGCAATAGTGATCGCCCACCAGGCGGCGAGGCTGTTGCCACGACCCCATGATCAAGCCTGCGTCATCAGAAGCACGGCTACAGTAATCAGTAGCCGGCAAGACCCGCCCGCGGCGGACGCGGCCTGTCGGCTTCGTACCAGGCCAGTCAGCGGGGCCCACCAGCCGGCAGGCCCCAGCGGTCGGCAGAGAAGACGGAGGCCGGAGGCGCTGACGGTTGGGCCCGCGTCTAGCCGGATTACCATTGTACCCCTGGGGGGTAGGCCTATATAAACCCCCCAGGGCACCCATGCAAAGGGTTGAAACCCATTAGCTCTAGACCAGATCATATAGAAGGGAGAGAGCTAGCCTTTCCCTCTCCTACCTCCTAGAAACAGCTCAAGGAGCAACCGTGTAAACACCTTGCCATAGTGATCATGCGGAGACCCCGCAGAGCAGCAGTAGGGGTATTATCTCCTCGGAGAGCCCTGAAGTTGGGTAAGATTCGCCGGCGTGCATGTCTTCGCCTCATCCCGTTTCCAGGCACCGGCGACGTTCTACTCACCCCCACCATGATAAGCCATCCTTTGGCATATGTCGCACCAAACCCCCGACATCCTTAAAATCTTCGCAAGCTTTTGTACGCAATCACCAGGATTTTCCTTGCCTGTGAGTCAAAAACAACCAGGATTTTCCTTGCCAACTTATGTTAAACATTTACTTTTATAAGTTAATAACACGTGGGATGTTTTTATAATGTATATATAAGTCTCTATAAAATATACGGTAATAGTAATAATATAAATATATATAATGTGGTTAAAAAATACATTGGGTTGCCGATCTTTAAGAAAAAGCCCATAGGCCGGTATGGACCTCAAAAAATAAGTTGAAACCACTGTCACCGTATGTCATGGGCTACACATGTTAAAATACAAAACCTAGGCCTAGCTAATACTTGTTCGCCCTCTGTAAAAAAATGATACCAGATCCCCGAGCGAACTGGATTACAGAGGGGGTCGGTGGCACGACTGAAGAAGCACATCAGGAGCGATTTTTTTCTTCAGTGGATGGCTCTCGATGGCATTTTTTTACTTGCCTCTGCACCATACAACTTGTATTTTTAGCCTCCAGTCTGTGGTGGACCAGCAGCCCATTTGCTGGGCAGGCCAACCTACAGAAACCAACACTCGATTTTTCATCAAGCCCCCAAAACAACGCAGTACTATGTTTGTTTTGAGGCGGAAAATATTACGACAGGGGTTGAGCGGGGGAGGGGGCAAGACAAAGCAAAAAGATTAAAAAGAGCTGATGCGCCGTTGCTACCGTAACAAAGCAGGTGCAATTCTTCTCAGGAAGAAGGTGTGTCGTTGACACCCACACGTCACATACCCCACAGTAGGCATACTAACAAGTTCACACCCAAGCACAACAGAAAAGTTAAACATTCGTATTAAACTCAGGTTCACAGGACACGTTCATATTCATAGCCAACATTCACTATCAACAACTCAAAAGATTCATATATACACAAGTTCAGCATGTAAATGGATCCAAATGATTGATAGATCACATAGCAATATTCATAGATAATTCACAAAAATGTTTAGATATACACATGTTCAGTATGTTTATGAATCCAAATGATTGAGATCACAGCCAATATGATCCATGGACGAACTTTAATTACCTAGGGTACAGACTGGTAAATGGTGTTCAGTCGGAGGTACTTCTTGCTAAAATTAGTGCTTGTACGAGTAAACTTTCAAGTACATAAGAGGCAGCACAGACAATCTGGACTTTGCTTGTAGGTTTATCCTCAAATAGTGGCCTCGTGCCGAGGGAGGTTTGAGCAACTTGGCCACTACTTTCATCCAACTAGTTTACTGGCTCATCTTGGTCCTGTAGCTCGCCAAAATTCTACATTGCGGACTGGTAATGGTGTTCAGTCGGAGGTACTTCTTGCTAAAATTAATGCTTGTACGAGTAAACTTTCGAGTACATAAGAGGCAGCATAGACAATCTGAACTTTTCTTGTAGGTTTATCCTCAAATAGTGGCCTCGTGTCGAGGGAGGTTTGAGCAACTTGGCCACTACTTCCATCCAACTAGTTTACTGGCTCATCTTGGTCATGTAGCTCCCCAAAATTCTACATTGCAGACGAGAAAGGAGGCGGTTGAGAAAATGAACCACCCAAATTTTTTGTGCAGTTCAACTAAAATGGAGCATCCCTAGCATGCAGACTGATTAAGTGCCAGATAAATATACGCGTCAACCAACTTGTCTAGAATCTTTAGACTCCATGACATACAGTTCGCTACCATATCTGCCGATAACCAAAAGGCACAAGTTGGTACCAAAGACTGGACTGTGTTTTTCTGGGCTATGCGCCAAGCAATATTTTTTGCATTCACTCTCCTAATACTTGGGAATTTGACAACTGGTTGACGCCAGTTGATACTCGAATGAATATAGGCACTTCTTGTCAACATCGATGCTTGTCTGAGTGAACTTTGGAGTACATAGCAGCAGCATAATTATCTGTCCATCTGATCTTTTTGTGCAGTTCTACTAAAATCACCTAATGCAATGATTAGCCTGCGAGTTCAGGCTCCAAGTTACTCTTTTGTAAAATCGGCAAATAGTAGCACAATACCAAATTACCAATACATGACAAGCACAATAATCAGGATAAAGACCAGTACCAACCTATGTGAGGTAGCATATCAATTACTTTTTCCTTTGACTGGAAGCCGAGATAAGGGAAGCGACTGACAACAAAGGAAGAAACTAGGCCCAGATTAGCGACTGACAGGAAAGGACGGAAGCTGTCGAGGCAATGAAGCACCCAAAGTTTTTGTGCAGTTCCACCAAAATTGAGCATCCCTGTTGGCACATATATTGAGAGAGTGAGATTATTGTAATAGTGGGACTAGTTGATGAAACATACACTAACAAATAGAAGCACCCTCATTATCTTAATGGGTAAAGTTAGCAACATAGTAGTCTTGCTTAAAGAGAGGTATTAGTTTATTTTATCAGTGCCAATTAGCTCAACACTCAAAGCATTGACATGTATCATAGGTTGCAAAACTTTAACGTGCAAAGATAAAGGAGTTTCTCATGACAGTAGCACGATACAAATAGAGATGACATCAAACTAATATGGATGAAGGCCTTAGGCCCGTACCAACCTGAGGAAAAAATCTTATTCATGTAGTCCCATAAGAGATGATAAAGCACTCACTGGAATCACTCAATAGTATATTTTTTTGTGCACTTCAAATGTATGGTTGAAATCACTCTTGTTTACCAGTGCTGAGATTATATCGAAAGATTATCAAGAACTTCTAGCAGAATTAAAGCACATGCTGGGATACAGTTCATTGTATTGTATTGTGTAGTTCCACTAAAATGTATGATTGGCACAACATGATCCCTGTTTGCACAAGTAGGAACAAGGTGAAACCTTCATTAGCTTAGTGAGAAAGGATAGAAAGACATTAGCATATTACTCTAACAGTAGCATCAAATTCATGATGGACAATACGCAAAACATTGCCTCATTGAACTAATGGCAATAAATTGACATGCAAAAAATAGCACTATTATGTCAAGACACTAATAATATTCCCTCCCTGCTCCACCACATGATTCACCTCGATAGACAAACATACACACGTACATGATTCAGCATAGGGTGCTACTAAAGATTTGTTTAACTCCGACAGGAAAATTAGGCACCAATAAATTAGTGGTACTTAAGTACTCCTAATTAATTAAGTGAGACAACAGAAGTGGAAGGGCCCCCTGGAGGATCGTCTCACATGTAAGGTAGTCGTTGCCAGAGCCCTTGAATGGCCTCGACTGAGGCCTCTGGCTTCAGCAAGATCTCCTTGGCACTATTTATTCTTCTTCTTCATCCTCTTCATGCTCTGTTTCTCATTCTCCTCACCAGTTGGTGAAACCAAGTACATGATTGGTCTTCTATTTCAGAATTGGTTTTGTCAGTGAGGGAGTACAAGTGTACTAGTAAAAAATAGCATTATTTTCTCATGGCAGTCGCAAAATAGAGATGAACACATGCATTAAATATCATTCTTACCTAAAGGAAGGTTATGGTGTCAATATGGATGATGAGGATTGGAACAAAGATCTCCCTTTGTGCAGTTCCACCGAAATGAACCAACTATTCCATTCTGACATTCTAGTTAAACAGCACAAAAGTCACTGCTTTTAGGAGGACCTTTTAAGAAGACTTTTGTGCAGTGCACCAAAAGGTCACAACAGCAACCAGGTGAAATGGATATCCCTGTTTACACAAAAAGCTACAGAGGAAACAGTCAAAGTCTCAAACAGTTACATGCAAAAACATTTGGCTAAACTTGTCATGGCTTATAACAGTGGCATGGCTTCATTTTTACCAGAGGCATTAGATTAAGAATAGCTAAATATTTGGTAGAAGGGCATGGGACAGTGGGTGCACCAGCAGTCCAGCACCATGTACCTAAACACGGGCATAAAGTGGTGATTCATAGTTTGTTGCCCCGAGAAACAAACATCCAAGAAACATATCTGGGTTGGTCCCATTTTTTTACTCTAGCCACCTACTCCAATGTGTGGATAGAAAATCTAGTCCTGGTCATACCACTGTGTTCAGCGTTACCCCTATATTTCCCTTTTCGACCAAGAGACCGGTTGGATGACCAGTCTGTACTACTTTCACCCCCTTTCCTTCCTGTTTGTACCAAGTCTGATGTACTATGTTTGGTTCTAGGCCTAGTATTGCCATATTTTGCCACACATTTTTGCCAACCTTGCCTAAGTTTAGGGGCTGTTTGGTTCTAGGCCTAGTATTGCCATATTTTGCCACAAAATGAAAGCCACAAGTTGGCAAGCCTAAGGGAATATTGCCACACTTTTTGTGTGTATGCCATGTGGGGCTCAAGTATGGCTTGCCTAAGGTGTGGCTTGAACCAAACGCTCACCTAAGTTAGTCAAACTTGCCTAACCTTAGGTGTGGCAACCTTTGGCAAAGTTAGTCACAAACCAAACAACCCCTTCTTGTTTGAACCAAGTACAAGATTTGACTCCATGAAGTAGCTTTACCTCTAACAATAGAAGAAAAAAATAGGTGACATTGGACCATCCGATCGAGAGGGGCTGAGAGGTAGAACATGATGCACATGCAGCGACGTAGCGAGCTGGGGAAGTAGAGCTAAGGCGATTTCGAAGGAAGATATACCTGAAGGTCGTCGGGATGTGGATAGGTGGGCGACGGAGGCCAGATCCACCCACACTAGGGCAATGACGAAGGGATCGAAGGACCTCCCACACCGGCGCTCGGCCAGAGATAACGGTGCGGCCGGCAGTGGGTCTCCTCCCTTGCTGTCAACGACGGCCTAAACGCTGCCCCTCCTCCCCTTCACCGGCGGAGGGGGATATGTCCGGATCTGTAACCAGCAGTGAGGATAGAAAGACAGTGTTTTTTGAAGGGAGAAAGACAGTGTTACCACCCCTATCTTGTTTAGATCTGGAGAGGATGAGAGTGTGTGAATAAAGCACCCTAGCAAGCAAGCGCGAAGGCTCCGGCCTATATATACGTAATGGGCTAGTTTTCCTTTTTCACTCCATCAAAACAATCGTTTAAAATTGTGTACTACATGCCAGGTCGCCGTTTTTTTAGTTGTTGATTGTTTTTTGAGATAGCTACCCGCTTGTTCCAAGTGGTGTTACGGTGTGCCAGGTCGCACTTTGTATCGTTCAAGTCTGGTACAAGTCCCTCCATTAAATGAACAACCACCCCCTCGTAAAAATTGTGAACAAGCACACGGCTAAAATTATCGGAAAAGTTGGTTGCCCCAAGATGCATTATTATTTACTAGCAGAAAGGCCCGTGCGTTGCAACGGGAGAAAAAAAATCCACTCATATCTTTAGCTGGGTCAGTTGGACAAACTATGCATGGCCAGTTGGAAGGTTATGACTACGGTGTACCAAATAGCTTACGTGAAATTAATTGAAGCGGGACCAAACGAAGCGGGACGAAACCAAGAATATCACCTCCATTTAATAGTAGGTATACATATTTTCTACTCCCTCTGTTCCTAAATATAAGTCTTTTTTATTAGCCACACCTAAGACAAGATTTTTTTTATTAGCAGTGAACCCCACATGTCATAGACACAAAAAGTGTGGTAAGATTCCCTTAGGCAAGCGAAAGTGTGTCTAACAATTTGAGCAACTCAAGTTAGGCAAGTGTGGCAAGTGTGGGAAAAATAATGTGGCAACATAAGACAAACATAGTCACAATCCAAACAGCCCCGTAATTTTTTGTGACATGCATGAAAAATTGGTTAGTTAAATTTATAGTCAAAATTTGGCAAGGTGCATCAAATAAACACATGCAAGTATCAAAAGGGAAGTCACGGCATGCATGCATGCGTTGTACTCCCTCCATTTCCAAATATAAGTATTTTTAGAGATCGCAACAAGTGACTACATACGAAGCGAAATATGTCTACATACATCCGTATGTAGTAGTCCATTTGAAATGTGAGACTTATATCGAGTGAAGTGCTTTGATGTGTCGCGTCAACTCGTACAAGACTGAGAAGTTTGATTACTACAACGCCCTCTCCCTCGCGGACTGAGCTCTAGTGCCTTAACTGCACCTGCCTTTGGCTGCATGACAGGTGGGCCAACCACCTGTTGGGCCCACCTGTCATAGACGCAAAGGCAGGAGAAGTAAGTCAATGAAGCTGCGTCCCTCCCTCGCGCATGAGCGTGGTGGCTGGCAGGACTAGTAGGAGCTTTCACTACACGCTTGTTGACGGCGGCGAACTTGCAGATGGAGTTGATCATCATGTCGTCCATGCGAGAGGTGAAGCCGGCGTCGGTGAGGGCTATGACGTTGGCAGTCCCCAGCACCGTCTGGAAATAGTGCATGGTGCGGGGCCATAGGCCGGCGCCTTGGATGATTTGGCACAGCCGACTGCCGCTCACGACACTCGCCTCCATAGGTGCTTCTAGCTTTTGGTCACTTGGTCTTGGATTGGAGCGAGCAGTGTTGCGCAGAGACTAAGGAGTAGATGGATTGAAGTGGTGGGGCGCCTTTATATGAGAATCCAAACTCTGTTGCATTCACATCATGCTGGCTCTATTATGCTTCTCCAATTAATTCCCTCTACATGTAGAGTAATTTGAGGACGCATCATTGACCGTTCAACATCTCAGGAACCGCTACCCTCTCCCTCCTTGGCATTCAATCACCTATGGAGGCGACTGCCGCTCGCGTCTATCGCATGTCAGGAGATGTTCCCGTCGACGATGAGGTGCCTATGGTGACTTCGTAAATTTCAAGAAGATAGTACTAGTATACTCAATATTGTGCACCACGACCAAGGACGAGAGGAAAACAAGAGAAATATGTATTTATTTACGGTGTAGATTCACTCACTTTGCTCCATATGTACTCCGTCTCAGTTTAGTCTAGTCACTTGTTGAAATCTCTAGAAAGGCAAATTCTCCTTTCTAGTTTACAGGGCTATACTAGCAAGTACTCCCTCCGTCCGAAAATACTTGTCATCAAATTGGATAAAAAATATGTATCTAGAACTAATATACATTTAGATACATCCCCTTTTATTCATTTTGATGACAAGTATTTTCAAACGGAGGGAGTACTACAATAGTGGGCTCACATAGCAATTTTGTCTCATGCAAGAGCCTGGCTATATGCGTGCTCCAATTTTCGCAACTGCCACGTTCAGGTTGCACTTGGCTCTTAGCCTCTTCGAGAAGACGAACAATGATGTTACTACTGCTGCTTCTACAGTATCGAATCCACTTCTGCATGTCCGTCCACCGCGAGCGGGAGGGATAGCTTGTTGTAGTACTATAAGCAAAAGCATGTCCTCGTCTGTGAGCCACCGCGCGCATGGACGAGGGAGAAGGCGTGTAGTAGTAAAATCAAGCTTCTCCTCATTGTACGAGTTGACGCTGAAAGACCCGCAGTGTACAATGCTCCATTTGTTGCAACCTCTAACACATGAACCTAGAATCACCAGGATGAGCGTGCAAACTAGAATCACCGGGATGACAAGTAGGGCCAGAAGATTATTTAATCAAAAAAATATAGCATGGAGCCGACCCCAACGATTTGAAGCTTACAGCCAGGTACACGCTATCCTAGACTACTCTACACATGAAACTGCCACACGAGCGTCCGGGCTGCGCTTGGCTCTTCGCCTCTTCGGGAGTACTACTGCGGTGGAGGAGTACTATCGTACGCTTCTGGCCATCTGACACCGATTGAACTGTTGCATGTCCACCACGTATGGGAGGGAGAGCATGTAGCGAACGAAAAGCTTCTCCTAGTCTTGCCAGCCACCACGCTCATGGGCGAGATCATGCAGACGGAACAGGACCCGGCGATGGAGCCCTCTACGGCCTCGATGGACCTCACCTTGCTCCACTACCCCTTGTGCCTCCGGCCCTTGAAGCCTCCAGTGTATGAGGTTCGAATACACCTCGTCCGTTTGGCTGATCGAGCAACCTGCGGGTTTCTTGCTTGATGTGTTGTTATCTGTGTAGTGCAATGGAGGACACCTGGCTTGCGCGGACTGCCGCGTCGAGCACCCCGGGAACCAGCGGCAGTGCTAGAAGTGCGAATGCGGCGGTGGCTTTGACGTGCGGAACACGGCGGTGGACGTCGTCCTCTCCTCGGTGAGGGTGGAGTGCCCGCATGAAGGTTGTGGGCTCTACGTCACTTACCACAAGCTCGCCGATCACCAGAGCGTGTGTCCGCTCACGCCCTGTGTCGGTGTCAAAACCGGTGGATCTCGGGTAGGGGGTCCCGAACTGTGCGTCTAAGGCGGATGGTAACAGGAGGCAGGGGACACAATGTTTTACCCAGGTTCGGGCCCTCTCGATGGAGGTAATACCCTACGTCCTGCTTGATTGTTCCTGATGATATGAGTATTACAATAGTTGATCTACCACGAGATCAGAGTGGCTAAACCCTAGAAGCTAGCCTATGGTATGATTGTATGTTGTCCTACGGACTAAAACCCTCCGGTTTATATAGACACCGGAGGGCGGCTAGGGTTACACAAGGTCGGTTACAAAGGAGGAGATATCCATATCTGTATTGCCTAGCTTGCCTTCCACACCAAGTAGAGTCCCATACGGACACGGGACGAAGTCTTCAATCTTGTATCTTCATAGTCCAACAGTCCGGCCAAAGGATATAGTCCGGCTGTCCGGAGACCCCCTAATCCAGGACCCCCTCAGTAGCCCCTGAACCAGGCTTCAATGACGATGAGTCCGGCACGCAGTGTTGTCTTTGGCATTGCAAGGCGGGTTCCTCCTCCGAATACACCACAGAAGAGTTTGAATACAAGGATAGTGTCTGACCCTGCAAAATAAGTTCCAGATACCACCATAGAGATAATAATATTTCCACAAATCTAATCTGCTGACGCGTTTTGGCAGCATGACATCACGCCACGGCCCGATAATTATTAGAACCGTTTTTCTTTAACCTGCCCCGCACATAACGCGAGGCGTTTTCTTGACACGTCTTGTCAAAGCAGAGATCGTGTTCCCCTTATCACGGGATTCTCATCAATACAAACATGGGTAACCCAACCGTGCCTATAGGTATGACTCCTAGATCTTAGGTAAGTCTCGAACGGCCATGAGGAGGACGCCTGATATTCATCCCCTTTATAAAGGGACAAGGCTTTTTCTTTTTCCCTCATGTGCTTAATCGAATCCTTCCCTCGCCTCAAGTTCTAACACCCAAAGCTCAGGTCAGGTGCTTCGGACCTTCAATCATGTCCGGATCCAGCCTTCAAGGCCAGTGGGTGCCTTCCTCTGTCACAGAGGAGGACCTCAAGAAGTTGAGGGAGGCCAAATATCTGACCGTCGAAATTTCGCATAGGCTGCCTGCCCGAGGGCAGGTCGTCCCTACTCCCGAACCCAACGAGAGCGTTGTGTTCGTCTCCCACTTCCTCCGAGGACTAGGCCTCGCTCTGGATCCCTTTGTTAGGGGTCTTATGTTCTATTACGGGCTAGATTTTCATGATCTGGCCCCAGATTCCCTTCTTCACATCTCATTATTTATTTTCGTGTGTGAGGCCTTCCTCCGCATTATCCCTCACTTCGGCATGTGGCTCAAGACCTTCGATGTGAAGCCGAAGACGGTCGAGGGGCAGTACGCAGCATGTGGAGGTGCTTTAATAAGCAAAATTGCTGATGCTCCATGGCCAAAGGGTTCCTTTCCAGAGGTATCCGGATTGTGGCAACGGGAGTGGTTTTACATCACAGCTCCCCGAAGTGCCAAATGGGTAGCTACCCCCACCTTTCGCTTGGGCCCCCCACCACAACTGATGTCATGGATCAGCAGGGGGCTGAGCTGGGGTCCAGGCAAGGACGTGCCAATACTGGAGTGCCGCATCCGAGATCTCTTTGAGGGAGATTTCAATCTAGTTATGGTAATGCAAGTTATATTGGTTCGTCAAGTCCAGCCTTGCAAACGCCGGCCCCTCCGCATGTGGGAATTCAACCCGGAAGGACCGCACACTATTCAGCATTTCCTTGGCATGACGCACGAGGAGATGTACAAATCATTCTTCGGACCCCAAATAGAGTGTTCGGACACTACCGAGGACGTGGGTCTGAGCTGCAACCGCACCGCTGCCCAAGTAAGTAATCCCCTGGCCGAACACACTGTCCTTTTGTTTATCATAACATCATTCTGACAAATCACTCTTTGACCAGGACTAGATAGCAAAGGCGAAGATGATCCGGTGTTCAGCCCCCTTTCCTGAAGGCTTGGACAATCTGGTGCTGGAAAAGATGCTCGAGCCAGCACCTCGTCTAGTGCCCTCAAAGGAAGATGAAGGGGGGAATAAAGAGTGCGAAAGCGGGCCTCCATCGCTACCTATTCCAAACGAAGGAATGAGCGCCTCCGCGAGGGAGGATAACCAAGGGGAAGAATCTGACATTCTCCCTCCCCAGGGAAGGTAGAGGACTACCTCTGAAGATCCAGAAACTAAGGTTTCCAAACGGGAGAAGAAATCTCTGCCAGAGGGTCCTGCCTCGGAGGGTATTCTTGCCGCACAATGTCCGCGCGGGGATCATCCCTCTACTGAGTTGTAAGTACTCAAAAAGTACTTAATAGTGAAGATATCCTACCTTGCTTCTGAAGACAATAACCGATGCTTGTATATTGTAGTCCGGATCGCAGCTCTTCTCGATAGAGTTCATCTTTGCGGGATCTTCTTCCGGAGATGATGGAGAGAGAAACGCCTCCCTCAGACTCCCTAGCTCAAGAAGCGGGTGACCTTGAAGTGTCGTCGCGAAGGGTATCTAAGGATCCAATATCGCCGAAAGATAACCCTTTGGCTACCTGGCATCCCCCGTATCCTGCTTCTGAGGAGAGCGACATCAAGGGTTTGTGTAGTGTGCGGCCGGACGTGCTAAAGGATCTTTTGGGGCAAGTTGTCGTCTCGAAAGCACATCGTACGCTAATGGGTACGGTAATTGAAAGGATTTCATCCGCCGAAAGCGGTTTGCACAAAGCTTTTATGAGTCTACTGAAAGGCTTCGAGGTACGTGAAATAATGTATGCCTTTAACAGTACCGCATACGTTAGGTATGCCCATGCAGATAGTAGCCCCTGAGACTCTGGTTGTCATTGACAGCGGCGGCAAATAGAAGATCATAGTCCCAGGTAATAACCAGACCGCCTTTATGTGCAGGTGGTTGAAGCTCCGGTGGCTAGCCGGACCGATGGGTTTGCCGAACTAAAGCGGCAGCTGGATGTGGCAGATGCCAACATCGTGCTTGTCAACAAGCGGCTTGACGAGGCACAGGGTGAGTGATTTGTCTGGTGATCGTCACATAGTAAGAGCAGCATGATGCCAGTATCTTTAATATGTTGTGACTGCAGATGGAGCTGCCACCGTGGAGACCCTTCAGGCAGAGCTTGCCTGAGCCAAGGAGCAAGCGAGGAGTAGCAATGCGGCCGCTTTAAAGGCGGTCGAAGAGTTAAGGGTCGAACAGGCCGCGCATTGCCAGAGCAAGGAAAAAATAGCCAAGATGGTTGTAGAATTAAAAGATGCTGCTGACCGTTACCGGCTTCTTGAAGAAAAAGACCGGGCGAAAGCGACGGACCTGGAGAAGGCCCGGGTGGCTGCCAAGGAAGCCCGCTCCAAAATTAGAGCGACGAAGGAGGAGCTGAATCAAGCTGCAGATATCGTGTCTGGGAAGCCCTTCTTGTTGCGGACTAAGTTCGGAGATCCGAAGTATGCTCCTCTGGACCGGCTATGGAGTTCTGCGGACAAGTACATGGATTTGGCTGCAAGTGCTGCTGATGCAGCCGAGTACTTCAAGGATCAGAAAGGTCCCAAAGTGGAGAAGCTGTTCTGGTCACAGTTTCACGCTCCAGTCCGTCCGCTGCTGCTGAATGAGCGATTGACCGGTTGGGCCGAGCTCCATAGGTTGTCCGGACTTGCCATGAGGTCCATTGTGGATCACCTGTGGCCGGGAGGGCCAAGGCCAAGTAGCTACTTTAGCTTAGTGCAACAATTCCTTGAAGTTGTGCCACACATCGATGCTGCAAAGAGATCAGCATGCATAGAAGGTGCGCGGATGGCCCTTGCCCGTGTCAAAACATACTGGGCGGAGATGGAGGCCACCACTGTTGTGGCACAGGGTTCGGCCATAGGCCGAGTGGCTGCCGAGCACTACTTTGAAGAAGTCCTTGAAGGCGCTCGCTCGATAGAGGCTCAGTGCTTGAAGAATATTATTTTCCAGTGACATGTAGTCCCATTGTACAAACAATTTTTTTTGAATTAATCAAGGTTGTATTTATACTTTTGCCCAAAAGTACTATGATGCCTCCTGTGCGGCCGTTTATGTATATATGTATATAACCTGAAAGTTTGCAGTCGTCGGCTTCTGCCCCTACGCATATAATGCGGGGGTGTTCGCAAAAGATGCATATCCACACTTGATCCAATGTCTTGGTGCGTTAAGGAGGTGATAGCGTAGCGAACGAGGCAATCGGACTATATTGCTTTAACACTTTCACTTAGCCATAGGAGTTTGACAGTGGGGCTACTATATAGCCCCTGGTACTTCTGCGCTTGTCCGAATACGGTGCGCGTACGTACATGACCAGGAAACGGTCCCTCGTTAATGCAGAGGAATCCCGAAGATTCCGATTAGTCATCGAGTGGTTGACCAGTCTATCGCTATATCATGACAGTCAGTTTTCGGCTTTCTCTACTGAGGTGCTCATCCGGATGAACCAGGGCACAATCGCAGTAGTTCTCCCAGTGCTACCTTAGCCGATATAACGGAATGTAAGGTACCAAAATGTGGGAGCCGGGCAAACCGAACATTTGACCAAAGACATGATTCGGAGCTGATGCATATAGGGCCAAACTAGCGACACCGAACACTCCCTAAATTGTTTGGTCTTCATAATAGATACCGGGCTAAACAATGCCCTTTATAAGAAACCCCATGTGTCCAGGTACGTGCAAAATCCTGGCGTGGCCACGTGCCAATAGCACCGGCATCCTACTCGGTTGTATGGAGTATCCGGAGGATGTGAGCAACAAGAGACAGTAAAAAAGGTTTATGCAGCGCCTTAATCTAAAAAGAAACCCTTGGGCGGGTGTCGGTGTCAAAACCGGTGGATCTCGGGTAGGGGGTCCCAAACTGTGCGTCTAGGCCGGATGGTAACAGGAGGCAGGGGACACGATGTTTTACCCAGGTTCGGGCCCTCTTGATGGAGGTAAAACCCTACGCCCTGCTTGATTAATATTGATGATATGGGTAGTACAAGAGTAGATCTACCACGAGATCAGAGAGGCCTAACCCTATAAGCTAGCCTACGGTATGATTGTATGTTATGGTTGTTGTCCTACGACTAAAACCCTTCGGTTTATATAGACACCGGAGAGGGTTAGGGTTACACAAGGTCCGTTACAAAGGAGGAGATATCCATATCCGTATTGCCTAGCTTGCCTTCCACGCCAAGTAGAGTCCCACCCGGACACAAGACGAAGTCTTCAATCTTGTATCTTCATAGTCTAACAGTGCGGCCAATGGAGATAGTCCGGCTGTCCGGAGACCCCCTAATCCAGGACTCCCTCAGTAGCCCCTGAACCAGGCTTCAATGACGACGAGTCCGGCACGCAGTATTGTCTTCGACATTGCAAGGCGGGTTCCTTCTCCGAATACATCACAGAAGAATTTGAACACGAGGATAGTGTCCGACCCTGCAAAATAAGTTCCACATTCCACCGTAGAGAGAATAATATTTTCGTACGGGATTCTCATCAATACAGGCGTGGGTAACCCAACCGCGCCATCAATTGCGGCGCTTGGGGGATAAGCGAGTTTTACCAGGCAAGTGGGGACGCTTAGCTTCGTCCGCCCATATAAAGGGATAAGGATTTCACCTTTCTATCCACGCCTTCTTCCTCCCTTGCCCATCCGTTTTCGCACACTCGAGCTCTAGCGCCCAAGTCCGCACTTCCCACCTTGACCTTCTCAAATCATGTCCGGAGCGGGAGGCAAGTGGATGGTCTCCTCCATCACGGAGGGAGACATCAAGAAACTGAGGAGAGCCGGATACCTGCCCGACGACATCGCGCACCGGCTCCCAGATGAGGGGCAGCTCATCCCCACCCCCAGGCCCCATGAGAGGGTAGTATTCAGATACCAGAGTAACTCATAGGATTCCTTTGTCGCACTGCTTTCTCTAACGTCGAACGCAATTATGCAGGCCGCCACGTGCCAGCATCGATGTATCATCGGATGGCTCCTTGGGCCTGTCGGACATGGATAGCGATCTAGTCCCTACCGCCACCTCCCCTCATCCTGCTGACGATGCTGAGGTGTTATCTCAAGGGGCACTGGATCAAGGGGAGACAGCCCCGGAGGCGCCTCAAGGCGACCTTCCGGACTCCGGGAGCCGAGGGGACGGGGCCCCTGAGATCTCCGAGTTCGGCCCTCAGCCGGACACCGTGCCGGACCCTCCAGCGGTTCCGGGCTCGGGCAGGCGGCCTCCTTCTAAGAGGAGCAAGACACATGTGTCGGTGACCTCTGTCCATCCAGAGGCGCCGGACAGTCTGCTGGAAGCGCTTCGCAGCACTTCCATCGACGAGGAGCACCGCACTATCATGAGTGCGGTGATCCAGAAGGTTCAGTCTGCCAAGAGCGGATTGAATGAAGCCTGTGCCAGCCTTCTAACAGGCTTCGAGGTAAGTGTTTTAAAATGTAGTAGAAATATTACCGCATAGACAGTAGCCCCTGATGCTTTGTTCGGTGTTAACAAAGAAAAGCCGAACAGAGGATCAAATAATATCGTAGGAGTCTAATATAAGTATGTCAATATGCGTATGCAGGCTTTGCTGCTGGCGTCCGCCGCACTGACTGCGGAGGTCGCCATACTGAAGCAGGGCCTTGAGGGGTCCAGGAAAGAGCTCGGCCTTGCCAACAGGCAGCTTGAGGAAAACAAGGGTAAGTAATACCCTGTCTTATGTATATATATAAAAGAGGACACGATTGCAAAATGACAGGATCATCGTATGTTTGCCAGGGGCCACGACCAAGGTGGCGACCCTGAAGCAAGCGCTTGCCAAGGCCGAAGATAAAGCGACCAAGGAGCGCACCGAGCGAGAGAAGCACGAGGCTCGGGTGGGCGAGGTGCAGCAAGAGCTCCAGGCTCTCGTGACGAAGCACGAGGCGTTGGAGCTTGACTCGAAGACGCGAGAGTCTGAGCTTGCCGCGGCCCTTGAGAGCGCAAAGAGTGCCAAGGCCGAGGCCCAGAAGGCCCTCCAAGAGATCGACGCGATGAAGAAGATAGCGGCGGGTAAGGCTTTCTATCTGCAAAGCAAGCATGTAAAAGTAAATTACCGATTACTTACCCGGATCCGGAGCTCTTTAGGAGCATTCGCAGATTTGCCCCGCAGTGTGTCCGATGCCACACAATTTTACCAGGCCAATGATGGAAGCTCGACACAGAAGCTATTCTGGTCTCAATATGCTAAGGCTGAACATCTGATGCCAATGAGCGACCAACTGAAGCAGATGGTCGAGCTACATAAGGCGGCCGATCAGGCCATGAAGAGCTTTATTGTCCGGCTGTGGCCTGGCGACGCCCTTCCGAACAGCTTCTTCAGCCTGGTGAGGCGGCTTGTGGATGCCTGCCGGCGGCTGGAGGTCGTCAAGCGATCTGTCTGCATTGAAGGTGCACGCCGGGCTTTCGCCCGTGTGAAATTGCAGTGGGTCAAGCTAGACACCGTGAAGCTGATCAAGGAGGGGCCGCCAGAGGGCAAGGAGCACCGCCACCCCAAGATGTACTACGAGGGTGTTCTGCCGGGCGCCCGTCTCATCACGGACGAGTGTTCAAAAGATGTAATATTTGAGTAAACTTGCTTGTTTTATCCTGTATTTATGAAAACTTGTTTCATATGCACTATGCAACGCTTGTTTGAATTTAAAATATTACCTTCTATTTGGCTGTTTATCCAATCTGAGAGATGGCTAGTCCTCGGCTTCTACCCCCATGCCACGAGTGCTGGGGTGTTCGGGATAAACCTGAGCACTCTTGTTCCCATATTTGGGTCCTTCGAGGGAGGTGCTCAGCACAACGAACAAGGCAACCGGACTAATAATGCTTTATCACTCTCACTTAGCCATAGAATTCTATAATTTTAAATTTCGGCGAAGTCCCTAGTATTTGGAAGGCCGAATACGGGGCGCGATACACGCCTGTAAGCCGGACAGGGCCGACCCCTCGCCCTAAGCGGCATAAGTCTTTAGGGACTCGAAAAACCTCACCGAACAGCGACCAGTCTCTCGCCTTATCATGACAGTCAGTTTTAGCTTTCTCTACTGAGGTGCTCAGCCCGGCAGAACCGGGGCACAATCGCAGTAGTTCTCCTAGCGCTACCTTAGCCGATAGAGCGGAACGTAAGGTACCAAAACATAGGAGCCGGGCAAACCCAACATTTGACCAACGACATGATTCGGAGCTGATGCATATAATGCTATAAGTTCGGGGTGCCGCACTTGTGAAAGTGTTCGGACTTTTCACACCGCATTGTGGGGTACGTAAGCCCCTGGTGTATTGGCCGTACCATAGTGTACGGTTGCAAGGCGTCGTTAATGAACACACGCACGCACACACACACACACATATATATATATATATATAATAACAAGAATGCAATAATAGTCATAATGTCATGCATTATTTATTAAAGAATTGCGTTAAAGCAGAGTGATACAGATAGTGCGATAAGCAAAGAGTAGGACTAACTCCCTTCCAAGGGCAAGCTGAGGAATGATATTAAATTGAATATTTCACTCGTTTACTGTAATCAACCTGGGGATTCCATGATGTAACATAGATGTCTGCCTCCTTGGTTGCTGCATCATGTGTTCGGCAATAGTGCTGCCGGACAGTGTTTCCAGAGATTAAGGTCCTAAAAGAAAAAAAAGAAAAATAACCAAACGAGAAGCCCCTAGAGCGGTTTAGGCCGCGTCTTGGGGCGTGCCGCAGTTGTGCCCCCCTCCCCACCTGTGCCCATGGTATTTTCAATGCGTAATTATGTACGCGTGGCACGAGTTTCGCCGCTGAGTTGGGATTGGGGTGGCCGTTGTATTGCTACGGGAGCTCAGATCGCGCCAGGCGGTCTATTTGCCGATTGCCTCGAGTGTGCTTGAAGGTGTCCGGGCTATGAAGCGCCGAACTGGTTGAATGCCTTGAGAGGCTGCTTTGCATTTCTGCTGCGGGGGCTGCGGTGTGCTGCTCTGTTCGGAGAGAGCGCTCTGTGTTTCCATTGACTGTAATAACTCCACGAGGTCCTGGCATCTTGAGCTTGAGGTATGCATAATGCGGTACCGCATTGAATCTAGCAAATGCGGTTCGCCCGAGCAGCGCGTGATAACCACTGTGGAACGGGACTATATCAAAGATTAGCTCTTCGCTTCGGAAGTTATCCGGGGATCCGAAGACCACTTCCAGTGTAATTGAGCCTGTGCAATGGGCCTCTACACCTGGAATGACGCCCTTAAAGGTCGTTTTTGTGGGTTTGATCCTTGAGGGGTCTATACCCATCTTGCGCACTGTGTCCTGATAAAGCAGGTTCAGGCTGCTGCCGCCATCCATAAGGACTCAAGTGAGGTGAAATCCGTCGATGATGGGGTCTAGGACCAGTGCGGCGAATCTGCCATGACGGATACTAGTGGGGTGGTCCCTGTGATCGAAGGTGATTGGACAGGAGGACCAAGGGTTGAACTTTGGGGCGACTGGCTCCAATGCATATACATCCCTGAGCGCACGCTTCCGCTCCCTCTTAGGGATGTGGGTTGCGTATATCATGTTCACCGTCCGCACTTGCGGGGGAAACCTCTTCTGTCCTCCAGTGTGCGGCTGCCGGGTTTCCTCCTTGTCGTCGCTATGCGGCCCCTTGTCCTTATTTTCGGCAATTAACTTGTCGGCCTGCTTGAACACCCAACAATCCCTGTTGGTGTGATTGGCTGGCTTGTCTGGGGTGCCGTGTATTTGACACGAGCGATCGAGTATACGGTCCAAGCTGGACGGACCCGACATACTTTGTTTGAGTGGCTTTTTCTGCTGATCGGGTTTAGAGCATTTGAATCCGGAATTGACTACCATATCCTCAGTATTTTCACTGTTAATGCGGCTCTTATTCTTGTTGCGACGTGACCTGCTATTGCCGTCCTTGGTATCTGAGGTACCATGGTTCTTTGATATGTTATTACTGCGAGTGAGCCAGCTGTCTTCTCCCGCACAAAAGCGGGGCATGAGCGTCGTGAGAGCTGCCATAGATTTCGGCTTTTCCTGACCAAGGTGCCAGGCTAGCCACTCGTCTCAGATGTTGTGCTTGAAAGCCGCTAAGGCCTCCGCATCTGGACTGTCGACGATTTGATTTTTCTTTGTAAGGAACCGAGTCCAGAATTTCCTGGCCGACTCTTCTGGCTGCTGAATTATGTGGCTCAAATCATCGGTGTCTAGTGGTCGCACATAACTGCCCTGAAAGTTGTTGAGGAATGCGGCTTCTAGATCTTCCCAACAGCTAATGGAGTCCGCTGGCAAGCTGTTAAGCCAATGCCGCGCTGGTCCTTTGAGCTTTAGTGGGAGGTATTTGATGGCGTGTAAGTCATCTCCGCGGGCCATGTGGACGTGGAGGAGGAAGTCCTCAATCCATACTGCGGGATCTGTTGTGCCGTCGTATGATTCAATATTTACAGGTTTGAAACCTTCTGGGAATTGATGTTCCATTACTTCTTCTGTGAAGCATAAGGGGTGTGCGGCGCCTCTGTATTGGGCTATATCGCGACGCAGCTCGAATGGGTCTTGCCCGCTGTGTTCGGCCCGACCGGATTTGCTTTTACTGTATCTGGCATGACGTTTGTCGTCTCGTAGAGTGGTGTGCCCTCGTGATCCGTAGATCGATCTTGAATGCTTTGCCTTGTCCTCCTATATGTCTCGCAGGTCTGGCGTATCTCCCCATGCCTTTTTATTTGAATGGCATTGGGGTGGAGGCTGAGCTTTTGGCTGGAATGCCTCTCTATCACGGCCACGAGGTGGCCGATCAGCTGTATCATACGCTTCCTCCTCTGGTCGGGGTAGTAACCTTCGCCTTGGGTAACTCTTGGAGGGGCGCTCGAGTTTATATTCCTCGGCCACGAGGACTTCAGTCCATTTGTCAGCTAGCAGATCTTGATCAGCTCGAAGCTGCTGCTGCTTTTGCTTCAGGCTATTTGCCGTGGCCATAAGCCGGCGCTTGAAGCACTCTTGTTCGACGGGATCCTCTGGGACGGTGAATTCATCGTCACCGAGGCTTGCCTCGTCTTAGGAGGGGGGATGTAATTGTCATCCTCCTCCTCTCCGTCTGCCGCTCTCTCAGGAGAGCTAGCTCCTCCATCCTCCTGCTCTAAATCTTGCTGTAGGGGTTTGTTGTTTTCTTCGGCAATATCCGGAGTGTTATTATCTCCCATGCCGGTATCACCACTTTTGCTTTGGCGGGACTTAGAGCGGCGCCGCTGACGTCGGCGTTTGGGTTGCTTCTTGGAGGGGTCATCCTCTGCTATCCCGCCGCCATTGCCTTCTTTGGGTGTATCCACCATGTATATGTCATATGACGAGGTGGCTTTCCAGTGCCCTATAGGTGCTGGTTCAGGTTCGTCTCCGACATCGTCGTCCATACCGTCGATGTCTTCGGAGTCGAAGTCGAGCATGTCGGTTAAATCATCGACAGTGGGTATGAAGTGGGTGGTGGGTGGGCGTCGAATTTCTTCGTCGTCCGCATCCCAATCCTGTTGGCCATAATCTGGCCAGGGCTCTCCTGACAAAGAGAGAGACCTTAGTGGATTCAGAATGTCGCCGAAGGGAGAGTGCTGAAAGATATCTGCGGCGGTGAATTCCATGATCGGCGCCCAATCGGATTCGATTGGCAGGGGCGCGGATGGTTCGGAGTCCGGAAAAGGGTCCGACACCTTGGAGTCACGGGCTGCGCAGAGGTTTAGGCTGGTGTTCGGCTCGATCTCCATTGAGACTGCAGCCCCTAAGGTGGTGTCTAACCACCCGTCCTCGACTGGCGCAGTTGGCTCCGAATTAAGGGTCGGAGCTGATGCGGGCGAAGCCTCTGGGGTACTGTTCGGCGGCAGAGCTAGGTCATACCCATCGCGACAGTGCGGCGCGCCCGGCTGTGGCTCGAATCCGTCGAAGATCAAGTCTCCGCGGATGTCGGCCGTGTAGTTCAAACTTCCAAATCTGACCTGATGGCCAGGGGCGTAGCTTTCAATCTGCTCCAGATGGCCAAGCGAATTAGCCTGCAGTGCAAAGCCGCCGAATATGAAGATTTGTACGGGGAGAAAAGTCTCACCCTGGACCGCATCGCTATCGATGATAGTAGGAGCCATCAAGCCTAACGGCAACGACACAGAGGAACTCTCAATGAAAGCACAAATGTCGGTGTCAAAACCGGCGGATCTCAGGTAGGGGGTCCCGAACTGTGCGTCTAGGCCGGATGGTAACAGGAGGCAGGGGACATGATGTTTTACCCAGGTTAGGGCCCTCTTGATGGAGGTAAAACCCTACGTCCTACTTGATTAATATTGCTGATATGGGTAGTACAAGAGTAGATCTACCACGAGATCAGAGAGGCCTAACCCTAGAAGCTAGCCTACGGTATGATTGTATGTTATGGTTGTTGTCCTACAGACTAAAACCCTTCGGTTTATATAGACACCAGAGAGGGTTAGGGTTACACAAGGTCGGTTACAAAGGAGGAGATATCCATATCCGTATTGCCTAGCTTACCTTCCACACCAAGTAGAGTCCCACGCGGACACGAGACAAAGTCTTCAATCTTGTATCTTCATAGTCTAATAGTCCGGCCAATGGAGATAGTCTGGCTATCCGGAGACCCCCTAATCCAGGACTCCCTCAGCGGGTCCCTGCTGCACGTCTGCGCATGTGTCTCCGTTGTGCCGTGTCCTGGACGGGTGTAGCACGATTGTAACCTGCAAAAGGAAAGAACTTAGGTGAAAGTTGTCGTGCCAAAAAAAAGGAATGGGTTATCAGAATTCCAGAGAAGCCTAGTTGAGCCGGGATGGCCCTAATTACACGCGGGAAGCCCCTGGTATCATTTTATGAGGGTTCGAGAACCAATCTCATGTATGTATGGTGGAACTCCGGACTCGTCTAACCGTGTCCGTGGTCTTGACGACCTGCCATTTTTTCTGGTTAGTGAGGCCGTCTAGTGTGCGGCTGTTAGAGCCGCCGCGTCCTCTACCGTACGTGAAGAACGGTTGGTATTTCTGCTAACTGTAATGATGCCTCGTGGACCGAGCATCTTGAGCTTGAGAAAAGCATAGTGAGGTATTGCGTTAAAGCAAGCGAAAGCCGCCCTTCCGAGTAGTGCTTGAAAATCACTTCGGAATGGAGCGATGTGAAAAGTTAACGTTTCACTTCGGAAGTTATCGGGAGAACCGAATACCACCTCTAGTAGTAGAGAGCCCGTACAGTGGGCCTCTTGGCCTGGTATTACTCCCTTGAAGGTAGTATTACTGTGGCTTATTTGTGTCGGGTCTATCCCCATTTTGCGGATTGTGTCTTGATATATCAGATTGAGATCACTGCCGCCGTCCATGAGGACCCTTGTGAAATGGTACCCATTTATTATTGGGTCTAACACCAAGGCCGTCAGTCCTTCGCGCCGGATATGTGTATCATGATCCCTACGATCAAAAGTGACCGGGCAGGCCAACCAGGGGTTGGACCTAGGGGTGACGGGCTCGATGGCGCGTGTGCATCAGAGTGCGTGATTGCTTCTCCTCCTTGTCACATTGATCACATTTACTGTTTTAACCTCCGGTGGTAATTTTTTCTGTCCTCCGATGCTTTGTTGGCGAGGTTCACCCTCATCTTCGCTTGGTGTCTCCTCCCCTTTGTGTTCGGCGTTTAGTTTACTGGCCTGCTTGAAGACCCAACATTCTCTATGGGTATGATTTGCAGGTTTGTCTGGGGTGCCGTGAATCTGACAGAGCTTGTCAAGAATTTTGTTTAGGCCAGATTGTCCTTCTCTGCTGCCTTTGAAAGGCTTTTTCCGCTGACCTGGTCGGGAGCCCCTGAATCCGGCGTTTACCACCATATTATCTGGGCTGCCTTCTTTATTTCGACGCTTGTTTTTGTTGCGTCGTGGTTTACCATTGCCATCCCTTAATTCGGATGTGCTTGGGTCGCTGGTGCTGCTATGGGCTAACTGGCTGTCCTCACCCGCACAAAATCGGGTCATGAGGCTTGTTAGGGCTGCCATTGTTCTCGGTTTTTCTTGACCAAGGTGTCTGGCGAGCCATTCGTCTCGGACGCTGTGTTTAAAAGCTGCTAAGGCTTCGACGTCCGGACAGTCGACTATTTGGTTCTTCTTGGTGAGTAACCTGTTCCAAAGCTTTTGGGCGGACTCTCCGGATTGTTGGATTATGTGACTTAAATCATCTGCACCCGGTGGTCGGACATAAGTCCCTTGAAAATTGGCCCGGAAAGCGTCCTCGAGCTCCTCCCAACTTCCAATTGAGTTTTCGGGGAGGCTTTTCAGCCAGTGCCTAGCTGGCCCTTTATTCTTGAGGGGCAAGTATTTAATGGAGTGGAGATCATCTCCACAAGCCATATGAATATGGAGGATGAAGTCCTCTATCCAGACTCTAGGGTCTGTGGTTCCGTCGTATGCCTCTATGTTCACTGGTTTGAATCCTTCTGGGAATTCGTAATCCAGCACCTCATCAGTGAAACATAGTGGGTGTGCGGCACCCTTGTATTGGGATGCGCCATAGTGTTTGGACGGTTGTAGTATTCGGTGTTGGTTGTGTACCGTAGCGCGCTTCCTAGATCCATAGATAGATCTGGTCGCGCCGGATTTTTTATGCAAGTTCTCATGTAGAATGTGTGTTGACTTATGCGGGACTTTGTTAGCCGCTCTATCGCGTTCATAGGGTGGTGGATCCGGCCGGTTGGCCGTATCATTTATCGGTTGTATGGGCACTAAGGCCTCGTCGTCGAATTCCGGTAATAGCTTGTGCTTTGGATAGCTATTTGGGTGGTAGCTTCTACCATACTTTGTTGCTTTGTTCCACTTGCTGTTGAGCGTATCTTGTGCGACCTTGAGCCTTTGCTTTTGTTTCTTCAGGCTTCTCGCTGTGGCAGTAAGCCTTTTGCGGAGGTTCTCTTGCTCCAAGTGTGTTTCCGGGATGATGGGTGCATCATCTTCCGGACTGTTTTCTTCCCTAGACAGGGATTGATGATGCTTATCTTTGGCGTCATCGTGTTCGGACGTCGGATCCGTACTATGTTTGTAGTTTGCATCTTGATCGTTTTGTGCCACCGGGGTGGTGCAGTTGTCGTCTTTTCCGGAGCCGTGTGGACTATTGTTATCGCTGTTTTTGCTATGGCGGGACTTAGGGCGGCGCCGCTGACGTTGGCGCTTGGGTTGCTTCTTGGAGGGGTCATCCTCCGCTTTCTCGTCACCATTGGCTTCATTGGGGGTGCCCACCATGTACACGTCATGTGATGAAGTAGCGGTCCAGCGCCCTGTGGGCGGTGGTTCCGGTTCGTCTCCGGCTTCGTCGTCCATACCGTCGAAGTCCTCGGAGCCGAAGTCGAGCATGTCGGTTAAGTCATCAACAGTGGCTACTAAGTGGGTGGTGGGTGGGCGGCGAATTTCTTCGTCGTCCGCATCCCATTCTAGCCGGACATAGTTCGGCCAAGGTCCTCCTGACAGGGAGAGAGACCTTAATGAATTTAGCACATCTCCAAAAGGTGAGTGCTGAAAGATATCTGCGGAGGTGAACTCCATGATCGGCACCCAGTCGGACTCGACGGGCGCGGATACGAGAGGCTCGGAGTCCGTGACCGAAGATGAATCCAGTGGTTCGGCAACACGGCTCTCATAAGGGGTGAAGTCAGTATCCAGCTCCATCGTCGCTGAGAGTGCGGCCTCCATGGCGGGGTCCATCCCTCCGCTCTTGGATTGTGCGACTTGTTCTAGGTTAAAAACCGGAGTAGCTGCGGATGCGATCTCCCGAACACTGTCTGACGGTAGAGTTACGTCTTGCTCGTCGTGACTGCGCGGCGCGTCCGGCATGGGCTCGAATCTGTCGAAGATCAAGTCATCGCGGGCATCGGCCGTGTAGTTCAAGTTTCCAAATCTGACCTGATGGCCAGGGGCGTAGCTCTCAATCTGCTCCAGATGGCCATGTGAATTGGCCCGTAGTGCAAAGCCGCCGAATATGAAGATCTGTCCGGGGAGGAAAGCCTCACCCTGGACCGCATCGCTAGCGATGATCGAAGGAGCCATCGAGCCTTATGGTGACGACACAGTGGAACTCTCAATGAAAGCACCAATGTCGGTGTCAAAACCAGCGGATCTCGGGTAGGGGGTTCCGAACTAGGCGTCTAAGGCGGATGGTAACAGGAGGCAGGGGACACGATGTTTTACCCAGGTTCGGGCCCTCTCGATGGAAGTAATACCCTACGTCCTGCTTGATTATTCTTGATGATATGAGTATTACAAGAGTTGATCTACCACGAGATCAGAGAGGCTAAACCCTAGAAGCTAGCCTATGGTATGATTGTATGTTGTCCTACGGACTAAAACCCTCCAGTTTATATAGACACCGGAGGGGGGCTAGGGTTACACAAGGTCGGTTACAAAGGAGGAGATATCCATATCCGTATTGCCTAGCTTGCCTTCCACGCCAATTAGAGTCCCATCCGGACATGGGACGAAGTCTTCAATCTTGTATCTTCATAGTCCAACAGTCCGGCCAAAGGATATAGTTCGGCTATCCGGAGACCCCCTAATCCAGGACTCCCTCACCCTGCAAATGCCCCGTGCCCGTCTGCGGCTACGAAGGCTCGCCACTGGTGCTCTCCCACCACATCAGCATCGTGCATCCCATGCCCGTGCACAGGATCCAGTACGGCAAGGCACTCCAGCTGCAAGTGCCACTGTCGGAGCCATGGCTCTTGCTGTTCGCGGAGGAGGACGGTCGCGCATTTTTCTTGGTCGACGGCATGCTCGACATCGGCGCGCCTATCGCCGTGTCGGTCGTCTGCATCAGAGCATGGCATCCCCACTGCCGCACTACGTGGCCAAGCTGTGCGCGAACGCCCCACCGGGTGAGCCCAAAGGCAGGACCAACACCGTCAAGGTGGAAATGGAGGTGACAAGCAACAGGGATCCCGACGACGTCGTTGTGCAGGAGCTGTCCTGCTTCACAGTTCCACCCAAGCTGCTGGCCGGGGCTAAGCTGGTGTCCCTCCACATTCAGATTGACAAGCTCACATCCTAAATGATTCTACAGTGCCTTCTGTGTATCTTAGTAATATGCTAATATAGGGGTTAGCTCGGTCTACTTTAGCTTAAGAGATGGCGGGTTTTGGTGGCGATGCAACAATTTCCTCGACATCAGATCAGCAATGAAAGTAATTTCAAACAATCGAATGGATATTTTGTGTCTGTTGGATATAAAGATCATTTGGGTAAGAAGTAACAACTTATATGCTTTTTCTCGAAACGGAACAACGATACTAGTATATTTTTTGTTGACATGCACTAATATTTTCGAAATGGACGTCAGGCTGTAGCTAGAAGGGCGGTTGGGACGCGGCATCGGCATCGGCCCATACCGCGGTGACCCTCGATTTGGACGCACCGACTGTGGATTTTCTCCAAGCCGATGTCGACCGCGTCTACGCAGAACATTGTTCCCTTCCCCCGGCTGCGGGATCAGGCCGGATATGTGACCACCGGTGTGGCCACCGTCGTTCTATGCTTGTGAAGAGAGCAACCCAAGCAAGCAGGCTTGTAGCTTAGGCTCCTACTAGTGTATATATAGTGGTTTTCTTTTTTCTCTCCATATCAACCATTTTATATTGCGTACGTGTCATTGAAGAGTGAAATGATGGTTGCTTCTTTCGACTAACTTACTGTGTGATTTGACTGCTCCTTTAGTGGCCCCTACACGTACTCCCCCTACGTGTATGCAATAGTCACACGTACACATGGACACAAAAACGTGCGCGAGGCCCTAATGCATGCATGTCCGAGCACACGACGGAACACACACGGTCACGCTCAAGTGCTCAACCTACACGTGCATGCACACACATACTCAGCCAGGGTGAGCTAGTGATCGTATAAACACCGGAAAATGTATATATTGAGTGCAATGAGCATATTATGAAGTCCACTGACCATATTTTTACAAATATACAGTGACAAACAGTGTATTTATCTCGTTTGAAATTAAGCCATATTAACCAGAAAGGAGGCAGTATGGACTAGCATTACTTTGTTGTGTCCCGTCAACTTGCCGAACGAGGAGAATCTTGTAGGACAGGAGAAGCTTGCGCGTGGTGGCTCGCAGGACAAGGAGAAACTTTTGACTAATGCAAGCTCTCCTTCGCTTAGGCGATGGACGTGCAACAGTTAATTTGGTGTCAGATTGCCAGAAGCATACACTGTACTAGTACTATTATTGGTGCACCTCCCGGAGAGGCGAACAACCAAGCGCAAAGTTTACTAGTACTAGTACTACTACTATAGTCTATAGAGGTATGTACTATACTAGTACTAGGAACCGGATGGAAGAGCGTCTGCGGTCTTATTATATTTTTAAAATGTGATAAAGCAATCTTCAACACATTTGGTTCTCTTCGAGGGTTCTTGCAAGTGATAATGGAAGTTGATTGCATGGAACACTCGCCACAATTCTCGCTTAATTTTGGCTCATATCCTGTTACAAATAGGAGCGCTCGGTAATATTTCCTCTTTTTTTGTTATTCAGCATGTAAACAGGTCAGCAAACCTTGTGATGCATCTTTGAGCTTCCTAGTGATCAGTGTCTTGGCTGATCATCCTAAGAATGCTTATATATGAATAAAGCTCTCTCATTTACCCGTAAAAAAGATTAAGCCATATTAACCGGAAAGGAGGGAGTATGGACTAGCACTACTTGTTGGTGTGTCCCGTCAACTCGCAGAATGAGGAGAAGCTTGCAGGACAAGGTGAAGCTCGCTTACGCCTTTTGACTAATGCAATGTACCCTCGCCCAGGCGGTGGACATCCATCAGTTCATTCGGTGTCAGATTGCCAGAGGCATACACTGTACTAGTACCGAACATGCGGAGTACCATCATTGTTCGACTTCACGAAGAGGCGAAGAGCCAAGTGCAAGGTTTAGTAGTACGAGTAGTACTACTATTAAAACTGCATGGTGGAGCCTCTGTACTCTATTTTTTTAATCTCTGATAAAGTACACATTTATTCCGGAGAAGGGCGGAAAACGGCAGCCCAACGTGTAATGATGATATCGATCAATCATGCTTGAATATATCTTGGCCTCTGTGCGAGCCCATCTGTGTGTTCTTGCTCCTCATCTCTCTCAAGGAACGGCGGGTTGGCCATTTTGCCGTCAATTGAGATCGGTTTGCTCACACTTCGGTCCCACATGTCAGTGATATGCCAAGAGGAGGTGCATTGACCGACTGGCCATACGCGTACTTGGTTTTGCAACTTCATACTACTCCTCCCTCAGTCACAGTTTACAGGGTGCGCTTAATTATGATGCATTTCTCTCAATGCATTTCCACCACCAGAGAGACTTTAGACGCGTTTGGTTTAATGCTCAATTTATTAGGGCGTGGTAACCACAATTTTCTCTCGATGTAGTACTACGGAGTGGAGTAAGTGCATGCATGTGTGTACGCATTATTTCCTCTAGTAATAGACGCCGTGCTATAACTACCAATGCTATTTTTCAGGCCGATCGCTAGTCGCCTTGGTCCCAACGATTTTCTCCTTTTCTGAAGCGTGCTCTATAAATAGTGACGGATGGAGTAGTATGAGCGGATTTAAAGAAGAGCGTATTGATGGTTGCTTCTTCCGAGCAACTTACAGTGGGAAAGGTGGGGCTTATGATTTGACTGCACATTACTCACTATTAATGCGGCGCAACGACCGGTCTGAGTCTCCCATGCAGCTGTGCACTACCCCCTCGGTTCTTAAATATACTCCGGAGTATTTGTCTTTCTAGAGATTTCAACGAGTGACTACTCAAATATTTGTCTTTTTAAAGATTCAAATGGACTACTACATACGGATGTATATAGACATATTTTAGAGTGTAGATTCACTCATTTTGCTCTGTATGTAGTCACTTGTTGAAATCTCTAGAAAGACAAATATTTACCAACGGAGGGAGTACACATATGAAGCAAAATGAGTGAATCTACACTCTAAAATATGCCCATTTGAAATTTATAAAAAGATAAATATTGTTGATGACAGTTGCGACGACAAAAAAGAAGCATATTCCTTGTCCTAAGTGAAGATAATAACACGGTTGTGTTTGTCTAAAACGGTGTGAGGACGAGATTGCAATATGGAAAGTACGCTGGACAAGCTGCATTTTGTGTAAAGAACTATGGAAGATCCACATGCAGCGACGTGGGAAGACGGGCAGTGGAGCAAGGCCGGAGGGGATACCTGGAGGTCGTTGGGATGTAACTACGTGAGCGGCGGCGGGCGGAATCTGCCCATACTGCGGCAGCGAGTAGGTGGCATAGGCCCTACCGTGCCGGAGCTTGGTCAGAGAGAACGGCGTGTACCGCAGATCGGGACGTGCTGCCTCGGTGCCATCAAATGGAGAAACGATGCACATCCTCCCTTTCCGCCGGCGGACGGGATACGGGCGGATCAGTGACCAACGGTGAGAGAGAGAGAGAGAGAGAGGCCATCGCAGCCTTGTGTGAGATACTCTGAAGAGAGACAAACCAGGCAGGGAGGCTCCATTGTATATAATGGAGCGGACTACCTTTTTCTCCATAAAAATCGTTTTATATTCTGTGTCCGTGACATTGGGCGATATAACTTTATTTAAAAATAACGTGCCAATGCATCAAGTCGAACTTTGTTTCGTGCATGCGTGGTACATGCTCCGTAGGTAAACAACCGCTACACGCGTTCAAATTAGCACATGGGCTGCCATTTCGTACAAAAATGAGCTCCACCGTGTACCCACGCGGGTGTGGCTGGGCACGAAGCGTGAGTACGTGCACGGTCAGCTATTCTCTTCTTGTATACGTACACCACCTACATGGGGTTGTGTGAGAGAGATACAAACGTAGAGAGATATAGTGTGTGGGTTCATGAGAGTTTTTTTGGGGGGGGGGTCAATCAAAAATGTAACATATGCAATGTGTGTGAAATAGAGTCCTGGATATATCATATATATAGAGGGGGTGATCCACGAGAAGAGAGTGGGGGTATCATCGACTTGAGGTGTCCATAGAATCGAAGAGAGGGATGATGTGTGTGTGTGTGCGTGCGCGCACGGTCGATAAAGAGTGCCATCGAATTTGTGTGTGCCCACGTCAAAGATATAGAGTGGCTGGCCTACTAGAACGAGAGAGGGGACATGTGCAGTTTGTCTCTGTGGCATGGATACCTACCTACAGTGCTCGACTATCGGTGCGTGGTGGGCGGGGAGGGAGGCCTAATTAACTGTAGAGGTACAATGGCTGGTATATGTGTGGAGGAGGAGAGAGGCCTACCTCATGTATTAAGGGAGATCGATCTACCTCATGTATTAAGGGAGATCGATTGGCATCCATGCATATGTGTAGGAGAGGAATAAGGTTGGGAGAGAGACAGAGCTAGAGTGTTGGAGGGGGTGGTAGTAGAGTTGCTTCTAACAAATGGTGGGATAGGCTTGCTAGACAACCTGAGGGCACGCATGCAATATCAATAAGAGAGGAGATGGATGCTTGTCCATGCACGTGCGTGTGAGAGACGGGTCAGGAGGCATGCACAAATGATGAGGGGGAGGATATGGCTGTGGTAAGAAGACATAACTACATAGGAAGATCAATCGTCCTTTGTCAGAGAAAGGAGAGACATAACTTGTGAGGTACGTCGATCGATGGGGGGAATAGTTAAAGTCAACCTAGGTATATGTTGGGGGATCGATCGGTATACATGCATGTGTGTGTTAGAAGCAAATGAGGCACGGGGAGAAGGATAGAGAGAGAGGGATGCATCTAGGAGGTGGTGCGAGAGTCATACTATATCAAGGGGGAAGGAGCGTGCGAGTACGAGATCGATGAAAATAGTGGTGGGAGTGAGGCATGGATGGTGATAAGAGAGAGGGGAAGCTTGTGTTTGTGCTAAGTACACCTGGCTAGAGAGGCATATCGATCGATGTGTGTTGTAAAGAAAGAGCCCGGGGGCCTACACACACCGTGGGTGAACGACCTAAAGTGAAAAGATGAATTTGCGCGATGGAGCTAGAGAATGCTGAGGGAGGGTGAGAGAGATGCGGGCGTGTGCATGCACGAGAGAAAGTTGGCGCCAGCTAGCTACAAAGATAAGAGGATTGTGTGGGTGTAAAAGACGAATAGAGATCATACTTCATTATAAAAATCGAATTCGGATATTTGAAGAATTTATCATAGTGTTTTAAACCGACGCATGTGTGAATATATATAACGGTGATACACATGGTGTGGTTATGAACATGTTATACTACATATAATATATTTTATCTCTACTCTTATAAAAAACGGAGTTGTTGATGATGGTGTGCCTACCATCCTGCAATATAGGTCGTCCGATTTATATCTGATGGATAGGAAGGAAACTATGGCAATTTTGAAAAAAGATACCCGCACCCCTCTCCATATTTGCAAATTAGGCCTCCCCTTGATCATGTTGATGTTCTGTGGAACGCATGGGCATCTTGCTAGTACTACGTATAATATATAGAACATTGATCATAATTTGGGCTAATGTGTGGCTTTTGTAGCTCTGGTATAAATACTTGTCATAATGTAGGGGGCGGGGCACTATACTATGTGTGATAAACACGGTGTACACGTATGGAACATGGTTTAGATTATGAATATATAGTTAGTACATCAAATGTACTATTATTTGGAATCAACATCAAGTGTATTCAAAAAATAGAATTCGGGTTCATGTAGTACACATAGTTCATATCTATCTCTATAGTAATCATGTGGTGTGTTATTAAGGTAATACACGAATGATGGTTGAAGTTGGCAACAATCATGATTGTAGATTCTTATTGAAATAGAGAAACAAATTCAAATTCAGTTTGAATTGCAGTGGTAGTATAGACATTTGGAATGCACTAAAATGTTGGTATGAGTAGGTTACATGCATTGTACAGCAAGCGAAAAAATTTAATTGGACATAACATGGATTCATACTCCCTCCTTCCATCTATATAGGGCGTAATGCATTTTTTAAGACCGCCATTGACTATTGACAAGATTAATAGTACATGACAAGCACAATGTGAAAATTATATCATTGAAAGAACCTTTCACAGACGAATTTAACGGTGTGCTTTGTGTAAGTTGCATGTCATATATTATTGCTCTAATATTTGGTCAAAGTTAGCATCGAAAAACGCATTAGGCCCTATATAGATGGAAGGAGGGAGTAGCTTTAAATAGCATTTTTATAGTAAAACGGGGCAAGACTCTCTCTTTGTGTGGTGTGAATATTTTTATTTTTTCGTTTTCTTTTTGGTTGAGGGAAGTGCGAATTGATTTGGTACGTACAAGTACAATATTACACGTTAGGCTTGTCCCTAAAATTCAACCCGCGCCTTCTTATATCCTAAAAATTCAGATACCGTGCTCCCAAAACTGGCGCCTTCACAACCCGCGCCTTGCTCTCCCGAAATTACAAATGCGCGCGAAAACTCCCTCCAGCTGCCAAATCCCGACATGCGAAATCCCCCTTCTAACCCTGAGTCGAAAGGGCCGCTAGTTCAAATCGGTGGGGGTACTTTTGTAACACACCCTATATTTTGGACAAGCGCGTCCCTAAGTCATGGTTCACCCCTCCCATCGCCTCCTTTTTTCCATTCAAAATCCCAGGCCGCCATAACCTCTCTGCTCCAGCCGCGAAACCCCACCCTCCTCCGTCCGCCACCTCACCGCTGCCCAGCCGGAGCCTCTTCCCCAACGACGTCGTCCACCCCAACAGCTCGACGTCCCTCGCCCACCTCCTCAGATGAGGATCCGTCGTCCATCTCGTTGTCCCGCCGGTTCATCCGCCCCGTCCTCCACCTCCAAGGAGCTACTCCGACGATCGCCTCGTCTATCGCAGCTGCTCCATCCCCACATCACCGCCTTAACCTGCTCCATCGGAACCGCAACATCCTCACCAACTCCTCGGACGAAGCCGAGGCCTACTCGGTGCGACCAAAGAGGTTGTACACTCATCGCATCGCACCTTCTCCTTAGCTCGACATCCCGGCGCAGACGATGCTCCATCCCGCACCCCCATGGAGGGGCTACCTTGAAGCCAGCGCCGTGGGCGACATCTCCATGGCGGCTCTCCTCCAGTGCGAGGCCCCTTCGGTGGCGGTGTCCATTCCAGCCGAATCTGCTGCTGCTGCTCCGGCTCTCGCTCGCTCGCTCGTGTTGCTGCTGCTGCTCCGGCTCTCGCTCGATCGCTCGCTTGCCCAGCTGCTGCTGCTCCAGCTGTCGCTCACTCGCGCTGCTGCTACTGCTCTTCCCCTCGCTCGTGCTGCTGCTCTGCTCCGATTTAGCTACACTTCAGTCGACTGAATCGACTTTTGGGTCAGTCGATTTTCAGGGGGTGGGGGGCTCGCCGGAGTTAAGGAAGAACCACCCGCAGTGGGGACGGGGGCTCACCAGAGAGGTACCCCACTATCTATCTTAGGGTTCAGGGTGGGGGCGGGGACGTATAGGGCTGGCCGGGGCGGCGGCGGACCGGCGGTGGGGAGTTGTTTTGGGGCGGCGATGCAGCACTGGGGCCGGCTGTTCGGCCGGTGGTGGCTGGCGGCTCAGGTGGGTGAAGGTTGAAGATGAACTGCAGGCCCTCCCTAAACTACATGTCAAGTGCCTCGCTGCTACCATTGCGTTCAGTTTCGACAGTAACATTCAGATTCCACAGTAAATTTCAGTTTCGACAGTTAAGTTCAGAGTCAACAGTTTTTACCTCATCTGTTGTAGTCAGGTGGTTTTTGGTGATGTAAATTTTACATCTATTTTACATCATCTATTGGAGATGCTATTAGAATCCCACTTGAGATTGATGATGTCTCTCTTGTGCTGCTTCAGCCTTGACGTCTTACGGCTCACCGGGGCTGCTCCAACAACAGAACGATCCATCACAATAGAGCAGTGCCCTGGACGCTGTCTACAAATTCCTCAGATCTTCCTCCACACCTCCGACAGCCATCTCTACCTCAACTGCTTCAGCGACCAACCCAATGATGCTGAGGTCGACACGGCTACAGCAAAGAGGTTGCACACTTATTGCATCACTTATTACTATACATTCATGTCGATCCATTAGGGCTATTTTGGTTCGACGGAAAAACATAGCAATAGGGAATTTTCCAATGGCACTCTACTATTCAATTATTCATGCACTTTGTTGAAAGGAATGAAGCAAAACATCCACCTGGACCTACTTTTCAAAATCCTATGCATGAAAACAAGATCAAGTGCATTAGTGGCAGAATAACATTCTAACTGTACACGCTTTCATATGGTTTCACTTTATTTTGTCCATGTTTCTTTGCATTCCTCTACTCTTCCAATTCCTGTAAACCAAACACTCAAGTTGACAGAAATCCTGTGTTTACAAATGCTCTGTTTACCATGTGCATTCCTATCCTATTCCGGGGTTTTTCCTATCCCTGCATTTTTAGAATCATGCAAGCCAAATGAGCCCTTACAGAATTACTTCAGTTACAAGTAGGTGTCGAAGGGAACTTTGTGTGGTTTATCCTGCTCCTGCCGCGACGTCGTCCACCTCAACTGAGCTGCTCCATCGACAGAAACATCCACCAAACTGTCTTTCGCCACCTCAGATCTCCTTCCCTGCCGCCGGCACCCACTGCAACAGCATCACCATCATCAACTCAGCAGATGAACCTGAGGAGTACACTGGTCCACAAGAGAGGTCGCACTCTTTTGTTTCTGCTTATGTTATGCATTGCTTAAAATTACCTGCTACTTTATCATCATGTTCACCTCTTGGACTCCAAGTCAGATCCAAATTAATGTTCAAACTTGAGTTCTAAATTAGTTGTGGGGCACATATCGAGGAAGCAATGAATAGTATCTCTGTCTAATATCTGGTTCACCTAGGGTATGCCTATGTTGTTCATCTTGGGTGGGAAACAAATAGTAAAGCAATCATCATCTGTCTTTTTATTAAATTAAAACAATCATTAGCCTGCTATCATTATTTTTGGATCCATCCACTGGTTGTTACCATCACTCTAAATTTCTGCATGCTCTCCTTACATAATCTCACCATATTTTTTCGTATGCATGTCAGATATTGTACACATTCATGCTGAACATGTAGAGAAAAAGAGAAGAGTTTTGGGCAGCAATACAATGTCATGCAGACATCGCTCCATGGTGGGTTCAATGGCAAACCCTCCCCACCCCTCTCCAGATTGTAATCCATAGGAAGATATCTGTTCTAAGGCGGATTCAGATGCCGCTGACCACCCCTATTTACCCCCCAAGATGTTTGCTCTACCTTGGCATGATGATGTCAGTCATATCATGCATATGTTGCCTTGCAGTGCCTACTTTTGACATCATATATGTCATCTGCTTAGTTTAGGCATGTTCTGTAATGCCACATGTTTAGTTTCTATATCATATATGGGAATTATGCAGTCTCATGTCTTTTAGCCAGCCATAATATACGTGAAATGTGCAATGCCATCCTGTTTAACCAGTCATCATATATTTGAATGATATCTTGCCCATCCTTTTCTTCATTACATTTCCATTTGTCGACAATGTTTGTACATTAAACTACTCTTCCTGTGAATCAGTCATTTGGGTGCGAGATTGAAAAATCTGGAGTGAAAACAAGGCCTTCAGAGCAGACAGTGCTACCTGTCGAAGCAGATCTCTTGTTGGGTCCCGGTAGCTCCTCAGAGATGGATTCAGAGATAGATGACCAGTCCTATTCCCCCACCGAGGTGTATGCTCTAACTTGGCACGGTTATACTGCTCATATCATGCATATGGTGTAACGCCCCGGTTATAACTTTCCCAATTTGTACTCCAACTCTTGCCGTTTCCGACGTTAAGTTATATTTATTTCTCGGGTTCCGGTCTTTGTCTCCGTGTATTGTTGTCTTTGTCATGCATCTCATATCATGTCATCATGTGCATTGCATTTGCATATGTGTTCATCTCATGCATTCGAGCATTTTCCCCGTTGTCCGTTTTGCATTCCGGCGCTTCGTTCTCCTCCGGTGGTCATTTCTACCTTTATTTCGTGTGTGGGGATTAAACATTTCCGGATTGGACCGAGACTTGCCAAGCGGCCTTGGTTTACTACCGGTAGACCGCCTGTCAAGTTTCGTACCATTTGGACTTCGTTTGATACTCCAACGGTTAACCGAGGGACCGAAAAGGCCTCATGTGTGTTGCAGCCCAACACCCCTCCAATTTGGCCCAAAACCCACCAAACTCTGCTCCATCGCCTAGAGCGTTCGATCACGATCGCGTGGCCGAAAACCGCACCTCATTTGGAACCTCCTAGCTCCACTTATGCCTATAAATAGACCCCCCGTTTTTCGGATCTCATTCCCCCCACGAAACCCTAAAAATCCCTCGCGCCGGCCGGACATTGTCCGACCCGGCCGGACGCGTCCGCCGCCGCTGCCTCAGCCTACTCGCGCGCCGACACGTGGCAGGCGCCACCGCCGCCGCCGCCGGCCCGCCCGACCCCGCGGGAGGCCCCGCGGCCCGGGTCTTCGCGCGCCGCCGCCCGGCTCCTTCTCCTCGCCGCGCCGCCGTCCCTTCCGGCTCCGGTGGCCGGAGCTGCCACCGCGCCGCCGCAGGCCGCCTCTTCGCTGCCGCACGCCGCCTCCCCGCCGCCCGGCCGGCCGCCCCTCGCCGCCTCCTCGCCGCCCCGCCGCCACCACGCCGCCTCGGATCCGGCCGCCCCGTCGTCCTCTACTCCGGCCACCGCGGCCACGAACTCCGGCGACCTCGACTCCGGCATGAACAGTAACTCCGGCCGGATCTGGGTCTAGATCTGAGCAATTCCGGTTGACTTTTTTCTCCTCCAAACCCTAATTTTCGAGCAAACTTTGACTTGCCGTAACTTTACATCCGTAGCTCCGTTTTGGGCATATAGTATATCAAAATGTTCGTATTGACGAGTAAATCATTTCATTCCATTGCATCATTTGCATTTGGGTTCATCTTGTTGCCCTAAATGCTGTTAGAAGGAGGCTTCGTGAGTTAATTGTCAGATCTGCTAGTTCATCTTAGACTTTTGTCATTTTTGCCATGATTATTGTGTGCATGCTATGCCTGTGAGTCCTTCATATGTTTTGTTAAGCATTTTGTCATCTATCCAGAGGTGCAACCCATGCATTTTTAGGATGTGTGTGGTGACTTGTGCAAGCTTGCAAAGTGAGGCAACCGGTGAATCTGTTTTCAGGGACTTAGTAGTTTTCACTAAGTCTGGGATTATTTAGTTCATGATGCCATATGTTCAGCTTGTTTCCTAGTGATCCGTGCCTATTTTGAGGATGATCAGTAAAGGAGTTGTGTTAATCATGTTGTCCTCTATCCATACATGTCTTTACTTGAAATTATGGAGCACCCTAGCTTGAGTCAATCGAGCTCTACTTTTGCTTCCTGGTGAATCTGGGCAGATCGTCAACTCGTTTGCGATTTTGCCGATGTTATTGTAGTTGATCCGTGCATGATATGCCATTGTTCTTGCCATGTCTAGCTTGTATTTTGTGCCTTCTTAATGGATGTATGCCTGCCTTGCCATGACTTGCACCGTGGTGAGTGCATCGAGCGCGTTTACATGCCTTCGTGAGTTATATTTCAGCATGTCTCAGTTTTCACTAAGTCTGAGAACTGATTGTGTTTTAGCTATGTTCGTGTGCCCGTTAGTATATTTTGTGAACCCTTTTGGCCCCAGGTCACTTTGGGTCTTTTGTTAAGCTTGTTGAGTAGCTCTATGCCATGTTCTTACTTGTCTTAATCAGGTCATGTATCATGTTGTTTTGCTGCTCCGAAGAGGGCTTCGTGATCTGAAATTTCAGACAAGTGTTAATTTCACTAAGTCTGGAATCTGTTTTGCATTTGCGTTTTTGCCATGCTTGTTTGATCCTCATAATGGATGAATTGGCCGTAGCTCAGTGCTAGACTTTTGTTAAGCATCTTGCGTGCATCCCTGCCATGCATTTTGTTGTTATGTTTGGGAGTTGTAACATATTCATTTCATTGCATTTAGATGCCTACTTGCTGTAAATCGCAGACCGGTGTCATTTTTGAATCGCTTGCCATTTCCAAACCGTAACTCCGATTCCGGCGTTCTTTATATCGTTTTCAAGCGATTTCATCTCATATTTCCAGCGGCACCCTTGGAATTCCAAGTTGAGGCCAGGTTCACGCATTTTCTGTCATATCTTGCTTTTTGCATCCCGCATCGCATCCCGCATAGCATATCATCATTGCATCATATCGCTTGATCCTTGCACGTGGTTGATTGTATCCTTGTTGCTTGTTTGTCTTGTTTGGGTAGAGCCGGGAGACGATTTCTCTACCGAGGAGCCCGTTGAGTTTGCTTGTGAGGATCCAGTCAACTCTGACAACTGTGCAGGCAAGATGATCATACCCTCGAAATCACTACTATCTTTGCTATGCTAGTTTGCTCGCTCTTTGCTATGCCAATGCTATGATGCCTACCATTTGCTTGTCAGCCTCCCAATTGCCATGTCAAACCTCTAACCCACCTTGTCCTAGCAAACCGTTGATTGGCTATGTTACCGCTTTGCTCAGCCCCTCTTATAGCGTTGCTAGTTGCAGGTGAAGATTGGAGCCGTTCCTTGTTGGAACATTTATTTACTTGTTGGGATATCATTATATTGCTATGTTATCTTAATGCATCTATATACCTGGTGAAGGGTGGAAGGCTCGGTCTCTCGCCTAGTGTTCTGTTCCACTCTTGCCGCCCTAGTTTCCATCATATCGGTGTTATGTTCCCGGATTTTGCGTTCCTTACGCGGTTGGGTTATAATGGGAACCCCTTGATATTTCACCGTGATTAAAGCTTTTCCAGCAATGCCGAACATTGGTTTTACCATTCGCCACCTAGCCTTTTCTTTCCCTTGGGTTCTCCAGACTCAAGGGTCATCTTATTTTAACCCCCCCCCCCCCGGGCCAGTGCTCCCTCTGAGTGTTGGTCCGAACTGAGCTGCCTGCGGGGCCACCTCGGGGAAACTTGAGGGTTGGTTTTACTCGTAGCTAGTCTCATCTGAGTGTGCCCTGAGAACGAGATATATGCAGCTCCTATCGGGATTTGTCGGCACATTCGGGCGGTGTTGCTGGTCTTGTTTTAACCTGTCGAAGTGTCTTGAGTTACCGAGATACCGAGTCTGATCGGAACGTCTTGGGAGGAGGTCTATTCCTTCGTTGACCGTGAGAGCTTGTCATGGGCTAAGTTGGGACTCCCCTGCAGGGATTGAACTTTCGAAAGCCGTGCCCGCGGTTATGGGAAGATGGGAATTTGTTAATGTCCGGTTGTAGATAACTTGAACCTTAATTAATTAAAATGAATCAACTGAGTGTGTTACCGTGATGGCCTCTTCTCGGCGGAGTCCGGGAAGTGGACACGGTGTTGGAGTAATGTTTGCGCAGGTTGTTCCTCTAGCTTCTCACTCGTGCTTTGCCTCCTCTTCTCGCTCTCTTTTGCGAATAAGTTAGCCACCATACTTGCTAGTCGCTTGCTGCAGCTCCACTCATATTTAACCTTGCCATACCTATAAGCTTAAAAAGTCTTGATCGCGAGGGTGCGAGATTGCTGAGTCCCTGTGGCTCACAGATTACTATTACACCAGATGCAGGTCCAGGTGATTCTGCTCCAGGTGACGGTTATGAGCTCAAGTGGGAGTTCGACGAAGACTCTCAATGATACTACGTTTCCTTTCCCGATGATCAGTAGTGGTGCCCAGTTGGGGGTGATTGGGACCGTTGTCGCATGTTTGGTTTTCTTCTATTTTTGGCGCCGTAGTCGGGCCATGAGTGTTTTGGATGATGTAATGTTATTTATGTACTTGATTGACGTGGCGAGTGTAAGCCAACTATGTTCTCCCCTTTATTATTCATATTACATGGGATGTTGTGAAGATTGCCTAATTTGCGGCATATGCCTTCAATGCGATTATGTCTCTAAGTCGTGCCTCGACACGTGGGAGCTATAGTCGCATCAAGGGTGTTACAAGTTGGTATCAGAGCCATCCCCGACCTTAGGAGCCCCATTGCTTGATCGTTTTTAGCGGCCGAGTTGTGTCTAGAAAAATGTTTTGAGTCCTTAGGAATTATATTTCGGAGAGCTTAGGAATTATTTTTACTTCCCAGTCTCCTCATCGCTCTGGTAAGGCATCCTGACGTAGAGTTTTGACTCTTCTCTTCTCAAATTTCACTAAAAAAATTTTAGGATCACGCGAGTATCTTGGAATCGTTCCGATGGTTTATGATGAGAATACTGTCTTGGTGCCTCCTGTCAGGGGTTTAGTGGAAGTGTCTCGGGGAGTTGAGCTCTGAGGTGTTGTCATCATAATTTTATCATTGCAATTCTGGAATACTTGAGATATGTTCGCCGACATCGAAAATCTCTTTTATGCAGTTCGTTGGTGAGATAACCTCGACGCCACCCAGTACTGGGGCAGGAGTTCGGGAGTATCGCCATAACTTGTATAACGGATGCTTTTCGAAGGTTGAGGTAGATGGTTTTCGAAGGTTTCTTGGTTATGTGTTGAAGGATGGATACAGCTGGATGTAGGATTTGCTAGTTTGGGTGAGATATTATGCTTCCCCTGTATCCCCAACACCTGATTGCATAACCGGAAAGGTTCAGGAGTTTCATAGGTGGGAATTCTAGTAGCTCTAGTTCTTCTTCCACGGATATTGGTTTGAGATTGGGATTTCTTACCGATTATTCGTTCTTGATCCGTACCTTGTTGGTTTATTTCTCTACCTTAATTCTATGTGGCTTCTCAATTTATGGATATGTGACCATTTCAAGAGGAATGCATTCGTTCATTTTGTTCGGATGTGAGGACTATATGTTGCAATTTTCATTCCGTTGGATTCAGCTTCAATATTTTTATCTGTCAATGTGCTAATGGTGGTCACCCTCTTCAGGATGGCTCCTCCAACACGCACGACTCCGAATCCTGATCCGCCACCACCCCCACCTCCTCCAGAGGCATGGCAAGCTGTGATGGCTGCAACCAATGCAAACACACAGCTGATCATGCAAATTCTTCAAGAGCGCAATCAAGGCAGTCAAGGGATTCAAGGCAGCAATCAGAGTCACTTTGCTACACTCAACCAGTTCCTTGCTAACGGGCCAAAGACTTTCAGCAATTGTGTTGAGGCAACCGATGCTGACGATTGGCTTGTGGATCTGTGTAAGCATTTCAAGTGCAGTAACGTCAGGCCTGAGGACTTTGTCAAGTTCGCTTCCTTCCAACTCAAAGATCAAGCTGCAGAATGGTTCCAGCAGTACAAGGATTCCAGAGGTGGACGTGTTATCACTTGGGATGATTTCCGTCAAGATTTCCGAGCTCATCATATTCCGCAGAGCGTGGTTGAAAGCAAGCATGAGGAATTCCGCAATCTGAAGCAAGGCTCTTTGTCTGTCTATGACTACAACAAGTTGTTCCAGAAGCTCGCCCGCTTTGCCAAATAGGACGTGCCTGATGCGAAGAGCATGATATATCAGTTCAGGGGTGGTCTCAGAGAAGATATTCAGCTCGCTCTTGTCCTCTTCGAGCCCTTGAGATACGATGAGTTCTACAACATGGCACTGAAGCAAGAGGCTGCTCAGTTGAGTTGTGATGCTTCCAGGAAGCGAGTCAGAGATGCTACTCCTTCTTCCTCTACTCAAGTGGCCAAGCAGCAGAAGTTTTGGCTTCCTCCTCCTCCGTTCCGCCAGCCGTTTCAGCAGAAGAGCAAAGGTGGCAGTGGTTCTTCCCACCCACCCAACCCTGGCTTTCAGAACAAGACTTCGTCTCAAGCTCCAAGATCGAGTGCTCCGTATCACCGTCCGCTTTCAGAGGTCACATGCAACAAGTGCCAACAGAAGGGTCACTATGCCAACAAGTGTCTCAACCAGAGGCGTCTTCCTCCTCCTCCTCCTGTCAGATCAGCAAGTACAGTTGTGGTCAAGCATAACCCCAAGCATGCCAAGGTCAATTTGATGAATGCAGCTCAGGCAGAGGACTCGTCAGATGTGATCATGGGTAACCTCCTTGTTAATGATATTCCCGCAAAAGTACTTTTTGACTCTGGTGCATCGCATTCCTTCATGTCATTCCCATTTGCATTCGGAGAACAATTTTAGTACTAAGGATTTACCTAGAGCTATGCAAGTCGTCTCTCCGGCTAAGCGTTTGAGTTCTAGTTTGATGGTTCCGGATATTTCTATCTTGATGGGTGATTTCAAGTTTCTGGCTTCTCCAATGGTTCTTGGTAACTTGGATATTGATCTTATTCTCGGGATGGATTAGCTTTCTAAGCACAAGGCTCAGCTTGATTGTGCAGCCAGGCAGATTCAATTGACTCATTCGTCTGAGGATGTAATTGTCTTTGTTGCTCTGGATAATTCCATCCGTCTGTTTTCTCTCAATGAGAAGGGTGAATTGGATGCCATCCCTCAAATTCCAGTCATTTACGAATATCAGGACGTCTTTCCAGAAGAGCTCCCAGGAATGCCTCCGCACCGGCCAGTTGAATTCGTTATTGAACTTGAGCCTGGCACGGAACCTATGTGCAAACGTCCTTACAAGCTCGGTCCTGAAGAGTTGAAGGAGCTGAAGAAACAACTCGATGAGCAAGAGAGAATGGGTCTCATCCGGCCTAGTTCTTCTCCGTGGGGTTGTGGTGTTCTTTTTGTGAAGAAGAAGGATGGAACGGACAGACTTTGTGTTGATTACCATCCAGTGAACTAGAAGACCATCAAGAACAAATACCCACTTCCCAACATCAATGAGCTGTTCAAACAACTCAAAGGTGTTCAAGTATTCTCCAAGCTTGATCTCCGTATGGGTTATCACCAGATTTGCATTCGTGAAGAAGATATTCCCAAGACAGCATTCAGAACAAGCTTTGGTTCATATGAATACATTGTCATGTCTTTTGGCCTCGCCAACGCTCCTCCGACGTTCTCTCGCATGATGAACTTCATCTTCAACGCCTACACCAATGACTTCGTTTTGGTCTATCTCGACGACATTCTGGTTTTCTCGAAGAACAAGGAAGATCATGCCAAGCACTTGCGTTTGGTTCTTGATAAGCTCAGAGAACATCAGTTCTACGCCAAGTTCTCCAAGTGTGAATTTTGGCTTGATGAGGTTCTTTATCTTGGTCATATCATCTCTGCCAAGGGCATTGCCGTGAATCCTGAGAAGGTGTCTGGTATTGTGAATTGGGAACCTCCTCAGAACGTGAAGCAACTCCGTAGTTTTCTCGGTCTCGCAAGCTATTGCCGAAGATTCGTTGAAAACTTTTCTAAGATCGCGAAGCCTCTCTCTAATCTTCTTCAGAAGCACGTCAAGTACGTTTGGTCTCCGGAGTGTGATATTGCTTTCAACACTTTGAAAGAGAAGTTGATCACTGCTCCAGTTCTGACTCCGCCTGATGAATCCAAGCCGTACGAGGTCTTTTGTGATGCCTCTCTCCAAGGTCTTGGCGCAGTATTGATGCAAGAGAAGAAAGTGGTTGCTTATACATCTCGCCAGTTGAAGCCTAATGAGAAGAACTACCCCACTCATGATCTCGAGTTGGCGGCAGTTGTGCATGCTCTTTTGACTTGGAGACATCTTCTATTGGGAAGAAAAGTGGACATTTTCACTGATCACAAGAGTCTCAAGTACATCTTCACTCAGCCTAATCTCAACCTCAGGCAAACTTGATGGGTCGAAATGATTCAAGAGTATAATCCGAGTATCGAGTATACTCCAGGCAAGGCTAATGTGATTGCTGACACTTTGAGCAGGAAAGCGTATTGCAACAGTCTGATTCTTAAGCCTTATCAACCCGAGCTTTGTGAAGCTTTCCGCAAACTTAATCTGCAAGTTGTTCCTCAAGGTTTCCTCGCCAACCTTCAAGTCTCTCCTACCTTAGAAGACCAGATTCGCCAAGCCCAGCTTCTTGATGCTATGTTGAAAAAGGTGAAGATTGGGATTGCCAAGAGTCAGTCCAAGTACAAGTGCTACCGCCTTGATGACAAGGACACTCTCTTCTTCGAGGATCGAATTGTTGTGCCCAAAGGTGAACTTCGTAAAGTGATCATGAACGAGGCTCACACTTCTCTCCTCTCCATCCACCCTGGGAGCACGAAGATGTATCAGGACCTCAAGCAAGCTTATTGGTGGACTCGAATGAAGCGCGAGATCGCTCAATTCGTGAATGAATGTGATGTCTGCAGAAGAGTGAAGGCAGAACACCAAAGGCCAGCTGGTCTCCTCCAACCTCTTGCCATTCCAGAATGGAAGTTTGACCACATTGAGATGGACTTCGTAACTGGGTTTCCAAAGTCCAAGCGTGGCAATGATGCTATATTCGTTGTCATCGACAAACTCACCAAAGTGGCTCACTTTCTGCCTATCAAAGAGTCGATCACTGCAGCTCAATTGGCGGAACTCTATACCTGTCGCATTGTCTCTCTGCACGGTATTCCTCAAGTGATCTCTTCAGACCATGGCAGCATCTTTACCTCGAAGTTTTGGGATTCTTTTCAGAAGGCCATGGGCACTAACATCCGCTTCAGCACAGCTTTCCATCCTCAAACAAGCGGTCAAGTCGAGCGTGTCAACCAGATTCTTGAAGATATGCTCAGGGCTTGTGTGATCTCCTTCGGCATGAAATGGGAGGATTATCTTCCTTATGCTGAATTCTCATACAACAACAGTTTTCAAGCAAGTTCAGGCAAGGCCCCATTTGAAATTATGTATGGCAGGAAGTGTCGTACCCCTCTCAACTGGTCTGAAACCGGTGAACGTCAGCTGCTGGGTAATGACTTAATCACAGAAGCAGAAGAAATGTGCAAAGTCATTCGTGATAACCTCAAAGCAGCCCAATCCCGCCAGAAGAGCTACTATGATAGTAAGCACCGTGATTTGGCTTTCGAGATCGGAGATCTTGTTTACCTCCGCGTCTCTCCTATGAAAGGTACTCGTCGCTTCAGTATCAAAGGGAAGCTTGCCCCTAGATACGTGGGACCTTTCAAGATTGTCAGCAAGAGAGGTGACCTCGCCTATCAACTCGAGCTTCCTTCAAACTTCGCAAATGTTCATGACGTGTTCCATGTCTCTCAGCTTCAAAAGTGCTTCAAGACTCCTGACCGCACCGTCAACTTCGAGGACATTGAGCTCCAAGAAGATCTCTCTTATCGTGAGCACCCAGTTGCTATTCTTGAAGAGACTGAACGCAAGACTCGCAACAAGTCAATCAAATTTCTCAAAGTCAAGTGGTCACACCATTCCGACCGTGAAGCTACCTGGGAACGCGAGGATCACCTCCGTTCTGAGTACCCGGAGTTCTTTCAGTCCTAGATCTCGGGACGAGATCCTTTCGTAGTGGTGGAGTGTTGTAACGCCCCGGTTATAACTTTCCCAATTTGTACTCCAATTCTTGCCGTTTCCGGCGTTAAGTTATATTTATTTCTCAGGTTCGGGTCTTTGTCTCCGTGTGTTGTTGTCTTTGTCATGCATCTCATATCATGTCATCATGTGCATTGCATTTGCATACGTGTTCATCTCATGCATTCGAGCATTTTCCCTGTTGTCCATTTTGCATTCCGGCGCTTTGTTCTCCTCCGGTGGTCATTTCTACCTTTCTTTCGTGTGTGGGGATTAAACATTTCCGGATTGGACCAAGACTTGCCAAGCGGCCTTGGTTTACTACCGGTAGACCGCCTGTCAAGTTTCGTACCATTTGGACATCGTTTGATACTCCAACGGTTAACCGAGGAACCGAAAAGGCCTCTTGTGTGTTGCAGCCCAACATCCCTCCAATTTGGCCCAAAACCCACCAAACTCTGCTCCATCACCTAGAGAGTTCGATCACGATCGCGTGGCCAAAAACCGCACCTCATTTGGACCCTCCTAGCTCCACTTATGCCTATAAATAGACCCCCCCCGTTTTTCGGATCTCATTCCCCCCACGAAACCCTAAAAATCCCTCGCGCCGGCTGGACATTGTCCGACCCGGCCGGACGCGTC
>NC_041392.1:247389730-247419353 GCF_002162155.2 Triticum dicoccoides | reverse complement strand
GCCGCCTCCTCGCCGCCCCGGCCCGGCGCCGCCCCGCCGCCTCCACGCCGCCTCGGATCCGGCCGCCCCGTCGTCCTCTACTCCGGCCACCGCAGCCACGAACTCCGGCGACCTCGACTCCGGCATGAACAGTAACTCCGGCCGGATCTGGGTCTAGATCTGAGCAATTCCGGTTGACTTTTTTCTCCTCCAAACCCTAATTTTCGAGCAAACTTTGACCTGCCGTAACATTACATCCTTGGCTCCGTTTTGGGCATATAGTATATCAAAATGTTCGTATTGACGAGTACATCATTTCATTCCATTGCATCATTTGCATTTGAGTTCATCTTGTTGCCCTAAATGCTGTTAGAAGGAGGCTTCGTGAGTTAATTGTCAGATCTGCTAGTTCATCTTAGACTTTTGTCATTTTTGCCATGATTATTGTGTGCATGCTATGCCTGTGAGTCCTTCATATGTTTTGTTAAGCATTTTGTCATCTATCCAGAGGTGCAACCCATGCATTTTTAGGATGTGTGTGGTGACTTGTGCAAGCTTGCAAAGTGAGGCAACCGGTGAATCTGTTTTCAGGGACTTAGTAGTTTTCACTAAGTCTGGGATTATTTAGTTCATGATGCCATATGTTCAGCTTGTTTCCTAGTGATCCGTGCCTCTTTTGAGGATGATCAGTAAAGGAGTTGTGTTAATCATATTGTCCTCTATCCATCCATGTCTTTACTTGCAATTGTGGAGCACCCTAGCTTGAGTCAATCGAGCTCTACTTTTGCTTCCTGGTGAATCTGGGCAGATCGTCAACTCGTTTGCGATTTTGCCGATGTTATTGTAGTTGATCCGTGCATGATATGCCATTGTTCTTGCCATGTCTAGCTTGTATTTTGTGCCTTCTTAATGGATGTATGCCTGCCTTGCCATGACTTGCACCGTGGTGAGTGCATCGAGCTCGTTTACATGCCTTCGTGAGTTATATTTCAGCATGTCTCAGTTTTCACTAAGTCTGAGAACTGATTGTGTTTTAGCTATGTTCGTGTGCCCGTTAGTATATTTTGTGAACCCTTTTGGCCCCAGGTCACTTTGGGTCTTTTGTTAAGCTTGTTGAGTAGCTCCATGCCATGTTCTTACTTGTCTTAATCAGGTCATGTATCATGTTGTTTTGCTGCTCCGAAGAGGGCTTCGTGATCTGAAATTTCAGACAAGTGTTAATTTCACTAAGTCTGGAATCTGTTTTGCATTTGCGTTTTTGCCATGCTTGTTTGATCCTCATAATGGATGAATTGGCCGTAGCTCAGTGCTAGACTTTTGTTAAGCATCTTGCGTGCATCCCTGCCATGCATTTTGTTGTCATGTTTGGGAGTTGTAGCATGTTCATTTCATTGCATTTAGATGCCTACTTGCTGTAAATCGCAGACCGGTGTCATTTTTGAATCGCTTGCCATTTCCAAACCGTAACTCCGATTCCGGCATTCTTTATATCGTTTTCAAGCGATTTCATCTCATATTTCTAGCGGCACCCTTGGAATTCCAAGTTGAGGCCAGGTTCACGCATTTTCTGTCATATCTTGCTTTTTGCATCCCGCATCGCATCCCGCATAGCATATCATCATTGCATCATATCGCTTGATCCTTGCACGTGGTTGATTGTATCCTTGTTGCTTGTTTGTCTTCTTTGGGTAGAGCCAGGAGACGAGTTCGCTACCGAGGAGCCCGTTGAGTTTGCTTGTGAGGATCCAGTCAACTCTGACAACTGTGCAGGCAAGATGATCATACCCTCGAAATCACTACTATCTTTGCTATGCTAGTTTGCTCGCTCTTTGCTATGCCAATGCTACGATGCCTACCATTTGCTTGTCAGCCTCCCAATTGCCATGTCAAACCTCTAACCCACCTTGTCCTAGCAAATCGTTGATTGGCTATGTTACCGCTTTGCTCAGCCCCTCTTATAGCGTTGCTAGTTGCAGGTGAAGATTGGAGCCGTTCCTTGTTGGAACATTTATTTACTTGTTGGGATATCATTATATTGCTATGTTATCTTAATGCATCTATATACCTGGTGAAGGGTGGAAGGCTCGGTCTCTCGCCTAGTGTTTTGTTCCACTCTTGCCGCCCTAGTTTCCATCATATCGGTGTTATGTTGCCGGATTTTGCGTTCCTTACGCGGTTGGGTTATAATGGGAACCCCTTGATATTTCGCCGTGATTAAAGTTTTTCCAGCAATGTCGAACATTGGTTTTACCATTCGCCACCTAGCCTTTTCTTTCCCTTGGGTTCTGCAGACTCAAGGGTTATCTTATTTTAACCCCCCCCCCCCGGGCCAGTGCTCCCTCTGAGTGTTGGTCCGAACTGAGTTGCCTGCGGGGCCACCTCGGGGAAACTTGAGGGTTGGTTTTACTCATAGCTAGTCTCATCTGAGTGTGCCCTGAGAACGAGATATGTGCAGCTCCTATCGGGATTTGTCGGCACATTCGGGCGGTGTTGCTGGTCTTGTTTTAACCTGTCGAAGTGTCTTGAGTTACCGAGATACCGAGTCTGATCGGAACATCTTGGGAGGAGGTCTATTCCTTCGTTGACCGTGAGAGCTTGTCATGGGCTAAGTTGGGACTCCCCTGCAGGGATTGAACTTTCGAAAGCCGTGCCCGCGGTTATGGGCAGATGGGAATTTGTTAATGTCCGGTTGTAGATAACTTGAACCTTAATTAATTAAAATGAATCAACTGAGTGTGTTACCGTGATGGCCTCTTCTCGGCGGAGTCCGGGAAGTGGACACGGTGTTGGAGTAATGTTTGCGCAGGTTGTTCCTCTAGCTTCTCGCTCGTGCTTTGCCTCCTCTTCTCGCTCTCTTTTGCAAATAAGTTAGCCACCATACTTGCTAGTCGCTTGCTGCAGCTCCACTCATATTTAACCTTGCCATACCTATAAGCTTAAATAGTCTTGATCGCGAGGGTGCGAGATTGCTGAGTCCCTGTGGCTCACAGATTACTATTACACCAGATGCAGGTCCAGGTGATTCTGCTCCAGGTGACGGTTATGAGCTCAAGTGGGAGTTCGACGAAGACTCTCAACGATACTACGTTTCCTTTCCTAATGATCAGTAGTGGTGCCCAGTTGGGGGTGATTGGGACCGTTGTCGCATGTTGGGTTTTCTTCTATTTTTGGCGCCGTAGTCGGGCCATGAGTGTTTTAGATTATGTAATGTTATTTATGTACTTGATTGACGTGGCGAGTGTAAGCCAACTATGTTCTCCCCTTTATTATTCATATTACGTGGGATGTTGTGAAGATTGCCTAATTTGCGACATATGCCTTCAATGCGATTATGTCTCTAAGTCGTGCCTCGACACGTGGGAGCTATAGTCGCATCGAGGGTGTTACATATGGTGTCTTGCATTGCATAGTTTGGACATCATATCCACAATATTCAACACCATGTTCTTAGTTCAGACATCATATCTAATGCCCTTTGTTTAGCATATAAATCACATATGTGAATTAAATGATGTGATCCTGATTACTTAGATAACACGTAGGTGAACTATGTCATGCGATCCTGTTTAGTTATTCATCATATCTTTGAATTATGTTATGCTATTCTATCCAGTTTAGATAGACATTATATATGTGAAATTATGTCATGCTATCCATTTTAGTTAAACAATATGCATGTCAACTATTTCATGCCCTCTTTTTCCACACTATCTATTGCATATGTCTCTCATACAATGTCTGTACATTCAACTATGTTTTCTGTTTATCAGCCATTTGAATTGGAGCGGGTGATGCCAGCATCTAGCAGACTAAAAACACGGTCTTCAAATAAAACAATGCTACCTCTCGGTGGAGATAGCACCCCGGTTGTACATGCATGAGAACCAGCCCTACCACACATAACCCAAACTCTCATAGATTGTAACCCTACTACAATGGACAGAGAACCAGCTAAAACGGTGCTACCTCTTGGTGGAGATAGCACCCCGGTTGTACATGCACGAGAACCAGCCCTACCACACATAACCCAAAATCTCGCAGATTGTACCCCTACTGCGTTGGACAGAGAACCAGCTTCACCCAATCTAACCCCAACCCCAGCAGATAGTAACCCAGTTCCTATTGACGCAACACCATCTCCACCACAGAACTCCCAAACAAGAGCAGTTAGTAAGGCAGCTCCAGTGCCCAAAGGGCCAGTACAACCACGGCGAACCCTAACTCCACCAGTTAGTATGCCTATTCCTGTGGAGGAAGCACAACCAGCTAGTTGTAGTTTAGCATCTATCGCATTTGATGTTGTTAAATCGTATGTGCGTATCTTTCCATCTTGGAAATATTATACTGAAGATGAAGGAAAATGCCAGTTGCAGGTGTTTGTCCAGGAGTTATGTGTAAGTAATGTTATTCATGAAAATTACTTTGCTTTGTCCCATACATCCTACCTCCATGATGGTTATAATACAGCAAATTTTCCCATTTTTCTCTATAGAGAAGGACCGATTTGGAAACTCAGGATGAGGTAACCTGTGCTAATACCTCTTCTATCTTCAAGAATGCTTGGTGGCAGTATCGGAATTACCTGAAGAAAACATACTTCACCGGCAAAGAAACTCATCAAATTCCCTTACGTTCTCCTGAGACACATTTACTGGACGATGACTGGGAACGCCTTGTTCTGTACTGGTCCCGGACCAAGAATGTGGTAAGGTCTATGAGCTCATTTTCTATTTTTAAGTACTATATTCTTGCGTCTTACTGTACTCTGTTCATGTAGAACAAGTGCCTAAACCTGAAGAACAACTGTTCTAATTTAAGATTCCATTGCTATCATAATTCAAAAAAGCGCTAGGTGTTAACTGTGCGTTTTGCCACCGCCTTGCGCTTTACTAACCAAAGCGCATGCTTATGCGCATTTATGCACAGATTAAGCATAGTTATGTGCAATGCGTTTCGCCAACGCCTAGAGCCTAGGCACGCTTTTGTTAACTACGATTGCTATTGTGCATACTGCTTTGATCTTGTATCACTGTATTACTCATACAAACTTATTTTTAAATTGAAGGATCCAATCGAAACTCCAATGGCACAACAAGTATGTTAACGCATGTTTCTTTAACAGGCTTGCTCTTATCAATAGCTCTGTTGATTTCAATTTCAATTGTGTATACAGTTGACTTCTCATATCATGCACATTACTAGCATCACAACATAGCCAATAGTGTTATTGTACATGTAGACCCGTGGTACTCATCTGAAATCTTGTTGTGTCGTGTAGTTTCCCACGTTTTGTATTCTTTCACTGCTGCTTTGTCTTGAACTGATATGTTTTGAACCGTGTCTCTATTTTAATTTGGCAAGACAATGCAGTGACCATATGACATAGATGTATGTTTGTTTGATGCTTTTATTATGTACTAGTACTTGCCAATAGAAGACTTGGTAGTTTAATCCTGTCCACCTTACTAATGAACTGGTTCACCGAAATGAGTTTCATATACTAGTACATGCTAAACTTGTTATGTGTCTGCTTGTTTCTTCTTTTAGAATGCTAACAGAATATTGGGGAAGAGTGCCTTATTAAGCAATGGTAAAGGAAGTAATGCAAATAAGGTCCAGGATAGTGACACATCCTTGTCGGTCTCCAACAAAGCTCATAAAACAGCTAAGGAAGACTATTTCGAAGACAGTGAGACAACCCCAAAGTCCTGTCTTGGTTTAGTGTTCGAGTTACTGGCCACTACCGCTTGCACAAGCTATTCAAACTCACTGTCTGAATCAGTTCGGTTTCTTGAGTCTCAACTACAAGCTGAAAGACATCGATCAGTTGTGCTGCGACAAGAAGCAGAAGGACTGCGGAAGTCCCTGGAGCATTCAGATCCATACTTTCTGGTGCAACAGCAAGCGTTGGAGGATTTTAGCGCCAAACAGGACAAAGCTAATAAGCTTTCTAAGCTTATTGCCAGCATGGTGGATACCACGTTTCTTGAGCTCTTCTGAAGTTGTTTCAGTTATGCTCTTGTTTTGCTGCCGGGTTTATTTGCACTGGTGGCCAATTTTGACGGTCAGTGTATGTAATATGCTACTTTGTTCCCTATATTTGCACTGGTGGCGAACTTTGATGCCCAGTGGATCTAATATGTGTAATAGCGGTAATAGGCTAGCGTTAATTGATTGCTTATTTATTTCCTTATTGTCTTCTTTAGTTGTTTGCTTGTAGTCACTATAGTTCTTTTTCTGTGTTTTTCTAGTGGCCACAATAACCTATTTTTGGAAACTAGGCCAAAATAATCATGGCAACACACGGACTGTTATAACCATGCGCCTCCTGTGGGCCGTATGATCCATGGGCCTTCTACGGGCCGTAGGATCCATTGGCCTTCTATACGGGCCATAGGATCCATGGGCCTTCTACGGACTGTACGATCCATGGGCCTTTTATGGGACGTAGGATCCATGGGCCTTCTATGGGGCGTATCATCATTTTGCCAATCATGGGCCGTACTATTCGTGGACAATAACGGGTCGTTAATAGGTCGTATTTGATAACTCTATGAAAACAGCCCAATGGGTTTTTTCGACATGAAAACAGCCCAACGTATTAACGGGCCGACTGTAACCACGGGCTGAATTTGGCCCACAAGCAGAAAATGACAGTAACGGGCCGTAAGTAACCGAATGCTGGAAATGAGCCCAGGAATAAATGGGCCCTGAGAAGGCCGAGATAACATGGACTGGAAATGGCCCAACGGAATAATGGGCCGTTAATGGGTATAAAGTGATACACTGTTCATTACGGGCCAGTTTTACCACGGGCCGTTAGGGGCCGAGGGTTACTAAGGGCCTCATATGGGCCGAAAGACATCATGGGCCATACATGGGTTGGAAGTTAAAACGGGCTGGAATTATATTGGACAACCCAGATAATGCTACTGGGTCTAATTCGGATAGGCCGTAAACGGGCCCTGGGATAGCGGGTTGTAAATGGGCTATATGCGAACAGGCCGTTAACAGGCTTGCCGTGGGCCGGCCCACCACCTTTTGACCAAGTCAAACGGGCCGGCCTTTTCACAGGAATGGGCCTCTGTTGGGCCGTGCCATGTGTCGACGTATCATAGGCGCTTTGGGTCCAATGAGTGGATGGCATCTGTCCCAACGGTGAGCCGACACGTGTTTCCTCCAGTCAATGATGATTTTACATGTGGAAAATCCCCATTGGTCGGGGCTGTTAACGGGTTATCGGATCCAAAACTGGACTCGATAGCTTAACGATGTTCCGTTACGGTGGATGCCACGTGTCGGTCACCCTTGACGAAAGCACTTATGTGACGCGCAATTTATCGTCATGGAAGTAGGCACTTCTGTGATTATAATTTTGGTAATGTCATGGAACACTTCTACGGCAGCACATGTATGACTATCTTGATTCTATCATAGATTTGTCATGGATGTACATGCATGACAGAAAACGTGTGATACGTCTCCAACGTATCTATAATTTTTGATTGATCCATGCTATATTATCTACTATTTGGAAATTATTGGGCTCTATTATCCACTTTTATATTTGTAACATCCCAAATTTTCAATTTGGAATGTTATACACTAGATCATCATTGCATATTATAATTTTTGCATTTCGGTTGATCCTAGAAATTTCACACAACTCAAGGACCCTCGGAGAGAGTTGGGGATTTCGTTATTTTCATATTTGAGTTGCCTCAAATTTTGAAAATAGGATCATTTGATTTTATTTATTTTATCTTCAATTATTTCTATTATAAAAATTGTGAGAGAGGGAATAAAATGACTTTCCCAAAATAAAGAAATATTGAGGATTTAATGAAAAAAATCAAATAAGATTTTATTGGGTTTTATTTACTATTTTATTTGAATTTAGAAAAAATGTGCGTTTTTCAAAATTGCATTTAGTCCCCAAATAAATGTTCATCCTGTGAGACTAGATTTTAGAAGCCGGGGAAAATTTATTTCGGGATTTTTGGAGTCCGTTTAGTAGTCCTTTTGTTTTTTTCTGAGCGTAACTATTTAAAAAACGCGCAACCGACCTACGGGCCGTGTCCGACCCGGACACTAAGGCCCGTCCGGCTTTAAAAGCCGGGGAGGCCCAGCCGGAAGCCCCCCCCCAAGCCCTAGCCGCGCCGCACCGCCCTAGCCCCGCGCCGCCGCCGCCTCGCCCCCGCCGCTGCCTTCGTCCCGCGCCGCCCCGCCGCCCTGCCGCCCCGCGCCACCGCCGTCGCTGCCGCCGCCGCCGCCAGCCGCCGCCGCCGCCGAGGTTTACCTCCATCCCGCCTCCGTTTTTTTTAAAAAACGTTCGGTTTTCCGACGGTTTTGTCGTTTTTTTAGTTTCAGTTTTTTTTAAATAGATCGGTTTTCCGGTTTATTTAAATAGTGAGAGTTTGTCCGTTCGTTCGTTTTAACAAACGTTCGTCGTTTTTCTTTTTCTCGGATTAAATCCGCGGTTTTTCTGATCGCAATTTCTGATCCGATTTTCGATTTAGTATAACTTTTCGCTCCTTTATCGGAATCAGGCGATTCAAGCGCCTGGAGTTTCGTCTCGAAACCCTCTTTCCATTTAACCAACTTAAACAAGTTTTTGCCACTGTAAAAATTGCCTTAGATCCAGAATAGTAAACAAAGCCTGTTTCTTTTGCCGTTTGTTTTTCGTTGCTTCGTTCGATTTGATTCTTTTTGCCAACCGGAGTTCTTAAGTTGAACTTTCTAGTTAGATCTCTTATTCGAGTTTTACCTATGCATTAGATGAGTACTTATTGTGTGCTTGTTTGTTTGCGATAGAGTACCCGGAGTGCGCCGCTTGTTACTTCGAATCACTAGGTTTCCCGGATCATCAGCAAGTCAAGTAACACTTTGATCATACCTCCTACTACCCAGTTTTATTGCATTAGATCAATCCTCACACCTTGCATGTTTTAGGATCTAATTAAATTGTGGGTTTGGGAGTAGTTGAGGTAGTACCTATTACCTGTTTATTTTCAAACCTTTGGGAGTTACTCTACGTTTGCTTATTATTTCTATGCTATGCTAGTAGACGTGGATTGGGTGAGTGTATCCATGACAGATGTGAGATTGTTAATTAATGATTTAAGGTGGCAACTTAAACACACATCTGGGTGGATTGAGGCACCTGGGTATTCCAGGATTTGCCTGTTTTCTTTTGGACCGCCACCCAGGCTCAAAGGGATCATGAGAATATTCATGCTAGAAACTTCCGTGTGCAGCCACAAGCTATTATGGGCTCTAGCATAGTTGACTAAGTCGTGCGAACTCTTACAGTGGTAGACTAGCAGATGTAGGGGATGTAGGTGGTACGGTCTACCCATCGTAAGGTGCTAGTGCTTCTAAAAGACTATGTCTCGGTCATCCGTTTCTCAAACACCATGTAGTGCAAGAAATCCAACGGAGGAGATCGAGTCTTGTGGGGAAAAGTGTGGGAACCTCTGCAGAGTGTATAAACTAATCATGGTTAGCCATGTCCCCAGTTATGGACATCTTGAGTATCTAGTATCTGGATTATCATGTGAATCTCAACATGTTACTCAAAAATTAATTTTGCTGGGTTTGTTTAATGATGATGTTTAATTGGGATTGAGAATGCTGTCAACCATTCTCAATGTATAACAACCACCATGATAGTTAAATAAATTTTATTCCTTTGCAATAGGGAAAAATTGGCTTTACGCAAAACTGTAACCATAGAGCTTTCCACCAGCCAAATATGCATATAGAATAGTTGTTTCATTCAATTACTCTCTATGTGTTACATTGCGAGCATATTCCATGTGCTGACCCGTTTTTGGGCAGCAACGTTAATGTTGCAGACTTTTCAGATGATGATTAAGGACTTTTAGGTCGTGGTTCTATACTCAGTGATGCCGTTGGAGTTGATGGAATCACTTATCTTCCAAGCCTTCCGATGTTATCATTATTAGATGGCCTTAAGCCATATTTATTGTAATAAGTTCTGTTTTGAGACACTCGATGTAATAAGTGTGTGATTGCTACTCGCTATAAATCCTTCAAGTACTGTGTGGTGTCAGCATTACTGATCCAGGGATGACACCGGAGCACAGAGATTGGACCGTTTGAGGCCTGGTCGCTACAAGATGGTATCAGAGCCAGGTTGACTATAGGACATGACCACTAAGCTAAAGACCTAGATCACTACTCACTCTCTTCTCTTCTGACCTCTCATCTTTTCTACTCTTTTAGGATGGCGGATGCAAGGAACAAGTTCACTCAACCGGATGAAGATACACCCTTTGGACGTCACTTGAAGGAAGTCACTAGATACCTGAACATAGGAGTACCAAGCTTCACCGGAACCTACAACGCCACTCTACCTGAAGAAGAGCGCTGGATGATTCAAGTTCAAGTTCCGGGAAGGACGTTCATGCCAGTCACTGAGCTCATAGAGTTTTCTTTCGATGCACCAACTTGGAATCTAGGAAAGAGCATGGCAGCTCACATCGCCATGGGACGCATTGGAGAAGTCTACCGCAATGATCTCAAGGATACTATCTACCAGATTTGTGGGCACCGAGATGAGCACTGGGAGATGATCAGCACCAGAAAGGATAGATCCATTGCAGTTTTTATCCAGGAGTTAAACCAGCACATTCGACATCAGGAGAACCAGATGTGCGCCGACATGATAGTCCTGAAGAAGGCAAAGAAAAGAATCAAGGAACTGGAGGAAGAACTCAAGGCTACACGTGAAGTTTTGAAGAAGAAATTGAAGTATTAGTGGAAATGAATGACGATCTGATCAAGAAGATTGGAATATTTATGGGAGGCCCTACACCAGTAGAAGAAGACGAAGAACCCAAGGAGATTTGCCCGGAAGACTAAATCATCATCGACGACACTGACTCGGATCCAGATGATAGCGATGATGACTATGTTGATGAAGCTGGAGCAGATATCATGGAGTCTGCAACCGAAGAATATTTCTAGTAGACCACCCCAACAGTAGTAGTAGTCCACCATGTAAATATAGTAGTCCGAGCACTTTTGCGATAGTTAGATCGATTGTATGCCCTTGTTTGATTGATTGAATGAAGTGAATTGTTTGCTTTTGCCTCATGTGCATATGGGTAGTGCTTTCTCTTTAGACCCCCCCCCTCTATTCTTAGATCTCATCCGAGACGAGACCCCGGATTTACCTTTCCACCGGAGCTCACCCAGTTGATCCAGCAGCAGAACACATTGATGCAGTTACTAGTCCAGAATCAGAACCAGGGTACAACAACAACAACAACCCACCACCACCACCACCTGTTGATCACTTAGCCCGTTTTCTTAGGCTGAATCCGCCAGTGTTTTCCAGTAGCACTGAGCCGATAGTAGCAGATGATTGGCTCCGCAAGACAGCTAGAGAGTTGACCACAGCAGGATGCACGGATGCGGAGAAGGTGAAGTTTGCCGCACATCAGCTTGAAGGACCCGCAGCCTCATGGTGGGAAAATTTCACAGCCACTTTCCCTGTCGATACTATCACATGGGACCAGTTTAAGCAGGCTTTTCGTACTGCCCATGTCTCAGCAGGAGCTATGGCCATGAAGAAGCGAGAGTTTCGTAACTTGCGCCAAGGAGGACGGACAGTTGGCCAGTATGTGGAGGACTTTAGTAAATTAGCACGTTATGCCCCAGATGACGTTGCTACGGATGCAGCAAAGCAGGAGAAGTTTCTGGAAGGACTGAATGATGAGTTGAGCATGCAGTTGATGGTAGCAACCTTCAACAATTACCAGGAGTTGGTAGATCGTGCTCTTATGATTGAAGGGAAACAACAGCAAATTGAGAATCGCAAGAGGAAGTATGCACAAGGAAAGTACAATTCAGGAGCTCAGCAGAAGCCACGATTTACCCCTAGGACGGGAGGACATTTTCAGCATACCCATGGAGGAGGAAGCTCGCACAATCACAATGGCCCCAGGAATGGTAATGGGAACGGACGAAGCAACGGCCAGAACTGCACCAACCCATCAACCCCAGCCAAGAAAGACCTGAGCCAAGTCACTTGTTTTAAGTGCCAGAAGACCGGACATTATGCCAATGAATGTCCTGAATCCCAGAATGGAAATGACAATGGAAGCTCTGGGAAGAAGCCGAACCCTTTCAACAGGGGACAGGTGAACCATGTTAACGTGGAGGAGGTTGAAGAGCAGTCGGATGCAGTAATCGGTAAGTTTTTCGTTAAGTCATTTACTGCACTCGTTCTTTTCGATACTGGTGCATCGCATTCATACATATCAAGGGGATTTGTGGATAAGTATAAACTGCCAACCCAAGCCCTTAGGTCACCCCTGTTAGTAACTTTGCCTGGAGCAGAATATATGGCTAGTCTATGGTGTGATCGGTTACCATTTAGAATTGGTAACTATGTTTTTCCCTCAGACCTAATAGTGTTGAATCCCAAGGATTGGATGTAATATTAGGCATGGATTGGTTGTCAAAGTATGAAGGGAATATTGAATGTGCCAGTAAGTCAATTTTACTTACCACCCCAGAAGGGAGAAGGATCAAGTATGTATCCCGACATGTGCCAAAGAGGACTCAAGTAAATTGTTTAACCGGAGTTGTGCAGGAGGAAGTACCAGTAGTGAAGGATTTCCCCGAAGTATTTCCAGAAGAGTTGCCAGGCATGCCACCGGATAGAGATATTGAGTTTTTGATTGAGCTTTTGCCAGGCACAGGGGTAATATCAAAGAGACCATATAGGATGCCTGCAAAGGATTTGGTGGAAATTAAGAAGCAGATTAAGGAGTTACTGGATAAAGGATATATTCGCCCAAGTTCATTGCCTTGGGGATCGCCAGTACTTCTAGTAGAGAAGAAGGATGGATTGTTAAGGATGGTTGTCGATTATCGAGGATTAAATGAAGTAACCATCAAGAACAAGTACCCACTACCGATGATCAATGATCTGTTTGATCGCTTGCAAGGAGCTAAGGTATTTTCCAAGATCGATCTGCAATCAGGATACCACCAGTTGAAGATTCGGGAACAGGATATACCCAAGACGGCTTTTACCACCAGGTAGGGGTTGTACGAGTATACCGTTATGTCATTTGTCCTGACTAACGCACCTGCATATTTTATGAACATGGTGAACAAGGTGTTTATGGAGTTCTTGGATAAGTTCGTCGTAGTGTTCATTGATGATATCCTGGTTTACTCGAAGAACGAAGAGGAGCATAAGGGACATTTGAGTTTGGTTCTTGGAAAGCTCAGAGAACATCAATTATATGCCAAGTTTAGCAAATGTGAGTTTTGGTTGAAAGAAGTTGGATTTCTCGGACACGTTATATCTGGAGAAGGTATAGCAGTAGATCCCACTAAAGTTGATACCGTGACCAAGTGGGAAGCACCAACCACAGTTGGAGAGATCCGGAGTTTTCTTGGACTCGCAGGATACTACCGGAGGTTTATTGAGAACTTCTCAAAGATTGCGAAGCCTATGACGGAGTTGTTGAAGAAGGATACCAAGTTCATATGGACGGAGGAATGTGAGGCTAGTTTTCAGGAGTTGAAGAAACATTCGGTTACCTCACCCGTGTTGATTTTACCTAATCATACCAAGGATTATGAGATGTATTGCGACGCTTCACGTCAAGGACTTGGAGCAGTGCTTATGCAGGAAGGGAGAGTTGTTTCGTATGCCTCACGATAGCTTAAGCCTCTTGAGTTGAATTATGCTACACATGATTTAGAGTTAGCAGCCGTAGTGCATGCACTGAAGACTTGGAGACATTTTCTGATTGGAAACCATTGCGAGGTGTACATGGATCACAAGAGTTTGAAGTATATTTTCACACAGAAGGAGTTGAACCTCAGACAAAGGAGATGGTTGGAGCTCATCAAGGATTATGATATGAAATTGCATTATCACCCTGAAAAGGCTAACATAGTAGCTGACGCATTAAGCTATAAGAGCCATGTCAACACCCTAATGACGGGAGATTTACTAGGGGAGTTAGCCAAAAATCTACGAGAGCTATGTTTGGAAATAGTTCCAAGAGGCTATGTAGCAGCATTGGAGATTCAGTCTACTTTGATGGATAAGATCAGAAAAGCTCAAAGGACTGACAAGGAAATTGCTTCTATTAAGGAGAAAATGAGCAAAGGAAAAGCTAAGGGACTTCGTGAGGATGAGCATGATACCTTATGGTTTGAAGACCGTGTCTATGTACCAAATGATCCGGAGATTAGGAAGCTAATTCTGCAAGAGGCCCATGACTCACCATACTCGATTCACCAGGAAATACCAAGATGTATGTGGATTTGAAGGATATTTTCTGGTGGACCAGAATGAAGAAGGATATTGCGGAATATGTAGCAGTTTGTGATGTATGTTAGAGAGTGAAGGCAGAGCATCAGAAGCCAGCAGGATTGCTACAACCATTGCCGATACCCGAATGGAACTGGGATAAGCTAGGCATGGATTTTATTACAGGATTGCCCAGAACACGTTCAGGCTATGACTCGATATGGGTTATAGTCGATCGTTTGACAAAGGTAGCTCATTTCATTCCAATGAAGACTACCTATACCAGTGCAAAGTTGGCAAAGATATACATGACCAGGATCGTATGTCTGCATGGAGTTCCAAGGAGCATTGTATCAGATAGAGGAACCCAGTTTACCTCAAGGTTCTGGAATCAGTTGCATGAGACTTTGGGAACCAGACTGGAGTTTAGCACAACTTTCCACCCGCAGACAGATGGACAGACCAAGAGAGTCAATCAGATTTTGGAGGATATGCTAAGAGCTTGTGCGCTAGATTATGGATCTAGTTGGGATGAGAATTTGCCATATGCAGAGTTCTCTTACAACAACAGCTATCAAACCAGTTTGAAGATGGCCCCTTTCGAAGCCTTGTATGGAAGGAGGTGCAGGACCCCATTGTCTTGGGATGAAGTTGGAGATCGCCAGTTGTTTGGACCGGATCTGATAAAGGAGTCTGAACAGAAAGTGAAATTGATTCGCGATAGCCTGAAGGTAGCTCAGTCCAGGCAAAAGAGTTATGCAGATTCTAAATGCAAGGAGACAGTTTACAAAGTAGGAGACCGAGTTTATCTTCGAGTATCTCCACTTCAAGGAGTTAAGCGCTTTGGAGTTAAGGGAAAACTAGCGCCACGTTTGTAGGCCCATACAAAGTTTTGGAGCGTATGGGAGAAGTATCCTACAAGTTGGAATTACCCGAAGGACTATCGGGAGTTCACGACATGTTTCATGTATCCCAGTTGAAGAAGTGCCACGCAGAAATGGCTGACATACTGCTGAGGGATACGGTACCACTGGAAGCAATTCAGTTGGACAACGATTTGACCTATGAGGAGAAACCAGTTAAGATTCTAGAATATGCCAGTCGAGTCACCCGCAGCAAGGTTATCAAGTTTTGCAAGGTTCAGTGGAGCCACCACACGGAGGATGAAGCCACCTGGGAACGAGAGGAAGATTTGTTGAAAGACCACCCTCACCTATTTTCTAGCCAACCTGAATCTCGAGGGCAAGATTCATCTTAAGGGGGGTAGGTTTGTAACATCCCAAATTTTCAATTTGGAATGTTATACACTAGATCATCATTGCATATCATAATTTTTGCATTTCGGTTGATCCTAGAAATTTCACACAACTCAAGGACCCTCGGAGAGAGTTGGGGATTTCGTTATTTTCATATTTGAGTTGCCTCAAATTTTGAAAATAGGATCATTTGATTTTATTTATTTTATCTTCAATTATTTCTATTATAAAAATTGTGAGAGAGGGAATAAAATGACTTTCCCAAAATTAAGAAATATTGAGGATTTAATGAAAAAATCAAATAAGATTTTATTGGGTTTTATTTGCTATTTTATTTGAATTTAGGAAAAATGTGCGTTTTTCAAAATTGCATTTAGGCCCCAAATAAATGTTCATCCTGTGTGGCTTGATTTTAGAAGCCGGGGAAATGTTATTTCGGGATTTTTCGAGTTCGTTTAGTAGTCCTTTTGTTTTTTCTAAGCGTAACTATTTAAAAAATGCGCAACCGACCTACGGGCCGTGTCCGACCCGGAAACTAAGGCCCGTCCGGCTTTAAAAGCCGGGGAGGCCCAGCCGGAAGCCCCCCCAAACCCTAGCCGCGCCGCGCCGCCCTAGTCCCGCGCCGCTGCCGCCGGACCCGCCGCCGAGGTTTACCTCGATCCCGCCGCCGTTTTAAAAAAAACCGTTCTGTTTTCCAACGGTTTTGTCCTTTTTTAGTTTCGGTTTTTTAAATAGATCGGTTTTCCGGTTTATTTAAATAGTGAGCGTTAGTCCGTTCGTTCGTTTTAACGAACGTTCGTCGTTTTTCTTTTTCTCAATTAAATCCGCGATTTTTCTAATCGCGATTTCTGATCCGATTTTCGTTTTAGTATAACTTTTCACACGTTTATCAGAATCAGGCGATTCAAGCGCCTGGAGTTTCGTCTCGAAACCCTCTTTCCGTTTAACCAACTTAAACAAGTTTTTGCCACTGTAAAAATTGCCTTAGATCCAGAATAGTAAACAAAGCCTGTTTCTTTTGCCGTTTGTTTCTCGTTGCTTCGTTCGATTTGATTCTTTTTGCCAACCGGAGTTCTTAAGTTGAACTTTCTGGTTAGATCTCTTATTCAAGTTTTACCTATGCATTAGATCAGTACTTATTGTGTGCTTGTTTGTTTGCGATAGAGTACCCGGAGTGCGCCGCTTGTTACTTCGAATCACTAGGTTTCCTGGATCATCAGCAAGTCAAGTAACACTTTGATCATACCTCCTACTACCTAGTTTTATTGCATTAGATCAATCCTCACACCTTGCATGTGTTAGGATCTAATTAAATTGTGGGTTTGGGAGTAGTTGAGGTAGTACCTATTACCTGTTTATTTTCAAACCTTTGGGAGTTACTCTACGTTTGCTTATTATTGCTATGCTATGCTAGTAGACGTGGATTGGGTGAGTGTATCCATGACAGATGTGAGATTGTTAATTAATGGTTTATTTAAGGTGCCAACTTAAACACACATCTGGGTGGATTGAGGTAGCTGGGTATTCCAGGATTTGCCTGTTTTCTTTTGGACCGCCACCCAGGCTCAAAGGGATCATGAGATTATTCATGCTAGAAACTTCCGTGTGCAGCCAGAAGCTATTATGGGCTCTAGCATAGTTGACTAAGTCGTGTGAACTCTTACAGTGGTAGACTAGCAGATGTAGGGGATGTAGGTGGTACGGTCTACCCATCGTAAGGTGCTAGTGCTTCTGAAAGACTATCTCTCGGTCATCTGTTTCTCAAACACCATGTAGTGCGAGAAATCCAACGGAGGAGATCGAGTCTTGTGGGGAAAAGTGCGCAAACCTCTGCAGAGTGTATAAACTAATCATGGTTAGCCGTGTCCCCGGTTATGGACATCTTGAGTATCTAGTATCTGGATTATCATGTGAATCTCAACATGTTACTCAAAAATTAATTTTGCTGGGTTTGTTTAATGATGATGTTTAATTGGGATTGAGAATGCTGTCAACCATTCTCAATGTTTAACAACCACCATGATAGTTAAATAAATTTTATTCCTTTGTAGTAGGGAAAAAATGGCTTTACGCAAAACTGTAACCATAGAGCTTTCCACCAGCCAAATATGCATATAGAATAGCTGTTTCATTCCATTACTCTCTATGTGTTACATTGCTAGCATATTCCATGTGTTGACCCGTTTTCGGGCTGCAACGTTAATGTTGCAGACTTTTCAGACGATGATTAAGGAGTTTTTAGGTCGTGGTTCTATACTCAGTGATGTCGTTGGAGTTGATGGACTCACTTATCTTCCAAGCCTTCCGTTGTTATCGTTATTAGATGGCCTTAAGCCATATTTATTGTAATAAGTTCTGTTTTCAGACACTCGATGTAATAAGTGTGTGATTGCTACTCTGCTATAAATCCTTCAAGTACTGTGTGGTGTCAGCATTACTGATCCAGGGATGACACCGGAGCACGGAGATTGGACTGTTTGAGGTCTGGTTGCTACAATATTATTTTTGGGACTAACCTATTAACCGGAGGCCGAGCCCAGAATTGCTATTTTTTGCCTGTTTTAAGGTTTCGAAGAAAAGGAATATCAAACGAAGTCCAAACGGAATGAAACCTTCGGGAACGCGATTTTCTCAATGAATAAGACCAGAGAGACTTGGACCCTACGTCAAGAAAGGAAACAGGAGGCCATGAGGTAGGGGGGCACGCCCACCCCACCAGGCACGCCCTCCACCCTCGTGGGCCCCCTGTTGCTCCACCGACATACTCCTTCCTCCTATATATATCCATGTACCCCCAAACGATCAGATACGGAGCCAAAACCCTAATTCCACCTTCGTAACTTTCTGTATTCACAAGATCCCATCTTGGGGCCTATTCCGGAGCTCCGCCGGAGGGGGCATTGATCACGGAGGGCTTCTACATCAACACCATAGCCCCTCCGATGAAGTGTGAGTAGTTTACCTCAGACCTACGGGTCCATAGTTAGTAGCTAGATGGCTTCTTCTCTCTTTTTGGATCTCAATACAATGTTCTCCCCCTCTCTTGTGGAGATCTATTCGATGTAATCTTCTTTTGTGGTGTGTTTGTTGAGACCGATGAATTGTGGGTTTATGATCAAGTCTATCTATGAATAATATTTGAATCTTCTCTGAATTCTTTTATGTATGATTGGTTATCTTTGCAAGTCTCTTCGAATTATCAGTTTGGTTTGGCCTACTAGATTGATCTTTCTTGCAATGGGAGAAGTGCTTAGCTTTGGGTTCAATCTTGCGGTGTCCTTTCCTGGTGACAGTAAGGGCAGCAAGGCACGTATTGTATTGTTGCCATCGAGGATAACAAGATGGGGTTTTCTTCATATTGCATGAGTCTATCCCTCTACATCATGTCATCTTGCTTAAGGCGTTACTTTGTTTTTAACTTAATACCCTAGATGCATGCTGGATAGCGGTCGATGAGTGGAGTAATAGTAGTAGATGCAGGCAGGAGTCGGTCTACTTGTCTCGGACATGATGCCTATATACATGATCATACCTAGATATTCTCATAACTATGCTCAATTCTGTCAATTGCTCAACAGTAATTTGTTCACCCATCGTAGAATACTTATTTGCTTGAGAGAAGCCACTAGTTAAACCTATGGCCCCCAGGTCTATCTTTATCATATTGATCTCCTACTACTTAGTTATTTCCTTTGCTATTTACTTTGCCTTTATTTTACTTTGCATCTTTTATCATAAAAATACCAAAAATATTATCTTATCATATCTATCAGATCTCACTCCCGTAAGTGGCCCTATAGGGATTGACAACCCCTATTTGCGTTGGTTGCGAGGATTTATTTGTTTTGTGTAGGTGCGAGGGACTCGCGCGTAGCCTCCTACTGGATTGATACCTTGGTTCTCAGAAACTGAGGGAAATACTTACGCTACTTTGCTGCATCATCCCTTCCTCTTCGGGGAAAACCAACACAGTGCTCAAGAGGTAGCAATGTGACCTACTGTGACAAACACGTATCATCACCAAAGTGTATTTTTTTGTAGTGAATTGCTCGGCTTGTCATCAGGGTTATGAATGAGGGGAGCATTTTGTGTGACGAAAATGAAGCATGGCCAAACTATATGATTTTGTAGGGATAAGCTTTCTTTGGCTATGTTATTTTGATAAGACATAATTGCTTGGTTAGCATGCTTGAAGTATTACTATTTTTATGTCAATATTAAACTTTTATCTTGAATCTATTGGATCTGAACACTCGTGGCACAATAAAGAGAATTACATTGAAAATTATGTTAGGGAGCATTCCACATCAAAAATCTGTTTTTATCATTTACCTACTCGAGGACGAGCAGGAATTAAGCTTGGGGATGCTTGATACGTCTCCAACGTATCTATAATTTTTGACTGTTCCATGCTATATTATCTATTTTGGATGTTTAATGGGCCTTGTTATACCATTTTTCATTCCGTTTGGACTCCGTTTGATATTCCTTTTCTTCGAAACCCTAAAACAGGCAAAAAAACAACAATTCTGGGTTGGGCCTCCAGTTAATAGGTTAGTCCCAAAAATAATATAAAAGTGGGTAATAAAGCCCAATAATGTCCAAAACAGTAGATAATATAGCATGGAGCAATCAAAAAATATAGATCGTTGGAGACGTATCAAGCATCCCCAAGCTTAATTCCTGCTCGTCCTCGAGTAGGTAAATGATAAAAACAGAATTTTTGATGCGGAGTGCTACTTGGCATAATTTTAATGTAATTCTTCTTAATTGTGGTATGAATATTCAGATCCGAAAGATTCAAGACAAAAGTTCATATTGACATAAAAATGATAATACTTCAAGCATACTAACTAAGCAATTATGTCTTCTCAAAATAACATGGCCAAAGAAAGTTCATCCCTACAAAATCATATGGTTTAGTCATGTTTCATTTTTGTCACACAAGAATGCTATCATCATACACAACCTCGATGACAAGCCAAGCAATTGTTTCATACTTTAGTAATCTCAAACCTATAAACTTTCACGCAATATATGAGCGCGAGCCATGGACATAGCACTATAGGTGGAATAGAATATAATGAGGGGGTTATGTGGAGAAGACAAAAAGGAGGAAGTCTCACATCAACGAGGCTAATCAATGGGCTATGGAGATGCCCACCAATTGATATTAATGCAAGGAGTAGGGATTGCCATGCAACGGATGCACTTAGAGCTATAAATGTATGAAAGCTCAACAAAAGAAACTAGTGGGTGTGCATCCAACTTGCTTGCTCATGAAGACCTAGGGCACTTGAGGAGGCCCATTGTTGGAATATACAAGCCAAGTTCTATAATGAAAAATTCCCACTAGTATATGAAAGTGATAACATGAGAGATTCTCTACTATGAAGATCATGGTGCTACTTTGAAGCACAAGTGTGGCAAAGGATAGTAACATTGTCCCTTCTCTCGTTTTCTCTCATTTTTTCCTTTTTTGGGCCTTTTCTCTTTTTTATGGCCTTTCTCTTTTTTTGGGCCTTCTCTTTTTTATGGCCTTTCTCCCTTTTTTTTATATTCCTCACATGGGACAATGCTCTAGAAAATGATGATCATCACACTTCTATTTATTTACAACTCAATGATTAAAACTCGATACTAGAACAAAGATGACTCTATATGAATGCCTCCGGCAGTGCACCAGGATATGCAATGGACCAAGAGTGACATGTATGAAAGAATTATGAACGGTGGCTTTGCCACAAATACTATGTCAACTACATGACCATGCTAAGCAATATGACAATGATGAATGTGTCATGATGAACGGAATGATGGAAAGTTGCATGGCAATATATCTCACAATGGCTTTGGAAATGCCATAATAGGTAGGTATGGTGGCTGTTTTGAGGAAGATATAAGGAGGTTTATGTGTGAAAGAGTGTATCATATCACGGGGTTTGGATGCACCGGAGAAGTTTGTGCCAACTCTCAATGTGAGAAAGGGCAATGCATGGTACCGAAGAGGCTAGCAAGGATGGAAGGGTGAGAGTGTGTATAATCCATGGACTCAACATTAGTCATAAAGAACTCACATACTTATTGCAAAATTCTACAAGTCATCAAAAACCTCGGTACTATGCGCATGCTCCTAGGGGGGTAGATTGGTAGGAAAAGACCATCGCTCGTCCCCGACCGTCACTCATAAGGAAGACAATCAAATAACACCTCATGTTTCAAATTTGTTGCATAATGTTTACCATACGTGCATGCTACGGGACTTGCAAACCTCAACACAAGTATTTCTCAATTTCACAACTACTCAACTAGCACGACTTTGATATTATTACCTCCATGTCTCAAAACAATCATCAATCATCAAACTTCTCTTAGTATTCAACACACTCATAAGAAAGTTTTATTATTAATCTTGCATACCAAGAATATTAGGATTTTAAGCAAATTACCATGCTATTAACACTCTCAAAATAATCTAAGTGAATCATAAGAGATCAATAGTTTTTATAAAACAAATCCATCACTGTGCTCTAAAAGATATAAGTGAAGCACTAGAGCAAAATTATATAACTCAAAAGATATAAGCGAAGCACATAGAGTATTCTAACAAATTTCAAATCATGTATGGATCTCTCAAAAGGTGTGTACAGCAAGGATGATTGTGGTAAACTAACAAGCAAAGACTCAAATAATACAAGATGCTCCAAGCAAAACACATATCATGTGGCGAATAAAAATATAGCTCCAAGTAAAGTTACTGATAGAAGTAGACAAAAGAGGGGATGCCTTCCAGGGCATCCCAAAGCTTTGGATTTTAGGTGTCCTTAGATTATCTTGGGGGTGCCATGGGCATCCCCAAGCTTAGGCTCTTGCCACTCCTTGTTCCATAATCCATCAAATCTTTACCCAAAACTTGAAAACTTCACAACACAAAACTTAAAGTAGAAAAACTCCTGAGCTCCGTTAGCGAAAGTAAACAAAAGACCAGTTCAACGTACTGTAATGAACTCATTATTTATTTATATGGGTGTTATACCTACTGTATTCCAACTTCTATATGGTTTATAAACTATTTTACTAGCCATAGATTCATCAACATAAGCAAACAATACACGAAAAACAGAATCTGTGAAAAACAGAACAGTCTGTAGTAATCTGTAGCTAGCGCAAGATCTGGAACCCCAAAAATTCTAAAATAAATTGCTGGACGTGAGGAATTTACCTATCAATCATCTGAAAAAACAATTAACTAAATATCACTTTCCAAACAAAAATGACAGCAGTTCTCGTGAGCGCTAAAGTTTCTGTTTTTTACAGCAAGTTCAACAAGCTTTCCCCAAGTCTTCCCAACGGTTCTACTTGGCACAACACTAATTAAACACAAAAAACACAACCAAAGAAGAGGCTAGATAATTTATTTATTACTAAACAGGAGAAAAAATAAAGGAATAAAAATAAAATTGGGTTGCCTCCCAACAAGCGCTATTGTTTAACGCCCCTAGCTAGGCATAACAAGCAAGAATAGATCTAGGTATTGCCATGTTTGGTAGGCAATCCATAAGTGGCTCTCATAATAGATTCATAAGTTAATTTAATTTTATTTCTAGGAATGTGTTCCATGCCTTTCCTTAATGGAAATTGGAATCTAATATTTCCTTCCTTAATATCAATAATTGCACCAATCGTTCTAAGGAAAGGTCTACCAAGAATAATAGGACATGGAGGATTGCAATCTATGTCAAGAACAATAAAATCTATGGGCACATAATTCCTATTTGCAACAATAAGAACATCATTAATTCTTCCCATAGGTTTCTTAATAGTGGAATCCGCAAGGTGCAATTTTAGAGAGCAATCATCAAAATCACGGAAACCTAACAAATCACACAAAGTCTTTGGAATCGTGGAAACACTAGCACCCAAATCACATAAAGCATAGCATTCATGATCTTTAATTTTAATTTTAATAGTTGGTTCCCACTCATCATAAAGTCTTCTAGGGATAGAAACTTCCAATTCAAGTTTTTCTTCATAAGATTGGATCAAGGCATCAACGATATGTTTAGTACACGCTTTATTTTGACTATAAGCGTGAGGAGAATTTAGCACAGATTGCAACAAGGAAATACAATCAATAAAAGAGCAATTTTCATAGATAAATTCCTTGAAATACATAATAGTGGGTTTAGCAACATCTAGAGTTTTCATTTCTTCAATCTCACTTTTATCAATGTTAGCATCAGGATCAAAAGATTCAGAATTCTTGGAACGCCTTCTAGGTAAAGGTGGGTCATATTCAATCCCATCATTATCAAGATTCATATTTCAAAACAAAGATTAAATAGGGGACACATCAATAACTTTTAGATCTTCATCATTATTTTCATAGGAACTAGCAGAACACGCTTTTATAAAGGCATCTTTCTTAGCACGCATCCTAGCGGTTCTTTCTTTGCACTCATCAATGGAAATTCTCATGGATTTGAGAGACTCATTGATATCATGCTTAGGTGGAATAGATCTAAGTTTCAAAGAATCAACATCAAGAGCAATTCTATCAACGTTCCTAGCCAAATCATCAATCTTAAGCATTTTTTCTTCAATCATAGCATTAAAATTCTTTTGCGAAGTAATAAATTATTTAATATTAGATTCAAAATCAGAGGGTATCTTATTATAATTTCCATAAGAATTGTTGTAGAAATTATCATAATTATTAGAGGGATTACTAGGATAAGGCCTAGGATTGAAATTTCCTCTATGCACGTTGTTACCAAAATTGTTCCTACCAACAAAATTCACATCCATAGATTCATTATTATTCTCAATCAAAGTAGACAAGGGAATATCATTAGGATCAGAAGAAACACTCTTATTAGCAAATAATTTCATAAGTTCATCCATCTTTCCACTCAAAACATTAATTTCTTCTATCGCATGCACCTTTTTATTAGTATATCTTTCATTATGCCATTGAGAATAATTGTCCATAATATTATCTAGGAGTTTAGTAGCTTCTCCTAAAGTGATTTGCATAGAAGTGCTTCCCGCGGCCGAATCTAAAAGATTTCTAGAAGCAAAATTCAATCCGGCATAAATTTTTTGTATAATCATCCACAAATTTAAACCATGAGTAGGGCAATTACGTATCATTAATTTCATTCTCTCTCAAGCTTGTGCAACATGTTCATGATCAAGTTGCTTAAAGTTCATAATATCGTTTCTAAGAGAGATGATCTTAGCGGGAGGAAAATACTTAGAGAGAAACGCATCTTTGCACTTATTCCATGAATCAATACTATCTTTAGGAAAAGACGAAAACCAAGCTTTAGCACGACCTCTAAGCGAAAAAGGAAATAGCTTCAATTTAACAATATCATTATCCACATCTTTCTTCTTTTGCATGTCACACAAATCAACGAAGCTATTTAGATGAGTAGCGACATCTTCACTAGGAAGGCCGGAGAACGGATCTTTCATGACAAGATTCAGCAAAGCAGCATTAATTTCACAAGATTCAGCATCGGTAAGAGGAGCAATCAGAGTGCTAATAAAATCATTGTTGTTGGTATTGGTGAAGTCACACAATTTAGTATTATCTTGAGCCATCGTGACAAGCAAGCAAACTAACACACAAGCAAACAAAAATCAAGCAGCTAAATAGAGGGAGGATAGAGAGAGAGGGCAAATAAAACGGCAAGGGTGAAGTGGGGGAGAGGAAAACAAGAGGCAAATGGAAAATAATATAATGCGGGATATAAGGGTATGTGATGGGTACTTGGTATGCTTGACTTTTGCGTAGACCTCCCCGGCAACGGCGCCAGAAATCCTTCTTGCTACCTCTTTTAGCACTGCGTTGGTTTTCATCAAAGAGGAAGGGATGATGCAGCAAAGTAGCGTAAGTATTTCCCTCAGTTTTGAGACCCAAGGTATCAATCCAGTAGGAGGCTACGCGCGAGTCCCTCGCACCTGAACAAAACAAATAAATCCTCGCAACCAACGCAAATAGGGGTTGTCAATCCCTATAGGGCCACTTACATTAGTGAGATATGATAGATATGATAAGATAATATTTTTGGTATTTTTATGATAAAGATGCAAAGTAAAATAAAGGTAAAGTAAATGGCAAAGTAAACAACTAAGTAGTAGGAGATTGATATGATAAAGATAGACCCGGGGGGCATAGGTTTCACTAGTGGCTTCTCTCGAGAGCATAAGTATTCTACGGTGGGTGAACAAATTACTGTTGAGCAATTGACAGAATTGGGCATAGTTATGAGAATATCTAGGTATGATCATGTATATAGGCATCACGTCCGAGACAAGTAGACCGACTCCTGCCTGCATCTACTACTATTACTCCACTCATCGACCGCTATCCAGCATGCATCTAGAGTATTAAGTTAAAAACAGAGTAACGCCTTAAGCAAGATGACATGATGTAGAGGGATAGACTCATGCAATATGAAGAAAACCCCATCTTGTTATCCTCGATGGCAACAATACAATACGTGCCTTGCTGCCCTTACTATCACTGGGAAAGGACACCGCAAGATTGAACCCAAAGCTAAGCACTTCTCCCATTGCAAGAAAGATCAATCTAGTAGGCCAAACCAAACTGATAATTCGAAGAGACTTGCAAAGATAACCAATCATACATAAAAGAATTCAGAGAAGATTCAAATATTATTCATAGATAGACTTGATCATAAACCCACAATTCATCAGTCTCAACAAACACACCGCAAAAAGAAGATTACATCGAATAGATCTCCACAAGAGAGGGGGAGAACATTGTATTGAGATCCAAAAAGAGAGAAGAAGCCATCTAGCTACTAACTATGGACCTGTAGGTCTGAGGTAAACTACTCACACTTCATCGGAGATGCTATGGTGTTGATGTAGAAGCCCTCCGTGATCGATGCCCCCTCCAGCGGAGCTCCGGAACAGGCCCCAAGATGGGATCTCGTGGATACAGAAAGTTGCGGCGGTGGAATTAGGGTTTTGGCTCCGTATCTGATCGTTTGGTGGTACATGGGTATATATAGGAGGAAGAAGTATGTCGGTGGAGCAACAGGGGGCCCACGAGGGTGGGGGCGTGCCTGGTAGGGTAGGCCGCGCCCCCTACCTCGTGGCATCCTGTTACGTGCCTTGACATAGGGTGCAAGTCTCCTGAGTTGTATTCGATGAGAAAATCACGTTCCGGAAGGTTTCATTCCGTTTGGACTCCGTTTGGTATTCCTTTTCTTTGAAACCCTAAAACAGGCAAAAAACAGCAAGTTTGAGCTGGGCCTCCGGTTAATAGGTTAGTCCCAAAAATAATATAAAAGTGGATAATAAAGCCCAATAATGTCCAAAACAGTAGATAATATAGCATGGAGCAATCAAAAATTATAGATGCGTTGGAGACGTATCACTCCTGGACTCTAACGTCTGGTCGCAGCAATCGGGTATAGTAAGGGGGAAAAGGGGGAGCAAAGTAACCGTGACTACTCATCCAAAGTACTCGCAAGCAAGGAGCTACACTACATATGTATGCATTGGTATCAAATGGAATAAGGGTATCATATGTGGACTGAACTGCAGAATGCCAGAATAAGAGGGGGATAGCTAGTCCTATCGAAGACTACGCTTCTGGTAACCTCCATCTTGCAGCAGAAGAAGAGAGTAGATGGTAAGTTCACCAAGTAGCATCTCATAGCATAATCCTAACCGATGATCCTCCCCTCGTCGCCCTGTGAGAGAGCGATCACCGGTTGTATCTGGCACTTGGAAAGGTGTGTTTTATTAAGTATCCAGTTCTAGTTGTCATAATGTCAAGGTACAACTCCAAGTCATCCTGTTACCGAAGATCACGGCTATTCGAATAGATTAACTTCCCTGCAGTGGTGCACCACATTTCCCAACACACTCGATCCCCTTTGTACGGACAAACTTTTCTGGGTCATGCCCGGCCTCGGAAGATCAACACGTCGCAGCCCTACCTAGGCACAACAGAGAGGTCAGCACACCAGTCTAAATCCTATGGCGCAGGGGTCTGGGCCCATCGCCCATTTCACACATGCATGTTGCGTACGCGGCCGGTGAGCAGACCTAGCCTCCCTTATACAAGAGCAGGCGTTCCAGTCCGACCCGGCGCGCGCAGCTCAGTCGCTGACGTCACGAAGGCTTTGGCTGATACCACGACGTCGAGTGCCCATAACTGTTCATGCGTAGTTGGTTAGTGCGTATAGGCCAGTAGCCAAACTCAGATCAAATGCCCGGATCTGAAGTAACCGCGAACGTCGACCAGGACCAGGCCCACCTCTCTCCTAGGTGGTCTCAACCTGCCCTGTCGCTTCGCCACAAAGCAACAGTTGGGGCCGTCGCGAACCCAGGCCCACCACTACCTGGATGGAACCACCTGCCCGTTCAGCCCCCACATCAGAATCACCTGCGGGTACTCTACGAGCCGACCCGACTTTAGTCACCACATGTATCACATATAATATATATAAGTATATACCTGTGATCACCTCCCAAGTGATCACGACCCGATAGTATAGCATGGCAGACAGACAAGAATGTAGGGCCACTGATGATAAACTAGCATCCTATACTAAGCCTTTCGTATTGCAGGTAAGGTATCAACTACTGTAGCAACAATGACAGGCTATGCACCAGAATAGGAATAACGGAAAGCAATAACATGCTACACTACTCTAATGCAAGCATTAGAGAGAAGAGTAGGCGATATCTGGTGATCAAGGGGGGCTTGCCTGGTTGCTCTTGCAAGAAGGGTTCGTCGTCGATGTAGTCGATCACAGGGTTACTGACAGTGGTCTCGGGGCCTACCAGAAAGAAGTAACAGAGGGGAACACAATAAATAACAGAGCAATCAAAGCATCACAGAGCATAACATGGCAATACGCGGTGCTAGAGGTGTCCTAATGCAGTACTAGGTGATACCGGCAAAGGGGGGAAAACATCCGGGAAAGTATTCCCAGTGTTTTGCGTTTTTTGGACAGATGGACCGGAGGGGGAAAGTTGCATGTTTGCTATGCTAGGGATGCGTGGCGGACGAACGGGCTGCGCATCCAGATTTGTCTCGTTGTTCTGAGCAACTTTCATGTACAAAGTTTTTTCATCCGAGCTACGGTTTATTTTATATTAATTTTAAAAGATTTAAATCATTTTTAGTATTTATTTTATTATTTAATTCAATATTATCCAGAACAGTGTTTGCTGACGTCAGCAAGACGTCAGCATTGACCTGGTCAACCTGACAGGTGGGTCCCACCTATCAGTGACTGATTAATTAATTAACGAACAGTTTAATTAATTTAGTCAATTGATTAGTTTAATTAATCAAAATTAATTAAGTTAATTAATCCTTTAATTAATTAATCCTTTAATTAATTAATTAATTAATAATTTTATTTATTATTTATTTTAAATTCTTTTTTTTCATTTTTATTTCTGGGGCGTGGGCCCACTGGTCAGTGGCCATAGGGCCAAGCGGGTGGTGGGCAAGCGGCGATGCGGGCGCGCCTGGGAGCTGTCACAGAGCCGGCGCCAGCGCCGTGCTTGACGGCGGGCGCGGCGCAGTGCACAGGGGCGGCGACAGTAGACGGTGATGCGGGAAGCAGCGGCGGTAAGGGCGACGGAGGCGAGGGGCGGCGCGATGCACCGGCGGCGCGCGGGGCGTGTACATTGGCGCGATGCGGCAATAGGGCTAACGGGCAGTGGCGTGGCCGCGGGCGCGCGGGCGAGCGCGGGGAGGGGCCGCGGTGAAGTAGGGGGTGCGGCGGCTCCGCCGCGGTAGCAGAACGGCGGTGGAGGCGGGGAGCGGGGAGAGGCCAAGCAGGCGACGGCGGGAGCGGGGCTAGGAGGTTGACGATGGCACAGGGCGTGTGCGGCCAGGGCGCACAGCAAGTGTGGCCGGCGGCGAGAAGCGTGGCCACAGGGAGGTGGGAGAGGAGGGGGTTCTCACGGAGGCGCGTAGGGACAGGGCAGTGGGGCTCGGGGAGGAGACGACGAGGTCCGGTGGGGAGGCTCCAGCGAGGTCCAGGCGGCGGCGCGGCGCGGTGCCCTCGGGTGC
>NC_041392.1:247386849-247389458 GCF_002162155.2 Triticum dicoccoides | reverse complement strand
GCCCGATCCAGATCAGGATCGGGAGGAGACGAGGGAAGTGGGGGTGTCGCCTCGATCCAGTTTGGATCAGGAGGGGAGAGGGAGTGACGTCGTGGGGGGAGTGGGAGTGGTTGCCCTAGGGTTTCGGCCAACAGGGGAGGAAATGGGGAGTGGGGTGGGCCAGCCTGGTGGCCCAGAGGCTAGTTAGGCCGAAGCCTAGTGGGGGGACGGGAGGCTTCTTGTCTCTGCCTTTTTTTAGTTATTATTTTGTGTTTCATTTCTAGTTTCCTTTTATTTTTAGTTTTTTAAAATTTACCACTAGCACCTAACTTAGTATTTGTAAATATACTACCGCCACGTTAATCCTTAACCCAAAATAATTTAATATTTTATAAAATTCAATAGGCATTTATTTCCCTTTACTTAATTGTTTTAACTACTGTTTAATTACTTTAGAGCCTTTATACTCTTTATCACAGTTTGGTTTCCTCACCACAATTACCTATGATTTATTTGACACATTTAGAACATTTTAGTTTTATTTTTGGAAAACTTTTGTTGTTTGCCTTAATTTCAAATTTGAATTTGAATCGGTTTTGAACTAACGTGAGATTAACAACAGTAACCATGGTGACGTGGCATCATTAACACAGGATTACTGTAGGTAATTATCCGGGCGTCACAATTCTCCTCCACTACAAGAAATCTCGTCCCAAGATTTAAGAGGTAGAGTAAGGGGAAAATTTTGGTTACAAAATTCTACGAATCTTCTCGGCCTTGGTTTCTCTTCTCGAAGAGGTTGATCCATAGCGTTGATGTCTTCAATTCAATGCATACGGGCATCATGATGAAGTCGTCATTCTTTCTTCGAGGTCTCCATCGTACTTACGAAAAAGATAAGGGGGGAAACTCGTGAAGTACGAAGCTCAATACATGTTAGGTACCTAGGGGATATCTCAGTGAACGAGGTATAGAGTCACCTCTAGAGTTGAAATTCAAGAAAGTCATCGAGGGTAAATTAAGAAGGTGAAATAAGGAGTTTCAAGCGGATAGGCAACCGTTTGTTGCCTGAAACAAAATGTGATAGGGGGTTTAGAGCAATGGGAAAGTATTGCGCCTGGTACTAGAATAGATCACTGGGAAGGTGGCTCATAAATTACATACGAAGCCAAGTGGGTGGAATAACTTTTGAAACAGGGGTGTGCAGAAGAATCAGGTTTCGATCATGTGGAACTGTGGGTTATGGGCCCACCATGTGGGTTAAAAGTAGAAGGAGTGGTGACATCTTGCGTGATCATGTATGCAAGGCATGTCAGAGGATAGCCTGTCATTTATGTCGGCAACAACATTGGTACCAAGGGCGAGGGACGAAGAGAACCATTTTCCTGCTCATCGAAATGAGGCGGACCAATAGGCAAAGTTCTCGTCCATCGGTGGTTACCGGAATATCATCAACAATAGCAACAGGGTCTTACTGACCGAGTTGTACACCATGGTGTTTACATAAGCAGGAGAATATTACTTCTTAGATCATATAGATCACCAATAAGGTCAAACAAAACAATGGAAAGGAAAAGGTGATCATCAGATTTAAATAGAACAATGGAAAGTAAAATGTGTTTAAACACATATTTCAGGGATATATCCTTCCCAAGGACAAGCAGAGCATGATATCCATGACAGGATATAATGTAGAAAACTCTTTAGGTACAGGGAGAGAAATTTCCTGACATTACCCATACAACGGTGTTTGGATAACTGAGCAGGAAACATTTAGCATTGGGCTTCAAATGTTCTTGTTGAAAATCGGAGTACCATAGACATGCTTCGAGATAGCATTGGCATGGTCTTCAGGTGAAGATCAGACATTAGAAACACAAAGGATCCATCAGGAACGACTTGTAGAATAAATCTTACAATTTCCTCATGGAAGAAAGGATAGCCTTGCTAAAAAGGAAACGGTAGCAATAGGTCCTCCGGCCAGGTGTGCTAGGCACGATATCACCTTACCAGGTCATATAAAGACCATTGTTATTACTCTTGGAAATATGTTCCCATCACTACTAGGGAAAATCCTATACACAGAATTTTACCAGTAGCGCTGTACAAAATCAAGCGCTGCTGCTACTTAGTAGCAGCGTGCGTAAATAAACCACGCTACTGCTATGACTTTAGCAGTACCGCGTACTAGCGAAAAGCATTGCTGCTACGTTTGAACTGGGCGCACATGGCTAGCCCAATCTAGTAGTAGCGCGTATAATGGCCCAGCGCTACTGCTAATCTCCTTAGCTGCAGCGCGCTTACGTGTAAAGCGCTGCTGCTAACGGAAATAAAATAAAGTGAAAAAAGGGGGAAAAGGAGAAAGTAATAGCAGTAGCGGGTTTCAGTAAACGCGCTACCGTTACGTTTCACTTAAACAGCGGTTTCCCCCCACCCCGCCCCCGACCACCAATTCTTCCCCAAATCGTCCCTCGCCCTCGCCGCCGTCTCCTCACCGCCGCCGCCCGAGGCCGCCCTCAGCCTCACCGCCGCCGCCCGAGGCCGCCCTCAGCCTCACCGCTGCCGCCCGAGGCTGCCCTCCACGTCACCGTCGGCGCCCTCCACCTCACCGCCGCCCGAGCCCGCCCAGG
>NC_041392.1:247376319-247386710 GCF_002162155.2 Triticum dicoccoides | reverse complement strand
ACTCATCTCTCTCTGTATTTTAGAGAAAAAAATAGATGTTAATTAGATGTTTTTCAGTTAGGGCACTAGAGTTTTGCTAGGTTAATTAGGTTAGTAGTGCTGCTAGTAGTATTGGTACAGTAGGTTAATTAGGTGATGTTAAATGAATAACCTAAATGAATGAAATTAGTAGTTAACTGATTTTTTTTCCTTTCATCATTATAGAGCACTAAAGTTAACTGAATTTTGTTCTATTAGTAGTTAAATGAATTTTCTTCTACACTTTGATTTTGAATTAGCTTGCTAAATTTGGACATGTGGTTGCTCATGTATATTTGGACACTGTTTGCAGGGAATGATGCTTAGTGGCCTATGTTTTGCCGGAATGTTGATTCATTTCTTTTCCGGCAAATTTCAGGTTCTCGATTTGTCCACTTTTTAGCAAAGCTCATGCCGAAATTTTCCGTGAATTTCGGCATGACTTGTGCTACAAACTAGGACATATCGAGTGCCCGTGATTTGCCGCACCAGGAAGGAGTCAACATTCCTGCAAAACAATAGGCCTTTTTATGTCATTATTCATTTTATTAGGTCTAGAATTAATTGACTAGATTTAATCATAGGAAACATGGCTAGCAACAATGAAGGACATGGTTTTGGTGATTGCGACGACGCTTACCGGGCGGTAGACGAATTTTTTAGCCTTACCGATGATCAACCGATGTTATTGCTGGGCCCACCGATGGCATCGGGGACTGAGACTGACACGCAGACCGGTGTTGAGACTGAGACCGGCGCTCGGACTCAGACCGGCATCGAGACTGGCGCTGAGACTGAGACCGGTGCTGCCTCGGGGAGCGGAGCCGGTGTAGAACCGAAAGCAAAGAGGCAACGGGTTCCTAACAAACTCAGGACTACTAGAGTGGTGGTCACGGAGGTGGACGATGGCAATTTTGAGCCAACGGCGCCCGAGGAAGCGCGTCGATGCTACAACAATCAAATAGGCTGCATAGTACGGACAAACAACCGCCACCATCAACGATGAGAAACTACAGAAGATAGAAAATGTGAGGAGCTCCCTCCTAAAGAAGTTTCACCAGATATTCTTGTTCCCGGGCCGAAATGAGAAGGATTATAAAGATCCAGATGAGGACCCGGCAATGAAGAAGATAAACAAACACGCCATGACCAAGTTTAGCGATGCGTTGGCCGCCTGGAAAAATCGAGTGAAAGCAAGGATCATTGACAAGAAGGAACCCTACTCCGAGATTTTAAAGGATAATCCGACAATCACGGAAGAGTAGTTTCAAATATTCAAGGAGTCTTGCGAGGCCGAAGATGCAAAAAAAAGTCTAAGTACATGAAGGGGCTTCAAGAGAGGAACATTGGGAGCCACCACCTCGGAAGCCGTGGTTACGGTGGAAAGAGGTCCAAATGGGCCAAGGAGGACGCGGAAGCTGCGAGTCTGGGCATCCCAGACCCCTTGGCGGAGTTCACCGTCCCGCAGGAGCGTGACGTCCTCAGGGCCCGGCACCGTTGGGACCCAGTGAAAAAGGTTTACGAGACAACACCGGTCATTACGGAGTTCATGAGACTGCTGGTAATTTTAGTTTCTGATCAATTCGACTGCACACGTTAGTCATATTTGTAAACAATCGTTGTGCCTTTTGCAGAGAGAGCAGCACAGGATTGTGGCCGAAAGCGACTCGCCGTCTGAGGCATTGGCGAGGCCCAAGTGGGACACTCCATTCAATCGGGCGTTGAACATATTGAAACAACAACCAGTGGATACTCGACCGTTGTATGGACGCGTGCACGGTGTCGGAGACGGCGCCACGTGGAAGAAGTACTACCGTGAGACCACGGAGGAGAGAAAGGAAAGACGGAGGTTAAATGAAGAAAACATCGACAAGAGGGTTGAGATTGCGGTTGAGAAGAAATCAACTGATACAGTCGCAACAGTGGTAGCTGCCGCAAAACAGGTGGCTTTAGATATTTCTACTACCTTGGTTCCGGCCATTTTCAATTGGACCAGGCAAAATCCAATAAAAGATGCAGCGGACTTTCCCCTTGCTGACTTCTTGGCGGGGAGCAGCTCGACTAGCATTGCACCAGCACCTGCAGCTGCACCTGCTCCCGCACCGGCTCCCGCAACGGCTCCCGCACCGGACGTGCTAGGCGGTGCTTCGTCTTTGGCTGAGCTCGACGCCCTCACGGTATCTGTCACACCGGCCCCCTTCAATATAAATGTATAATCTCCCGTTTTCGTTGCCTTTCGGATGTCTCACGTCACAGACTTTTCTTTGCAGGCCGACGAAACCCCGTGCACCATATTGTACACCATCGGCGACCAGAAGGTGGACGTGGGGAAGGCGACGATAATGGAGCCGAAGGAACCATTGTTCCACAGCCGGCTGATCCCCCCGAACGTCTTCAAGGTTTCCGTGGCCAGTGTCAAACCGGGCCACGAGAATTTGCCTCCTCCAGTACTACTGGGGGATGACGACGGGACACCGGGGCGGCTTGGTGATTGTTGCAATGTTGGGTGGTCCCTGTTGTGGCCAAAGAGTCTGCTTCGTCTGGAGGCGGCCGGGAGCACACCCACGAGCACACAGCCTCAGCAAGGTATGAACATCAACACCCCACCTACCCAATTATCTCGGGTGTCGGGTTGGGTGATAGCGGACGGGGTAAGGAGGAGGCTCCATTAGTCGCTGATGACATCGCCATGGATGAGGATGAGGACGATGATGGCGCTGCTGAACAGTATGTCTATACTGGCGCCTCCTCAGGGTTTGAGCATCATGAGTCGGTGCCTGAATTGCCGTCTCAACATATTATGGATGACCTTCCGATAGTAAAGAAGTTTAGGAAGAGAGCGAGGAAAGGCAAAAAAAAGTTGTTTCTATGATCCAGCCGCCTCAGCAGCCTCGGCTTCAGGACCGTATAGATATCCCCGGTGCGGATAAATGGCATATCCCCGGTCAACCAATCCTACCTGCAACATCGCTACGGGCCAGATTCGGCGATCTAAAGAGACTTCATGACGATGTGCTGCGGGTAGAGAAAGACCTCATCGCCTCGAAAGATCCAGGATACCCACTCTACGTGGTTAACGTTCCGCGGCAAATGTCGTACGTCGACAGCTTCCCCGCGGATAAGTTCTTCCTCCGATTCGATTACATATTCGACATGTTTCACGTGAAGAAGCTGGATTTTACGTTTGTCCGCCTTTATGCCTTGCACATGAACTACATCATCGGGGTTGAGCAGATATCTCATATTTGTGTCGCTGGCCCGTACTACATGCACGAGGGCTTCTTGGGAGTGTGCGCAAATCACCGTGAATACGCGAGGGATTACATCGTCAGTTTCATGCTCACCAACAAGGACAAGGGGGCGATTCTCGTGCCTTATCATCCCGTGTAAGTCATCCGCGCTGCTATCCTTCCTTTGATTTCAATCATTCATTTGCACGGTGGAGGCTAATTAATTTGAGGACTTATTTTGCGCAGCGGCAGGCGTGCCATCCTCATCATCCTCTACCCCCGATTCTCCCACGCTTTTTACTTGGACACGTCGAAGAACATTCACAAAAAGGATTACACCCACATCAAGGATGTTCTCGACAGTGCTATGTATCACTACCAATCACTGGGTGGAGAGGTCAGGGACAAGAAGATGAGGGGCGGCAGGGTCGCCTTCGGCCATAAGACCAACTTCTGCTGCATCCACCAACCAGATGATTCTCTTAATGATGGATTCTATGTCCTACACCACATGCTGGAGTACAGACGGGATCACCAGAACATTCGCATGGCACCTTCTTCCGGCGATGCCCATATTCTGCAATGGGCAAAGGACATAGGAGATATCGAGGATCATCGACTTCGAGCTAAGTTCTATAACATCCAGCGCGAACTTGCCCAAATCATCATGAAGGAGGTCGTCGGAAAAACAGGGATGTTCTACGGAGAAGGACAAATGTCGCGGGAAGACGTCCAAACATGGATAGCCTCTCAGCGTCTCGACCTGAAGCCTTTCACTAGGCTCGGGGACTATCTCCCTGATTTGGATGGATGGAACGACATGTTGGAGTGATTGTTGATATATGACAGTGTGTCCGTTTAGTCCATACTTTCTGTATGACAAAACTTTGAGTTATGCACGGTTAAACTTTATTTGTGATGTAATTAAACCGTCCTCCTCCTCGACTAGCGAAAATCACTCTAGTTAGGGCATTTTGGGGTACGATGAACTTTGTTATTTATGCTTATGATATGTTGTTTTTATTTTTGCCAAGTCTATCTCTTTCTGTTGCTCAACTATATATGTTGCATATCATCGACTCATGTGATGATGCAGGTGCATAGATCATAGATGGCGAAGAAGTGCTATGCCAGGAGTATATATACGACAAGTGGCCGGAGTGTCAGGCCCTTCCGGTTTCCGAGCGACAGGCAGTAGTTAGTTTAGAGGTTCACGCTAATGCGAAAGAGGGATAAGAACTCATGTTCTCAAAGTGATAGCTCTTCTCACGTATATCATTGTTTAGATGGATGACGATGTATTTGCATATCGTTCGAGACTTGTATCGCTATTTTCGAGATGATAACGAGAGACCACTTTGTGTTGGATGATGATTATGATGATGACATGATTTGATGAGACTAATTGTATGTATATGCTATGATTACATTTGTATGTGTATGATATGCTAAAGATTATTGTATAAAGTCTATTCAAATACAAAACAAATACAAAACAAATATGCAGGAAAAAACTAATAAATAAACTAGTAGTAGCGAGGGGGGAAATTCAGCAGTAGCGCCGCATTGTCAGTAGCGCGTCCCAGGAAACAGCGCTGCAGATAATATCAGTAGCGCCCTTTCCCAAAGAGCGCTACAACTATTCATGTATAGCAGTAGCATGGGACAACCGGCGCTACTGCTATACGTTAGCTGTAGTGCCTTATTAGTAGTGCCGGTGCCCGCGCTACTGAGAGGCACAAAACCCTCACTGCTGGTAGGCTTTTCCCTAGTAGTGCACCATCATATCTTATTGAGGTTCAGATCTAATTCGTGTCGGGATACCTCAGACACGGGATGCCTGAGAAGAAAAGGAGCAACACCAATTGACAAGATGACATTGTAAGATTCTCGGGAAACGAACCATGGAAGCGAGTTCCGAAACAAGAGTTCATCATTAAGCCAAGGAGAGAGTGAGGAGGTGGCTGATGGCTTAGCAACCATTCCTCCAGATTTCCAAAAAGATGGGTTTCCACAATCATGTGAACATGGAGATAACATTTGTCAGATCAAATGATATAATGGTGTGCTCAAGGAAAGCATACACAATTGAACATTGATTGATAGGTGCACCCAAAATATGGGCTGGGTCGCACGATCAATGTTAGAATGGTGACTAAATGAACAAAAGAAGTAGAATGAAACTATAGACCATTCACTTCCAAGCAATAGAATTGCTAGAAGTTTTGAATTTACACCTCAAAGTTCGATAGCCGGTATTCAGATTAGAAACCACACGGGGACCAAGAAATGAACGGAGATGGCGAGAAGTAATACTATAACAAGAATTCTTAAGAGGTGGAGCATTTCTCACAACATCCTTGATATAAAAGGTGATAATAATCCAAGGTGGAACATAACATAAGCTGGATAGCAAGGAGCTCCATAACAAGATCAAGTTTGTGTCGAAGGGAAGGCAATGATGTCGTCGATGATAGTACAAGTCATCGAGGGGCAAGGATGGTATTTCTCATCAAGAATTCAATTGATATCCTGGAAGACCTTGGAATGTTGATGATGATCACGACACATTTGTTGAGAGGTTTCAAGAAGATGTAACTGATCGGCGATGACATCAAGTCAACGGAATGATGAGGAGAAAATTTATTGAAACCATAGGTACGACACAAACTTGAAATCAAGCTTGTCGTTCAAGGACAATTGTTATGACGAGGAAGATCGACGTAAGATTAGCTCACCATCAAAAAATTTGCTCCAGGAAGAAGGACTAGGTAGCACAGTTAAAATCAGCACGACAAGGATATAGCCAAGCAGGCTAGGAATGACGTGATCGAGTTCAAACTTGTAAGTAATGAAGGTTACCAAGAGCTGATTAATCACGGTGCAGACTTGAGTCAGTTATTGGTGTCTTTGAGTGTTTAATAACTCAGAGCCCGTGAAAAATTGGAATCAATGATAATGTAGCACTTGATGAAGAACTCATAAGAAGTTATGCGGTTCCATGATAATCTCGAGATACCAGGGGGTAATACTCGTCGACAGATCAAAGTAGAGGTTGGACTAGGGTAATGCTCTGCAAAAGACAAGTGCTCAAACTTGCACGAGAAATGGAATCAAGGAGAAACATGGTCGGAACCACGTCCACAGATACAAGATGAACTTATAACAAGGGTATAATTATTTTAAGAGAAGCTTCCATGATAAGGTATACATCGGGTCCATGGGCATGAACACAGGGTTCAAGGTCGACTCCCACTTGTTCAACGTATAACCTTTCATTCATCTCTCGCTTTTCAAAAATGACATTAGTTGTTGAAAGTTTTACCTGGTGCAATACTAGATGATTATGACCCATGGAATCTTTCGGGTTTACACAGAGTAAGGAAGGCATAGGTTTAACACATCGGGGCATCTTATGAACACATACCCCCAAGTTCGGGAGCGAATAACTCAAGATCGAAAGTAGAGCATGGTGCACAAAGAAGATGGTACAATTTACCAAAGGCATTATATATCTGTGGAAAGACTCACAAGGTTATGGAATATGAAGGACACTGTCGGATAAAATCCAACAAAGGATCCGATGGTCCTCAAGGGATCCGTGGTGAGCATCGGTACTCAACCAGAGGAAGAAGAATGCAAGGAGATCAGATTATAGAAACAACTGACTAACTCAAAGCTCAAATGCAAAGGAATTATGAATTCCAAGACAAGGGATCAGAAGCAATGCTCTGATTAGTGATGGATAAGTCGAATAGCCTTAGGGGTACAATCGATGGCAATTTGGTTGGTCGAGATCCAGCTCATGTTTAAAATGGCGTCTGAGTCGGAAGGATAAATTCCAGGGAACAACTGATGGTTGTGTGCATTCTCACACATGTTGAATCAAAAGGATCAGAATGACAATCACAAAGGTTTTTTAAAGTAATTTGCTAGACCAATGGAATTAACTGGAATGCAAGTATGCAAGAATTCCAAGAACAACAGGCTGTTGAGGATTTTTGAAAGATCAAACATTATTTCGAAGTCTTTTGCGGAACACAAGAACAACTGGGAATGAGTGGATACTCGATGAGTTCGAGGAATTATCCGTAAGGGTATTTCTGCGGCAAGGAACTACAAGACAGTGGTACAAGGGATTCTAAAAAGTCGGAGAGAAATTCGATGCATCTTGTAACAACAAGAGAAACTCAGAGTAATGGTATGAACAACAAGCGTATGTCGTTATCCATATGGATATATCGGTAGTAGGGAATTGAAAAGGCAGAGGTCACAAGGGTCTCGGGAATGATCGAAGAGTATCATCAAAATCTTCTGGTGCAGTAGGCAATCATCTGTGATAAGGGGCTCTCCGGGAGAAGTAGTTACGAGAACCTAGAGTCAGATTTAGTAAGATCATTTAACCCGAATAGAAGAGAGATCAGAGTCCTAGAGTATAGACGAGAAATAAAAGATCCTAATACCACCCAAATGGCGACGTGGGTTTGTAAGACACACAACCAAGTTAGTAAAAAGTTTTGCAATGACTAGACTCAACTTCGGCCAAGGAGTTGGAAAGGGGATTCCTACAGGCAGTCGGCTCTGATACCAACTTGTGACGCCCCCGATTTGACCGTACACTAATCATACACACAAACATGTACGATCAAGATCCGGGACTCACGGGAAGATATCACAACACAACTCTACAAATAAAATAAGTCATACATGCATCATATTACAAGCCAGGGGCCTCGAGGGCTCGAATACAAGAGCTCGATCATAGACGAGTCAGCGGAAGCAACAATATCTAAGTACAGACATAAGTTAAACAAGTTTGCCTTGAGAAGGCTAGCACAAACTGGGATACAAATCGAAAGAGGCGCATGCCTCCTGCCTGGGATCCTCCTAAACTACTCTTAGTCGTCATCAGTGGGCTGCACGTAGTAGTAGGCACCTCCCGAGTAGTAGTAGTCATCATCGATGGTGGCGTCTGGCTCCTGGACTCCAATGTCTGGTCGCAGTAATCGGATATATGAAGGGGGAAAAGGGGGAGCAAAGCAACCGTGAGTACTCAGCCAAAGTAATCGCAAGCAAGGAGCTACACTACATATGTATGCACTGGTATCAAATGGAATAAGGGTATCATATGTGGACTGAACTGCAGAATGCTGGAATAAGAGGGGGATAGCTAGTCATATCAAAGACTACGCTTCTGGTAACCTCCATCTTGCAGCAGAAGAAGAGAGTAGATGGTAAGTTCACCAAGTAGCATCGCATAGCATAATCCTAACCGATGATCCTCCCCTCATCGCCCTGTGAGAGAGCGATCATCGGTTGTATCTAGCACTTGGAAAGGTGTGTTTTATTAAGTATCCGGTTCTAGTTGTCATAAGGTCAAGGTACAACTCCAAGTCGTCCTATTACCTAAGATCACGGCTATTCGAATAGATTAACTTGCCTGTAGTGGTGCACCACATTTCCCAACACGCTCGATCCCCTTTGTCACTTTTTTGGGTCATGCCCGGCCTCGGAAGATCAACACGTCGCAGCCCTACCTAGGCACAATAGAGAGGTCAGCACGCCGGTCTAAATACTATTGTGAAGTGGTCTAGGCCCATCGCCCATTGCACACCAGCACGTTGCGTACGCAGCCGTGAGCAGTCCTAGCCTCCCTTATAGAACAGTAGGCGTTCCAGTCCAACTCGGCGCGTGCCGCTTAGTCGCTGACGTCACGAAGGCTTCGGCTGATACCACGACGTCAAGTGCCCATAACTGTTCATGCGTAGTTGGTTAGTGCATATAGGCCAGTAGCCAGACTCAGATCAAATACCCATATCTTGTTAAGCGTGTTATGTTGAAGTAACCGCGAACGTCGACTAGGACCAGGCCCACCTCTCTCCTAGGTGGTCTCAACCTGCCCTGTCGCTTCGCCACAAAGTAACAGCTGGGGGCCGTCGGGAACCCAGGCCCACCACTACCTGGATGGAACCACTCCCCTTCAGCCCCCACATCGGAATCACCTGCGGGTACTCTACGAGCCGACCCGACTTTAGTCACCACATGCATCACATATAATATATATAAGTATATACCCGTGATCACCTCCCAAGTGATCACGACCCGATACTATAGCATGGCAGACAGACAAGAATGTAGGGCCACTGATGATAAACTAGCATCCTATACTAAGCCTTTAGGATTGCAGGTAAGGTATCAACAACTGTAGCAACAATGACAGGCTATGCACTAGAATAGGAATAACGGAAAGAAGTAACATGCTACACTACTCTAATGCAAGCAGTAGAGAGAAGAGCAGGCGATATCTGGTGATCAGCGGGGCTTGCCTGGTTGCTCTGGCAAGAAGGGTTCGTCATCGATGTAGTCGATCACAGGGGTACTGATAGCGGTCTCGGGGCCTATCGGAATGAAGTAACGGAGGGGAACACAATAAATAATAGAGCAATCAAAGCATCATAGAGCATAACATGGCAATACGCGGTGCTAGAGGTGTCCTAATGCAGTACTAGGTGATACCAGCAAAGGGGGAAAACATCCGGGAAAGTATGCCCAGTGTTTTGCGTTTTTGGACAGACGGACCGGAGGGGGAAAGTTGCGTGTTCACTATGCTAGGGATGCGTGGCACACGAACGGGCTCCGTATTCGGATTCGTCTCGTTGTTCTGAGCAACTTTCATGTACAAAGTTTTGTCATCCGAGCTACGGTTTATTTTATATTAATTTTAAAAGATTTAACTCATTTTTAGGATTTATTCAATTATTTAATTCAACATTATCCAGAACAGTGTTTGCTGATTAATTAATTAACTAACAGTTTAATTAGTTTAGTTAATTGATTAGTTTAATTAATCAAAATTAATTAAGTTAATTAATCCTTTAATTAATTAATTAATTAATAATTTTATTTATTTATTATTTTTAATTCTTTTTTCATTTTCGTTTCTGGGGCGTGGGCCCACTGGTCAGTGGCCATAGGGCCAACCGGGTGGTGGACGAGCGGCGATGCAGGCGCGCCTGGGAGCCGTCACGGCGCCAGCGCCGGGCGCCGTGCTTGACAGCGGGCGCGGTGCAGTGCACGGGGGCGGCGACAGTAGACGGTGATGCGGGGAGCGGCGGCGGTCGGGGCGACGGAGGCGAGGGGTGG
>NC_041392.1:247375545-247376042 GCF_002162155.2 Triticum dicoccoides | reverse complement strand
TGAAGCGGGGGGGTGCGGCGGCTGCACCGCGGCAGCAGAGCGGCGGTGGAGGCGGGGAGCGGGGAGAGGCCAAGCAGGCGACGGCGGGAGTGGGGCCAGGAGGTTGACGGCGGCGCGGGGCGTGTGCGGTCAGGGCGCGCAGCTAGTGCGGTCGGCGGCGAGCAGCGTGGCCACAGGGAGGTGGGAGAGGAGGGGGTTCTCATGGAGGCGTGTACGAACACGGCTGTGGGGCTTGGGGAGGAGACGACGAGGTCCGGTGGGGAGGCTCCAGCGAGGTCCAGGCGGCGTTGTGGCGCGGTGCCCTCGGGTGCGGCGTTCTACGAAGCCAGGGCGGCGACGATGCTTGAGGAGGGGTCCATCGATGGAGGGGTCAAGGACGAGGGCGACGAGGTGAGGCGCCGGCGACAAGTGCGAGGGTGGACGGCGCCGGCGCCCGATCCAGATCGGGATCGGGAGGAGACGAGGGGAGTGGGGGTGTCGCCTCGATCCAGTTTGGA
>NC_041392.1:247362648-247375398 GCF_002162155.2 Triticum dicoccoides | reverse complement strand
ATCGGGAGGGGGAGAGGGAGTGGCGTCGTGGGGGGGACTGGGAGTGGTTGCCCTAGGGTTTCGGCCGACATGGAGGAAATGGGGAGTGGGGTGGGCCGGCCTGGTGGCCCAAAGGCTAGTTAGGCCGAAGCCCAGTGGAGGGGGGCGGGGGCGGGAGGCTTCTTCTCTCTGCCTTTTTTTAGTTATTCTTTTGTGTTTCATTTCTAGTTTCTTTTTATTTTTAGTTTTGTAAAATTTACCACTAGCACCTAACATAGTATTTGTAAATATACTACCGCCACATTTCTCCTTAACCCAAAATAATTTAATATTTTATAAAATTCAATAGGCATTTATTTCCCTTTACTTAATTGTTTTAACTACTGTTTAATTACTTTAGAGCCTTTATACTCTTTATCACAGTTTGGTTTCCTCACCACAATTACCTATGATTTATCTGACACATTTAGAACATTTTAGTTTAATTTTTAGAAAACTTTTGTTGTTTGCCTTAATTTCAAATTTGAATTTGAATTGGTTTAGAACTAACGTGAGATTAACAACAATAACCATGGTGACGTGGCATCATTAACGCAGGATTACTGTAGGTAATTATCCGGGCGTCACAACACCACAAAAATACCAAAAATATTTATCGTATTATGTTTATCAGATCTCACTTTCGTAAGTGACCGTGAAGGGATTGACAACCCCTTTATCGCATTGGTTGCGAGGTTCTTATTTGTTTGTGTGGGTACTAGGCGACTTGCATGTAGTCTCCTATTGGATTGATACCTTGGTTCTCAAAAACTGAGGGAAATACTTACGCTACTTTGCTGTATCACCCTTTCCTCTTTAAGGAAAACCAACGCATGCTCAAAAGGTAGCAAGGGCTTTGGAGCATATCACTAAGCATTTTGAGCAAGTAGACCATTAAACAATACCTCATCTCTATTTAATAGTATTGGTTTTTCCTATGGACTCAATGTGATCTTGGATCGCTAAAATAGAATGAAGAGTCTTGAAATTTTGCCAATATTTGTCCTTAGCATTTTGAGAGGTCCATAACTCTAGTCCATGCGATGCAAATCATTAAACTTTCTGAAATATTCAACTTGAATAGATATTAGTTCAATAAGCTATATGTTGTTATGAATTACCAAAACCACCCGGGGATTAGTTGCACTTTCACCGATGCTCGATCAGTGGAAAAGTGCGCTGTACTTGGGACGGTTTTGACGGGACCCGCAGAGGTGCACGCAACCGACGGACCAGGTCGGTCGCTGATGTCTACTACGCAACTTTATTCTTGTAGACTCATGTTGGGCCTCCAAGCACAGAGTTTTGTAGGACAGTAGCAATTTTCTCTCAAGTAGATGACCTAAGGTTTATCAATCCGCGAGAGGTATAGGATGAAGATGGTCTCTCTCAAACAACCGTGCAACCAAGTAATAAAAAGTCTCTTGTGTCCCCAACGCACCAAATAAAATGCTAAATTGTATAGGTTCACTAGTTCAGCGAAAAGATGCTGATACAAGTGTAATAATGACAATAGATATTGATTTTTGTAATAGGAACAATAAAAAATAGCAAGGTAGCAAGTAAAAAAAGTAAGCACAAACGATATTACAATGCTTGAAAGCAAGGCATAGGGTTCGTACTTTCGCTAGTGCAATCTCTCAACAATGTTAATCTAATTGGATCATATAACCATCCCTCAACGCGAGATGAACACTACTGCAGGATGCTGCTAACGTGACACTATGATCGGGGACTGAAAGTGCTAGTTATCGACTAGATGCGGGGGGTGAATAGGCAACTTTTATGAAAGTCTTCAAAACACGAGGTCTTTGAAGAAAAACAAGTAATTGAACCTATATAATATGCATTGGAAAATGAACTACACTAAACAGGCCATAGTCAAGTAAGCAATATAGAGAAAGCACGAAGACTAATAGCAGCTAGTGAAAATGACATGATGTTCTAAAGAACGTAATATGAAACACAATATGAAACCAACAAGTAATGAAATTTACATGATGTTCTAAAGAAAATGTTAGGCGAATATGAAGAAACTACCAAAAAAATGTTCGCAAATGCCTTATCTCCCAGTGAACGATCATCAATTATTGCGATCCTACACGTACATTATCCAACTGACTCTATCCTACGCGAATAATTTCATAATATAACTGGAAAATCTCTATGAAATAGAATCCATCAATATAGTTTTTATAGCATGTGCTTATAATATTTTAGTCAAATAGATGGTTAAAGTTGGATCCAAAATATGAGACGGCTTAATAAACCCGGTCCAAGGGAGTAGTCAGATTCCAAAACTTTTAAATAGGGATTAAATCGTGTTAAATCTTGACCAAAAGTCAATAGTAATTTAAGCCTAAAAACACTCCACGTCCCAGCAAAAGCCCTCTTTTGCCCACCGCGCAGCAACCACAACAAACCTTAGCGCCGCCCCCCTTCCTCCAACACAGAAGATTCTTCCTGTGTGATGGCGCTGCGCTCTCCCTCCAGCACTCGTCGGCGGGATTGGTCGCCGGCGGACTCTCCGCCTCCCACCTATCAAGTACCTAGTTCCGACCTTGTTCGATCGATTAACCTCTGATTCCCGCAATTCTCTTTCCCACTGCCTTGTTCTGATGAGATCCATCGTTCATCACCAAATTAACCAGTAGAACCCCATCAAAGGGTTTGTATACCTAACAAAGTATATGATGCGCCTTGGCCTTTTCCCGAGACAATAGCAAAGTTGTAGGTTTGATGCAATTTCCTACGTCAAGACCTTTTTAGGGAAGCGTTCTGTAATTAATTTGACCCAATAATGATGAATATTACCACTGAAATGTGCACAGAAAATGCCGGATTGCAGAGGAGGCCTGTCTTAGATTTATGTGCTAAATTAGTCACTCTTGCTTGAAAAGGTTGTGATAATTAGGTCTCACTGAAGCAATTTGTGGTGGGTGGGCCCCTGTCCCCGCTCCCACTTTGGGTACACAACGGATATGATGAACAGTTAATTCCATGATATACACGTGTTTAATTTATTTGGAGGGAAGAAGAGTATTCCATCCTTTTTTTTCTATTTTTCAGTGACTTTTTGTGGTTGTCAAAATGTAACTTTGACTGCTACTGTCACTAGTAGAAAAAGGACCTAATGTGAGACACATTAGTCCCGGTTTTTCTTGACCCGGTACTAATGGTACCATTATGTCGGTTCGAACGGCTATGCATTAATGCTGGTTCGTGTTGAACCTTTAGTATCGGTTCATGCCACGAACCGGTACTAAAGGGGTGGTGGCAGGCTGGCGTCAGGCCAGGGCCCCATGATCACCTTTAGTACTGGTTCGTGGCACAAACCAGTACTAAAGGGCTAACCTTTAGTACCGGTTCATGCCATGAACCGGGACTAAAGGGGTCTGACCTATAGTCCCGGTTGGAGACACAAACCGGGACTATAAGGCAATTGTCAAACTCTACCCCCCCTTATCGCATTTCAATTTTGCAAAATGAAAAGAAAATGATAAAAACTTTGAAAAATAAAATCCTTCAAGAGGTAGTTATATTACTACATCTACTAGTTAGGAAAATATGAAAACTTAGATTTGGACATGTTTTGCAAAAAGCGTAGGGAAAATATAAAACGGTTATAACTTTTGCAATGATGTCGGAAAAAACTTATAATATATCAAAAAATTTCAGCACGAAAATCCGCATCCGATTTTGACAGCCTGCGGCCTGTTTGCAATTTTTTAGAATCCTCAAATTCCAAAAGGAAAAACAGATATGCTCAAATTTTAGTTTTTTTAATTTTGGTTAAATCTGGTCAAACTATGGTCAAACTACTTATTCAAGAAGTATTAATGTTACTACATAATTAGTCAAGACTATTAGTGTTACTAAATAATTGTTTCAGTTTTTTGAATTTTGGTCAAATTTGGTCAAATTATGGTCAAACTGTGGTCAAACTTATTCAAGAAATATTAGTGTTACTAAATAATTACTATTTTTTAGAATAATAGTTTCAAACTCAAACGGTGAAACGTGTGACCTAATGCTCAAGCTAAACTGCTGAGGGTTAATAGGATTGACAGCTTACATTTGTTAGGAAAACAACAAGTGCAGACTTGGAAAGTAGGGGGAATAGAACTCCGAAGTTAAGCGTGCTCAGGCTGGGGGAGTGAGAGGATGGGTGACCGGCCGGGAAGTTAGACGATTTGAAATGAGTGAACAACACTTGAGCAGTTAAGAGGGGTGATTAGAGACTAAATCATCAAATAATTCAAAAAATCGAAAATTGAAAAAAAAAACAATTTTTTTTCAAAAATTCAAAAAAATATACCTTTAGTACCATACCACGACCCGAGCTCACGCCACGTGGTGGGCCTTTAGTGGCGGTTCGTGCCGAACCGGTACTAAAGGGGGGGGCTTTAGTCTCCACCCTTTAGTGCCGGTTGCATAACCGGCACTAAAGGCCCTTACAAACCAGTTTTAAAGCTCTGTTTTCTATTAGTGTGTATAGCTTATATATCAATATATATCCTCTAATAAATTGTACTGTCGTGAAAGCATTTCCAAAAAAAACACTAGTAATATAAATTTATATAGTCAGTTTTGATAGCTTTAGACATACAAGTGGTCAAACTTTTAAAAGTTTGATAGTATGGATTCTAAAATGACTATTGTTAGTCAACTGCAGCCATGCATGCTCTGTCGTTAGCATCCACTAACATGCATGAATAGCTGTTTTAACTCATGTATCACTATCTCAATTATAGTTCTCTAATCAGTCTTACCAGGGTGGATCCAGCAATGGAGCTGAAACTGATTTTGCTAGGAAGACGAAGCATGAGGTTAATCATTTGTTGGCAACATTAGAAAAAAAGGGAGTGGAGATAGATGGCAAGGTAGCTACTCCCTCCATTTTTGTTTAAAGGGCGCAGCTCAAAAAACTCTGGGACCAAGGTGCCTAGTAATTGGACGAAAATCATGGACGTGGGACGTGATATTAGCATCGGGAGCTAAGGTTCTGCGCCTAACTAATCGCGTTAAAAACGCTTAGTAACCCCCACGGCCAATCAGCGAGCCATCTCCTCGCATGCACTGGTGGAGCCAATTCCAGCCGCGATTTCCTATCTTTCTTCTTCTTCCCGCACTCGTTCCTTTCTCCCCGCTCAGTTTCCCTCAAAAACGCGAGTGAAAATTTCATCTCCGATCGAAAACTCGCGCCGATCTTCCCCGTTGCCAAATTGTAAACGAAATTTTCACCGATCAATAGTTCCCGCCGATCTTCCCACCGGTGCTCTCTTTATATATGTGTGCAGATGGAGGCACACGAACAGACATCGGTCTGCATCTCTCCTCCATCTCACTCCAATGGCGCCACCAAAGCCAGGGGGATCAGATCGCCGGCCTCCTCTTCCTCTTGGTCTCACAGGACGTGCGTCGATGCCAGCTTTCTCCATTGGCACCACTCGCTCGGAGCCGCATCCTCCTCCAACGACATTGCCTCGACGGCGTGTAGGCCTCGCACGCCCATCTCGTCCTCCGGCACCTAACGAGGCCGGTTCCTCGAACTGGAGTGTCTCCATTGGCGGAGCCGTGGCAGGTAGCGGAGAGATGGTAAGATCTTTGTTCGTGGGGTTTAGCCTCGTCAATGGTGGCGGCGGGATCTCGTTCGGCAGTGGCGGCAGTGAGTCCATGGGCTTCACTTTCAGTTCCGGCGACGGTGGCATACGGATCAGAGATGGATCCTCCCTGTGCTGCCACCATAGAAGGTAAACCCTAAACCCTAGTTGTAGATCATGTACTCATAGTTGTTTGTAGTTTTAGATGATCATGTACCCTAAACTCTTGTCTGCTGTCACGTGTGCATGATCAAAGGAACCGGGTTCGGCCTTGCTGGACAGAATGGGCAGGAGATGACCAACGGAGACACTCCAATAATTGGCTACCGAGGGGTTGGATACAACCCAAATTTTGCCCATGCCGACGAATACCCTCCTAGTCAAGAGCATGTTCAAATCCAAAAAGAACCTATCGATTTGAGTAAGCACCTTTTGATCATATTTGTGTGTTTCAGTAATATTCAATATTTTTCATGTCAAATTATTCTGTCCAATGCATTTAGATGTTATGTCGAACAAGGAGACAAGAACGCACTACCGTACAGATGATAAGCGACACATATATTCTGAGATCCTTGCCCGTAATGGTGGGGGTAATAGGTTGAAGCATGGAGTTTCTAAAGCTGTTGCACTAGCTTGTGAATGTCCAAGGAGAATAGTGCAAAGGGTATGGTAGCAGGCTAAAAATGGTGGAGGCATTACAGGGGTAAAAAACAATCGGAAGCTCAAATCAGGAAGGAAAAAGATAAATTTAAACATAGATGCATTGGAGGCCATCCCACCTGGAGAGAGAACAACATTAGAACAAGTTGCTGGACATCTAAACTTGTCAACTACCACTGTTTGGAGGAGGTGAGAGTTCTACTACTGAATTGTTGTCAAATTTCTACATGTCAACATTCCTTTATTTTATGGATTTCTAAATGATAGGTTGAAGATGAAGGAAATTCGACGAATAACAAGTGAATTGAAGCCCGCCTTGACTGACGCAAACCAAAGGGCTCGTCTGGAGTATGCTCTTAGGCATCTTGAACCATGTAGCATAACATCCCTAGGTGGTATTAATCCCACATTTAGGGCTGATATGGATGTGGTTCATATAGATGAGAAATGGTTTTATCGCACGCGGAAGACCCAGAACATGTATTTGAGTCATAGAGAGGAGGCACCACACCGGGAATGTAAAAATAAAAGCCACATTCAGAAAATTATGTTCTTGTCCGCAATGGCCAGACCAAGGTATGATGCTCAAGGCAATTGTGTGTTTGATGGCAAGATAGGGGTTTGGGCTTACACATAGTGGGTGCAAGCTAAAAAGAGAAGTCAGAATAGGTTGGTACTTGTTCTTGTTACTACTTTGTGCTAAAAAAATTTGTGCACATTATTCACTACTTTGTGCTATGTTTGAGTATATTTGTTTCTATATCCATAGGTTGAGGGGGGCATGGGAGCTGAAGCCTGCAGATACAACGGACAGGGAGAAAAGTCGGGAGTACTTAGTGAAATACGTATTGTCGGCTATAAAGGAGAAGTGGCCTGAGAGCAATAGATGGAATACCATCTACGTACAGCATGACAATGCTAAGACTCATATAAAACCAGATGATCCACTTTTTTTGCAGGAAGCTGCTAGGGGTGGTTGGGATATTAGGATGATATACCAACCACCTAATTCTCCTAACACAAACATATTAGATCTTGGTTGGTTTGCCTCAATTCAAGCAATGTTCCATAGAAAGATGCCCAAGACCCTAGCCGAGATTGTCCAAAAGGTATTGCACTGATTAGATCTTGGTTGGTATTCTTTTTATGTTCTATGTGATATATACCTATTTGTGTATGAACTGTTTTGAGTTTTTCATGTCATGTGTCATAGGTTAATTAATCCCTAGCTGAGTACCCCCATCAAAGGCTCAATAGGATCTGGTTGAGTCATCAAGCGTGCATGAGAGAGATCATCAAGCACAAGGGGTCTATCCACTATGCTGTTCCTCACTTGAAGAAAAAAGCACTAGAGAGAAAAGGTATTCTCCCGGTTCGTTTGACGATTGACAGAGAATATGTCGAGCAGGCAATTCAGTACTTGAACTCAACATGAGTTGTAACATTAGCATTGTCCTGAAAGTTTGTTTACTAGCTGATATTGGGACTATCTTTGAAAGTTTGTCTTTGAAAGTTTGTGTTTCAAAGTTTGTCTTTGAGTTGAAACATTAGCATTGACAGAGAATACTGTCTTTGAAAGTTTGTTTACAATGCAATATTGGGACTGTCTTTTGCACTTTGAGAAAAAACTTGGAGTACAATTTCGACATTTGCCTTACAAGTTTGAGTGATAGCTAACAGACTAGTTCATCTCGGTGTAACAAGTTTCAGTGATAGCTAACAGTTTCAGTGATAACTTTGATAAAAAACTTAGCACTGACATACTTCATACAAACGCAAAAAAAAATCCACTGCAATAGAATTTTTTATTTCATTCCATAATTCACAACCAAGATCAAGGTTCACAGATTTTTTTTATTTCAATCCATAATTCACAACCAAGATCCACTTAAACATGGCTATTTCTTGTTCAACATGAAGCCTAGTTCATCTCGGTGTCCAGCACAAATGCATTGTCATCTTCGGCAATGGTTGAGGTGTTGCGACCGCAACGAGAGCACACACCATCTTCACCAATTCCCACAGTCGTTGCGCAGTCCTTGCACCAGTAATCATCACACAGAAGTGGATTTCCGCATAGCTCACAAGGTACCATGTCCATTGGCACCGGCAGAGAGCAAGCAAGACAGCAAAAAATCGATGCCTCACCACGCACACCACAGTTGCGGCACATTGCAGGGAAGATGCATCCATCACATGAAGACGTAGCCCTGTGTCGCAACGCGAGGTTAGTGCTGCGGATGTACCTTGCCCTAGCCGAAATCCTTGATTCACCAGCTCCGACATTGGTTGCACGATCAACTTTCTGAAAAAGATCTTGGATGGTTGCATAAACCCTCTCGAATTCATCCTCGAGTTCTATCACCTGTCCATGTGTTACCTCCACCTCGTCATCCTCGAGTTCTTTGACAACCTCCACCTCGCCCTGCACCTCTTCAACCTCGCCAAGCTTCTCCATGTTGCCTTCCTGCTCGCTGGCTCAAGGAAGAGGAAGCAATGTCTGCACTTTTATACACAAGAGGAAGAGGAGGCGCTGGGAAAAGGAGAGCAACAGCTTCTGCATGCAACACGGAGGGAGTACAGACGACGGCATGCAACTAAAGTAATCTGCGTTCACACCTCTACAAGCCACAACTTGTTCCCACTTGCATGCAGACTCCGGAAGGGAAGAGGAAAGAGAGAAATTAAGACTCTAATTAATGTATTGCGCCTTTGCATGCTTCGATTGTGAAAACGGCTGAATTTGGAGCTGCGCCCTTTAAACAAAAATGGAGGGAGTATTTTTTTTAACCAGATGAAACAAAACGATCCTAACATTCATGCATTATGCGCATCATTTTGATAGGGAGGACTTCGATGAATCAAACATGAAGCTGATGGTAGCACTACTTACTGCTGCATCTATGGCTGTTGGTTTCATCATGGGTTTAGACTGGCGAGAAAATTGCTTCTGTAAGCAGTTTGACAAGTGGAGACATACTTAGCTAAATAGCATAAGGCTTACGGTTGCATTCTGTTTATGGTATGTTAAACCAAGTAGGTAATCTTAGGAAAACATTGTTGGCTAATTATGGTGTGCAAAACCAAGTTTTCTATTTCATGCTATAATGTGGTTTTGGCCTATGTTGCATGGATACTTGGATACATATCGGATATGCGATACGGGGATACGCCTGGTACACCAATTTTCTAAAAACATGGATACCGGGATACATTTATATATAGATATTACATATATTAATTATTAAAAATGTGAAAAAATAAGGATCTTCTAGGTCAAAGCATGACTCAATAGGATTACCCCTTTCTTTTCTCACACTTGGTCCACTTCCATTAATTGGCAGTGGGATTTCCCTAGGTTTCCTATCCCAATCAGTGCATCAACTCTCTCTCTCTCTCTTGCTTACCTTTCAATTAAACCAGAACATTGACAAACATGTTTTGACATGAACTCACACTCATGTCAGGAATCTTCAAAAGACGTGCCTTTACTACTGAGGGAATTTCACGTCAAACGAGGAATTTCACGTATCCAAAATGTATCGCAAAAGTATCCTGGGAGTATCAAACATTATTTATTTATTTTAATAAAAAAATCAAGGGATACTTATGGGATACATATCGAGCCGTATCGGGGCAGTATCTAGCTAGCTGGATACGTGTGCTTTCTAAAGTATCCGTGCAACATAGGTTTTGGCATGTGCAATGTAACACTTGCTTGGTAACACCACCTCGCTGTTCCAAGCTGCGGGGAGCAGGTGTCCCGTTAAGTACTGCAGGTTAATTAGTGTTTGATAATCGAAGCAGTGCGGTGATTATCTGTGGATATGACAATCAGATGATGGTCTAGGATTTGTGGCTTCACTTGCATAAATAAATTGTTTATAGAAATCATACATTGTCACTGTGGTATCATATATTGGAATCAGTAATTCCCTGCTTTGCCCCATGGGCTCTTCACCAGTTGGTCTTCATTTCCAGTATTTGTTGCTCTCTTTCGTAAATGTTCTTTGGTTTGTCAGCTGAGACTGCAAAGGAGCAATTTTCATATTTGAACATGATGCCCAGCCGGTCGTCCAAGCATTTCAGCTAAAAGATAGAAGCATATGCGTCCACAGTTTCACTGGTGATCCGAGGAAACCAAATTCCTGATGCAAGCATGCAAGTTCCATATTCCTGCTCTATTTCAGCGGCCACCATGCTGCAGGCGCGTACATTGCAGCCGTGGATGGAAGAGTTCCTCGATCCCTTTGCAGCAACAGCGGTCAGTGTCTCAGTTGGGGTCCTCGCCACCGGCCCTGCAGCAACAACGGTAGCTTGCTATGATAGAGTGGGTGCAGCATCGCCGCTGCTTCAACCTCAATGACTCGGCCTCGATGCGCTCCGACCTGCAACGTCGTCACTGCTACAGTAATACCCCTCTCACTTCAGCAACCACGGCAGAGCTGCAAGCCAGAGGCGACCGCATGACGACGGGGACCACCGATGTTGTAGCCTAGACTCGGCTTAGACGCGCTTTGGCTGCAACATCGTCACTGCTCCCGTAGCATCCCTCACGCTTCACAGAAGATGGGCAGCCGGAACGCCGTGGTCCATCTCCGATCCGCACAAACAAGGGCACGCAGCCCACCTTTCACCTCTAGGACGACCGAGAGTTCGCAGCCTCCAGCCATCAATCTCCAACCGCACCGTTCCGGGCATAGTCACCGTCGGGTGTTGCTGCACTAACTCTAGTCGGACAACCACACCATGGCCGCAACCACTGAATGGGTCAAAATCAGACATGCACCGCCACCATCCGGCACATCCGCGTCGTTGCCATCAGGCGAGCTCAGCGCGCTGCCCGCACCACCACAGCGCTACCGCCGCCATGGCCCAGGACAGCCTCCTCAGCCCCTGGAACACACGCTACAGCTACATCCGCACCGCCACAAAGCAGTCCACCGTCGCATCCCCTGTACTAGCTCTGCCGCTCTCCCAAACATGTTGCGCCTCACCGTTGCCCACCTCCACTATGTGGCACCGAAATCAACCGCCACCATCGCTGCCCACACGACGCCGCTCCTTCGCGCGCAGGAGGCCCGTCAGGCCGCTACCACTTTTTGTTGTGTGTATCTTACTTTTGCCATAAGCTGGGATCTGGTGAGGCCGGGCATGGCACGTCTCCTCGTAGCATGTTGCAGTCCGTCACAGTGGTCCTTCCTCCATCGAGCTTGGTGAGTACTTCCTCAAGGATCCGGCCATACTGATCCAGGCGTCATGCAAAATTTGTTTAGTCCTATGGCAAATCACTAACATTTAATTTAATAGTACAATTGTATGTCGTACAATATGTGAGCTGAGGACAAACATGTAACTTGGATGGGTAATATGGGTGTGCTTGATCCGTAATTCAGCAAAATTATAGTGGGCACTACTATTTTCATCTCACCTAAGGCCCTGCTTGGATCCTCGTTTCCTTCCACTTACACCTGTAAAAATTACAGATCTCCGTCCGTCGTTTCGCTTTCCAACCATAAATAACTCTTAGGCTCCGCTTGGATTAGCGTTTGGCCTCTCAATACCCCTGTAAAAACGATACAGACCTCTAGGCGTCGTTTTTTCTCCCGGCGAAACTCACGCTGCGGCCGGTATAATACAAGTGTATACAAAATCCGGATGTAATATCTTACACCGAATCCAAGCGGGCCCTTAGAAAGTAAATTACACCCAGAAATTTAATACACGTGTATTAAATTACATCCATACCAAACACGGCCTAAGTTGTGGAAAGTGTTGCATGCATTGTTCTGACTATTTGTGTGCTTACCGGTTCTGTACTTTTCCATACTTATGATTCATGGGACAATATGCCACAACTCAATTTGACTATTTAACATATTGGCATTTTTAGAGTGTGTGGTGGGGGGGGGTTTACCGTGACAATGAAATATAGACCAGTTGCTTCGATTGTAAGGGAGACGTGGAGTTTAGTGGATGGATGAAAAAGAGGAGAAAGTTAACAATCCTAAAGGTATATGTTAAACACGATTTATGCTAAACCACTAGAATATGCATGGCTTTGTTGCAACACACGGACAATTATATTATATTATATTATATATATATAACTTTTTTTAGGAATATATATAACTTTTTTGAGGGATATATATATATGTGTGTGTATATATATATATACACTACCATTATGATAACACTTATTAAGACCTTATTATGATAACACTTTTTAAGACCTTATTATGATAACACTACCGTTATTCTGCTAACACCCCACCATCCGCCCAAACTACAGGAATAAGAAAGAAAACCGCACCCCACTCCCACCCACCTTCTTCCCCCTCCCCGCGCCCAAATCCTAGCCGGCGGCTAGCCACCAGCGCCGCCCTTCTTCCTCCCCCGCTGCCTTCACCTTCCCCTCCCCTTCCCCCACCTCCACCTGCCACCACCTTCCGCCGCGAGGCGCCCC
>NC_041392.1:247351675-247362381 GCF_002162155.2 Triticum dicoccoides | reverse complement strand
CCCCCACAGCGCCGGCCACCGCCTCCCACCACACAGGCCCCGCCGCCGCGCCGGACGGCTACAGAACCACCGGCCTCGTGCTGCCGCCTGGCTGGCCTTCTCGAAGCCCGGCGAGTCCATGCTCCCCTCCCGGGACCGGCGCCTCCACCCGGCCTCCTCCCTAGCCGGCCCGCTGGATGGTCGCGCCGCCCGAGAACCGCCTCCGAGCGCGTCGCCAGGTCACCGCCTCCCACCCCTCCGTCGGGCCACCACCCACCGCGCCGCACGACCACCACCGGCCCACCGCGCGACGCTGTTCTGGCCATCTTCCTCCCCGCCACCACTCTAGATCGGGCAGTAACTGCGTTTCTCTTGTCGGATCCAGTCGCCGTTCAGCCAGATCCGCCGCCCGGCGTGCTATCCCCGGACACGCGCAGCGGTGGCGCTGGTACTGCGCGGGCGAGGGAGAGGGAGGAACTCCACCTCGACGCCGCTGCCTCTGCCCTCCCCCGGCCTCGTCGACCATCCCCTTGCCTTGATCTGCGTCGCTGATGAGGAACATGCAGTACGGTGCGGGCAGTTCGGCCATTGTGGCAGTGCAGCTCAGAGGCGCGCGTAATGCCGTTCAGTGCTCGCGCGGGTGCAGCCTTGGGAGGAGAGCGTGGAGTCGCCGGGCATGACCTCAGCCCCCAAGCAGTGCGGACGGTGAGCACGTGCAGCCTGGTGAGCGCGTGCGTGCAGTGCACTGAGTGTGGGCTTCCGCTTCCTCTTCCCTCTTCCGGATCTACCACCGCGAGACGCCGCTGGGTTTGGAATAGTTGTCCATCAGTACGTCAATACAGGAGGAGGCATGTGCACTCCTCGCCTCCACATCTCCACCACCGTCCGACGACCTGGTCACACTACCCCGCTCGCCTCCTCACTATTCGACGACCTCTGTACTGTCGTCCAGTCCCGGCGGCCCCTGACCGATGAGCTCACCAGTGCCTCCTATCCTCCCTCCGAGGCGACCTGGCCAGGGACGAGATCTCGTTGGGTCCTCTCCTCCCACAGCTTCCGTCCGCCTCTGGCGTGCTACACTAATTTTTCAGTTCCAGCGACGTTGTGGATTGGGTGCTCACCCGATGCGATTCAGTTTTTTCCGGTGTGTTTAGTTTTACAGTGTGGTGCAGCTCACTCTTTTTGTTTTTGCAGCTCACTATTTTCTTGTTTTGCAGCTCACTCTTTTTTCTTCTGGAAATCATTTGCAGTGCACTCAGTAAGAAAAAGAAGAGAGCATCGATGTTCATTTGAAGTTTGTTTTGTTGTTTATGGGAAACGCAGAGAGAAAAGGGTAGTAAGAATGGATGGTCACTTTGTATAAGCAAGTCATTGCCTAGTGCAGTTCTGTTGGGTACCGCATCGTTGATTCTGCTGTGTTCTAGATGGCTGTGTGGCTCACTTTGTTCTCTCACATAGTTTACTATAAAACTCCTTTATGGTTCACTTGGTAATCTGAAAAAACACCTCGAAAAGCAGTTTACTTCTCATTACGTGTGGTCTCACTTGCTCAGTCTCTGCGGTCCACTCGCCCAGTCTACACAAGTAAAAAAATATTGAGTTTGAAAAAAACACACGGGGTTTACTTTTACTAGTGTCACGGCCCATTTACAATAGTCTCGAGGTTCACTTTTCATATTATTGCGGTTCACCAACGCTTGACATGAAGTGCACTTCACCTTTTTGGCAAAATTTATGTCCCATAGAAAAAATCATGCAGTGCATTTGTCCATCTGATGAGGTTCACTTTTCATAATATTGCGGTTGACCAACACTCGACATGAAGTGCACTCCAACTCGTTTGGAAAAATTTACATCCCACAAAAAAGAAATCATGCAGTGCACTTGTCTGTCTGATGAAGTGCGGTTTTTAGTCTGAAGCAGTGCACTTCACCTTGTTTGGGAAAATTTACGTCCCACAAAAAAGAAATCATGCGGTGCACTTCTGTGTCCAATGAAGTATGGTTTTTAGTCTAAATAAGTGCAGTTTTCTGTTTGATGCAGTACGGCCCGTTTACAGTAGTCTCGAGGTTCACTTTTCATAGTATTATGGTTCACCAACGCTCGACATGAAGTGCACTCCACCTTGTTTGGGAAAAAATTACGTCCCACAAAAAGGAAAATCATGCAGTGCACTTGTCTGTCTGATGAAGTGCGGGTTTTAGACTAAAGAACTGCGGTTTGCTACCTCGTTTGGAAAAATTTATGTCCCACAAAAAAGGAATCATGCAGTGCACTTGTCCTGCACTTGTCCGTCTGATGAAGTGTGGATTTTGGTCTAAAGAAGTGCGGTTTGCTACCTCGTTTAGGAAAATTTACATCCCATAAAAAAGAAATCATGCAGTGCACTTGTCGGCCGGATGAAGTGCGTTTTTTAGTCTGAAAGCAGTACGGTTTTTTGTCTGATGCAGTACATACGACGATTTTGGGTCGTGAAAAAACGGTGTCCGCATTTCGTTAAAATCAAAATTGCTCTTCAACCATAAATAATTAGAGAGGGTGTTCTACATGAAAAAGTTGCGCCTCATCGATATCTTTCCAATGGTGTATAATTCGAATCATTTCGACCAGCAGTTTGCAAAATTTTTGCGAAAAACGGCCGCTGCCTCCCATCGTCAGTTGCACAATTTTCAAAGTTAACTAAAAACAGTAAGAAAACTCAAAAATATTCCAACATAAGAAAGTTGTGCCTTGTCCATAGCTTTCCAACGGCGTATCATACTCCTCGTTTCGGCAAATGGTTCAAAAACTGGAACTAAAACAATACCGAAAATTGAAAAAAAAATTCAAAAAAACGTAATTCCGCGATTTAGTAAATTTGAAACTGCTCTTAAACCGTAACGAATTAGAAAAAATAATGGATATGAAAAAGATGTGCCTCGATGATATCTTTCCAACGGCGTGTCATTTGCTTTATTCTGACGAGCGGTTTAGAAAAAGTCGTGAAAATACACTCGCTGCCACTCGTCGTTCGCCGCACCATTTTTGAAACTGCTCTTAGAACACGAGGAATCACGAAAAGTGTTCAACATGGCGAAGTTGCGCCTAATCCATAGCTTTCCAATGATATATTATACGCCTCGTTCCGATAAACGGTTAAAAAACTAGAGCAAAAACAATACTGAAAAAACATTGTGTGCAATTTTTTACCACAAGAAGTTCACTAATGTGTATCGGAGTACCCTTGCTACAGAATGTGCAGTGCGCTTACGTTGAGCGTGCAGTGCGGAAGTGTTATCAGAATAGTTATTCTGCTAATATTAGCAGAATAGACTGGCTGTATATATATATAATTAGTAAAGTCAATACAAGTTATGTTTCCTCTCAACTACTTAATTTTTTTATAGGGTTAGAGCATATCCACTCATTCGGCGCCCCCAGGGAGTTAAATAGCGCCTCCTGGGGGCGAGCCGGCGATATTTTCGTCGTGAGGGAGGTCGGGTTCCCACCCGCCGCCCCAAGTTGGCCCCCAGACGCCCTTTTTTAAATATAGTTTGGCGAAAATTCGAAAAATTTGAATGAAATTCATTCATATTTGTACATACACTACTAGGGAAAAGTCTAGCAGTAGCGCGGGTTTTAGGCCTACCAGTAGCGCGGGTGGCAGCACTACTAGTACGGCGCTACAGTTAATGTTTAGCAGTAGCGTGGGCTTAACCGCGCTACTGCGATATCCAGTTAGTAGTAGTGCTTGCTTGAAAGCGCGCTACTGGTAATTACTAGTAGCGCCTCTCGCAGCCCGCGCTACTACTACTATTTCGTATTATATTTCTTTTTATTTCATGTTGTATTCATACACCTTTATACAAGTTTTCATACAACCGTAATTTAGAGATTATTTTTACACCATAATGAGTTATTACATCACTGGGTGAAAGAACCGTGGACTAGTTTCAAGTGGATGAGCATCCACTTGAAACTAATCCGCGGTTCTTTCACCCAATGATATAATAAGTATCATCATCATCATCATCATCATTATATCATTAATAACTTATCATCATAATACATCATTGTCATATAACACCTCCTCATGATCATCATTTTCACCAACGAGACATCATATAGGAAGTTGGTCACTAGTCATAATCACAACTTCCTCGTCATCATCATGAACTCTAACATATTGTACCACATAATAACACATTCTACCTAGGACCTACTTCTCTCTCATAGGACCTACTACCTTCTCTTAGGTAAAATAGCATAAAACAAGATAGGCCATGAGTCTCCATTATGGAGGATGGAGATTATCCTGTCTTCAATTCTTGCCTTTCGCACAATGTTGCTTCCAAGTACCTCCTTACGACCGTCCATACATTTTTTGCATTCTTTGATTTTCATGTCTTCACTGGTTTTAGAAATCCGATATGGATAGGTGAGATTCGTAGGATGACCTGGCCGTATGTTCAAAACATCAAGGCGACCATTCTGATACATCAGATGAGGCACACAATCCTTCGGGATTTTCTGTTGTAGTTAGCAATGTAGTTAGCAATGTAGTTCAGTTTGAGAAGAATTTACGCAAAACATGCACGAATGTCGTAATAGTAAAAAATCTTACCATGACATCTCCATGAATGTTACCGTGGTTCAACACGTGCACTAGTGGCACGTATTGACCATAATGTGGAGGAGTTTGATAATAGATATTGTAATTCTCAAGATCAGTACAAAATGCCATCATATGATTTTTCTCCTGATAGGTTAAGTCTGAGCCATCGGTGTAGTAGGTTCTGTCTACCATCTTCCGCACATTGTTTGAAGAATGAAAATAAGCTATCAACGGAAATAAGCTGTCAAATATTTTGAAATAAACAATATAAATTAGTTAATAACTATGTTTGAGAAACTCACATAGCGGTAGAATCGGAAGCGTGTCAACAAAGACCCAAATGTCCATATTGTCTTAGTCGATGTCAGGATCACCAAGATCCATGGTGACAAGCATACCCTCATAAAAACCATACATCTTGCAAAGTGCTTCCCAATTTGTGCAACCAAAATGGGTTACACTCTGAGAACTGTACAGATTTACTTCAAAATCCATACCATGATGGGTCCTTAGGTGAACTTTCTTTGTTTCAAAACTTTCATGGTCTTCAAAACCCATCCTCTCCAAGACATAGCATCTTGCATGGCATGAGATAAGCTAGTTGAATTGTAAAAGATGAAAATTACACATTGGAATAGTTGAAGTCGCGCTTAATTACGAAAAAAACACTTGTTGTCGTTGCGTACCGTTTCAACATCGAAGGTCTCCTAGAGCTTAATGCTAAAGCGCCAATCTTCGTCCAGGTGAGGCCTGTCGCACTGACCTCAGTCGTCGTTGCACTAGTCGCACTCCCCTGGGAGACTTTCGTCGTCCGAGTACGACATTTCCTATGTTCACAATTCAAAGATTAAACTTGTACAATTAAATATATGTACAATTAAATATATGTACAACAGTCGGGATTCTTCCTCCTCTCATGCATGGTGGAGACTCTCCCTCACTGATTGCTCTCTGACATTTGCGACTGTCGGTGATGGTCGTTACTCCTTCCCCTAGTGCATAACAATGGTCTAGCATAAGGAGAAGAAGGAGAAACGGCCCCCACGACAACAGTTAGGATTCTTTGTCATCTCATATATGGTGGAGCCTCGACAGACTTAAAGTCAACCCGAAATATCGTTTAATTATCTTTCTAGAAAATCCAGGCCACTCGATATTTCCTACATATTCTACCACAAGTCATGCCAAAATTCACGGAAAAATCCGGCATGACCTTTGCTAAAAAAGGATATCGAGCACCTGAAAAATTTGCCAGAATGGAAATGAATCAACACTCCGGCAAAACATAGGCCACTCGAAGGTGTAACCTGCAAACATGACCGGCCACTTGGGGCAAGCACATATCCTATTTGAGCAACACAAGATATACATGTTTTTATCTACATCATATGAGCATTCAAACTTGATGGTCATTGCATTTCAATGGTTGGAAATATGAGCAAAAACATTTCAAAATATCTTATAGGACTCATATTGACATGGAGATTTGGCTGGTCTCACCTCGAGGTCGGGGGAGGGGGGAGGGTCGGTGACGGGGACGACGGCGGGGATGATGGAGGGGCTCCTAGATTTCTGCAAAAATAAAAACCCTATAAGCTATCAACTAAGCAAATGCATACGCCTTGCATAGTGGGGTCCAATTTGAGCATTCAAAATAGGAGTACTTCTCCAATTTGAGCATTCAATAGCCAAAACCAAATCGTAAAATAAATAAGTATTCAAATTAGCATGCATTCAATAAGCAAAAGTAAATCATCTCTTACGTCCGCACATCATCGAACATTATCACTAATACATCCCGAATAGTATCATACATATAACATCACTAATACAACTAAAACCCTAGCACACGACGGGTATCGGCGCGGGCGGTGGACACCCAAAAAGAAGGAACCATCACAGGATCATAGCTCTAGTGAGATCCTTGGAGAGCCTGCCAGGTATTGGAGAACCTGCGCTCCAACGCAATCATGTAGCGACGGACGTGCATGTCCTCCTCGCTGACACGGTGACGTACCACCTCCGTGGAGTCCTCAAGCCTCTGCACCGTCACTGGCCCACGCGACCACCACCAAAGAAGGTCTGGGTCAACAACGGGCTGGCTCCTCACCAAGCTGCGCCCCCGGTAGGTAGCGCCTCCCAGTACCAACCCGGCGAAACCCAGTCGCGGACATGGCCCATGTGATCAAGAAGGTGTCCTCCGCCGAGTCGACGACGAGGATGTGGGATAGGCATCGTCGACATCGATGCGGGAATAATTGCTTTAACTAAAAAAATAACAACAAATGTGACATGTTCAACTAGTTCTATTAATTCAACTAGTTCTTACTAAAAATAAACTTACTATAACTAAAAATAAACTAGTTCAACTAGTTCTATTAATTTTCTTACTAAAAATACACTAGTTCTATTAATTCAACTAGTTCTTACTAAAAATAAACTAGTTCAACTAGTTCTATTAATTTTCTTACTAATTCTACTAAACACTACTGCCCTAGTTCTTAATAACTAATTAGATGAACCTACCTAGGAACTACTGCCCTAATTAGCATATAATTTGATGAACCCTAACTAATTTGATGCAATCTAAAATTTGATGAACCCTAGGAACTTTAGCTAGGCAGAGGTAGGGGAGGGGGAGGAGGAGGCGTGTTCACCTCGGGTGCCGGCGGCGAGGGAGGGGCAGCCGACATCGAGGTCGGGGTCGGGGCTCGGGCGCGCGGCGGAGGGCGGCGTCGAGGTCGGGGTCGGGGGCGGCGTCGAGGGCGTGCGGATGGCGAAGGGAGAGCGCGTGGAGGCCGACGACGGCGGCGTGAGCGGATGGATGAGTTCGATTTGGGGGAAGTGTCCGTGGGGAAGAAGGAGCGCGCGGTTAAGTCAAACGTAGCAGTAACGCTTTCCAGGAAAAGGGCTACTACTACATTAGCTATAGCTAACTTAGCTATAGCGCTGGCTCACACAACGCGCTACTGCTAAGTTAGCTATAGCGCGTTCCCAGAAAGCACGCTGCTGCTACAACATTTTCATTTGTTTTCCTTTTTCATTTGTTTTCCTTCACATTTTCTTTTTTTCCTTCCCCTTTTTCTATTTCTTTCATTTTCATTTACTTTTCTATATGTTTTACATTTACTTTTTCTTTAATTAGCAGTAGCACTCTCTGAGCGAAACACGCTACTACAACAAGCTTAGCAGCAGCGTTGTTTCTAAAAGACCGCTACTACTATATGTAGCCTATCGACTTAGTAGTGAGAGTTTTAGTAGTAGCGCGTTTAAACGCGGACGCGCTACTGCTACGTGCGTATCTATAGCGCGTTTAACCTCCACTCACTACTGCTATTTAGCACTAGCGTCCTTTTTTAACAAGCCCTACTGCTAATATTCTGTGTATAAGGTTTTCCCTAGTAGTGATAATTTAAAAGACGTGATTTAAACCCTAAAACTACGCCCCCATCCCAAGCCTTCTACATGTCGAGGGGCTTGTAGAAGGCGGTGTAGTCGCCACCGTCGTCGTTGCCATCGCCATCCTTGCTGCAACCCTGGCCTAGGTCGCCGAGGCGGGCGGGGTTGGACGGCGTCGACGCCTCCTCATCGCTGTCGTCGAGGATGACGACGCTGTCCTCGTCGCAGCCGCGGCGCCGAGCGGCGATCTCCTTGAGGGCACGACGTTGGCGCTCCATTTCCTCCCGAACTTAGTCGTCCCGCTCCCACTTCAGTCCAGTCTCGAGGTCGGCGGCCATGGCGATGTGCTCCTGTTTGACGATGACAAGCGGCATCTCCGGCTCCTTTAGCCCGACCAGGCTAAGATGACCGCGGGGAGGAGGAGAAGGATGGTGGCAGCGGCCCTCGTTTATGACGAGGCTACCACTGCGCAGGCGCTTCGACGTCTCTTGGGGCTCGGCCTTGACTGCAGTGAGCGGTGTCGGGGTGCCGGAGGAGTGGGGCCGGAGGAAGACGAGGACGTGCCCACCATGCGCTTCGGCAGCCACAAGCTGCCGCTCCGGCACGAGAAGGACGGCGTCGGGTACTCCATCTGCGGCGAGTTGCCACCCTCAACGTGCTCAAGGACGGCGTGGAGAGTGCGCCCAGGGACTCCCCACCACTGGCGGCGGCCGTCGGAGTTGTGCTGCCCCCGTGGTGGCGGAGCGCCATTCGTCGACGCGAGTTGGTCGGCATGGTGGCGCTCGAAGTACGCCGTCCAGAGGTTGGTGCTGTCGAGGGCGTACCTCGCCTGATGCCGTGCTTGAAGGAAATATTCCCTAGAGAGAATAATAAAGTTGTTATTTATATTTCCTTATATCATGATAAATGTTTATTATTCATGCTAGAATCGTGTTAATCGGAAACTTAATACATGTGTGAATACATAGACAAAACAAAGTATCCCTAGTATGCCTCTACTTGACTAGCTCGTTAATCAAAGATGGTTAAGTTTCCTGACCATAGAAATGTGTTGTCATTTGATGAACGGGATCACATCATTAGAGAATGATGTGATGGACAAGACCCATCCCTTAGCTTAGCATTATGATCATTTAGTTTTATTGCTATTGCTTTCTTCATGACTTATACACATTCCTTAGACTATGAGATTATGCAACTCCCAAATACCGGAGGAACACTTTGTGTGCTATCAAACATCACAATGTAACTAGGTGATTATAAAGATGCTCTACAGGTGTCTCCAGTGGTGTTTGTTGAGTTGGCATAGATCAATATTAGGATTTGTCACTCCGAGTATCGGAGAGGTATCTCTGGGCCCTCTCGGTAATGCACATCACTATAAGCCTTGCAAGCAATGTAACTAATGAGTTAGTTATGGGATGATGCATTACAGAACGAGTAAAAAGACTTGTCGGTAATGAGATTAAACTAGGTATGATGATACCGACGATCGAATCTCGGGCAAGTAACATACCGATGACAAAGGGAATAACGTATGTTGTTATGCGGTTTGACCGATAAAGATCTTAGTAGAATATGTAGGATCCAATATGAGCATCCAGGTTCCGCTATTGGTTATTGACTGAAGATGTGTCTCGGTCATGTCTACATAGTTCTCGAACCCGTAGGGTCTGCACGCTTAATGTTCGATGACGATTTGTATTATGAGTTATGTGTTTTGGTTACCGAAGTTTGTTTGGAGTCCTGGATGGGAGCAAGGACATGACGAGGAGTCTCAAAATGGTCGAGAGGTAAAGATTGATATATTTGAAGGTTATATACGGACACCGGAATTGTTCCGATAAGGTTCGGGGATTTTTTGGAGTACCCGGAGGCTACCGGAACCCCTTGGAAAGTTAATGGGCCTAATGGGCCATAATGAAGGAGAGGAGGCAGGCCACGGGAGGAGGCACGCGCCCCTCTTGCCCCAATCTGAATTGGACAAGGGGAGTGGCGCGGCCCCCCTCTTTCCTTCTCCCTCTCTCTCCCTTCCCCTTCCCCCCTCTCCGTTGGAAGGAAAGGGGGGCGAATCCTACTAGGAACGAAGTCCTAGTAGGACCCCCCCATGGCGCACCCCCCTTGGGCCAGCCTCCTCCTCACTCCCTCCTTTATATACGTGGGCAGGGGCACCCCAAAGCACATCAATTGTTTCTTAGCCGTGTGTGGTGCCCCCTCCAGAGTTTACCACCTCGGTCATATTGTCATAGTGCTTAGGCAAAGCCCTGCACGGATCACAACATCAACACCATTACCATGCCGCCGTGCTGACGAAACTCTCCCTTGATCCTCTACTGGATCAAGAGCTCGAGGGACGTCATCGTGCTGAACGTGTTCTGAACACGGAGGTGTCGTACGTTTGGTACTTGGATCGCTTGGATCATGAAGACGTTCAACTACATCAACCGCGTTACATAAGGCTTCCGCTTTCGGTCTACGAGGGTACGTGGACTGATATGTCTCCAACGTATCTATAATTTTTGATTGCTCCATGCTATATTATCTACTGTTTTGGACATTATTGGGCTTTATTATCCACTTTTATATTTTTTTGGGAGTAACCTATTAACCGGAGGCCCAGCCCAAAATTGCTATTTTTTTGTCTATTTTAGGGTTTCGAAGAAAAGGAATATCAAACGGAGTCCAAACGGAATAAAACCTTCGGGAACGTGATTTTCTCACCGAACATGATCCA
>NC_041392.1:247282850-247351366 GCF_002162155.2 Triticum dicoccoides | reverse complement strand
TGGGCCCCCTGTTGCTCTACCGACGTACTCCTTCCTCCTATATATACCTACGTACCCCCAAACGATCAGATACGGAGCAAAAACCCTAATTCCACCGCCGCAACTTTCTGTATCCACGAGATCCCATCTTGGGGCCTGTTCCGGAGCTCCGCCGGAGGGGGTATCCATCATGGAGGGCTTCTACATCAACACCATAGCCTATCCGATGAAGTGTGAGTAGTTTACCTCAGACCTTCGGGTCCATAGTTATTAGCTAGATGGCTTCTTCTCTCTTTTTGGATCTCAATACAATGTTCTCCCCCTCTCTTGTGGAGATCTATTCGATGTAATCTTGTTTTTGCGCTGTGTACCGATGAATTGTGGGTTTATGATCAAGTTTATCTATGAACAATATTTGAATCTTCTCTGAATTCTTTTATGTATGATTGGTTATGTTTGCAAGTCTCTTTGAATTATCAGTTTGGTTTGGCCTACTAGATTGATCTTTCTTGCAATGTGAGAAGTGCTTAGCTTTGCGTTCAATCTTGCGGTGTCCTTTCCCAGTGACAGTAGGGGCAGCAAGGCACGTATTGTATTGTTGCCATCGAGGATAACAAGATGGTTTTTTTATCATATTACATGAATTTATCCCTCTACATCATGTCATCTTGCTTAAGGCATTACTCTGTTTTCATGAACTTAATACTCTAGATGCATGCTGGATAGCGGTCGATGAGTGGAGTAATAGTATTAGATGCAGGCAGGAGTCAGTCTACTTGTCTCGGACGTGATGCCTATATACATGATCATACCTAGATATTCTCATAACTATGCTCAATTCTGTCAATTGCTCAATAGTAATTCGTTCACCCACCGTAAAATACTTATGCTCTTGAGAGAAGCCACTAGTGAAACCTATGGCCCCCGGGTCTATCTTCATCATATTATTCTTCCAATACTTAGTTATTTCCTTTGTTTTTATTTTACTTTGCATCTTTATCACAAAAATATTATCTTATCATATCTATCAGATCTCACTCTCGTAAGTGGCCGTGAAGGGATTGACAACCCCTTATCGCGTTGGTTGCGAGGAGTTATTTGTTTTTTGTAGGTACTAGGGATGCGCGCGCAACCTCCTACTGGATTGATACCTTGGTTCTCAAAAACTGAGGGAAATACTTACGCTACTTTGCTGCATCATCCTTTCCTCTTCGGGGAAATCCAACGCAGTGCTCAAGAGGTAGCAAGAAGAATTTCTGTCGCCGTTGCCGGGGAGGTTCGCGCAAGTCAAGATTTGACTTCCGACAATGAGCCATTTCTGGCGTCTACGCAAAAGTCAACATACCAAGTACCCATCACAACCCTTATCTCCCGCATTACATTATTTGCCATTTGCCTCTCGTTTTCCTCTCCCCCATTTCACCCTTGCCGCTTTATTCACCCTCTCTCTCTATCCTTCCTCTCTTTTTCTTTCGCCTCTTTTCCGCTTGCTTGTCGTTATGGCTAGTCCCTTATCTTCTCCATTGTCTCCCGAAAATGAAGTTCTAAATTTTAAGCAAAGGGAGGGACAAAATCTAAAAGATACTTGGTATAGAATTTGCAATGCTCAAAATAGATCTACTAGGAAGCAATCTACTACCGTTCTTCTTCGCAATTTTTATGTAGGCGTCACTCCTTGGCACAGATATATCCTTGATACTATTACTGGAGGGAACTTCTTGGGTAGCCATACTTTTGATTCTTACAATGCTATGATAGATTTTTTTGGCTCACCACCTCTTTTGGTTAATGGAACTATGTTAACTTTGGAGCATGTAATGCAAAGACTTGAAATTATTGAAAATAAGTTTGAAACTGTAGAATTAATTCAAAATTTGGATAAAAAGATCCACAACCAAATCACTCAACATGGATCTAAAGTAGGAGTCACTTTGAAAAATATTAAAGAAAAGGAACCAATAGTTAATGAGAAAATAAATCAGAATTCCACTAGAATTGATAAACTTGAGGGTATTATTACCAACTTGGGAACCGCTTTTTCTTCCGTAAAGAATACTCCGAGTCCTCCTACTAAAATTTCCAAGCTTATGTATGTTCCTAAAAATAAGGGTGAATCCTCTAGTAAGGAAACTGCGGATCTCAAATCTATAAGTATTTATCCCAATCTTTTTGCTATCATTAAGGAACCATTTGTTACAAATGAATTCTTCAATCTTGTGCCTAAAAGTTTGATAATCAATAAAAATAAAGAAATTCCTAAGGATGGTAGATGCCTCATTGAATAATTGCCTACCAAAGATGGCAATACCTAGATCTATCCTTGCTTTTTATACCTAGCTAGGGGCGTTAAACGATAGCGCTTGTTGGGAGGCAACCCAATTTTATTTTTATTCCTTGCCTTTTGCTCCTGTTTAGTAATAAATAATTTACCTAGCCTATGTTTTGGTTGTGTTTTTTGTGTTTAGTTAGTGTTTGTGCCAAGTAGAACCATTGGGAAGACTTGGGGAAAGTCTTAATATCTTGCTATAAAAAACAGAAACTTTAGCGCTCGCGAGAACTGCTGCCATTTTTATTTCGAGAGTTCTATTTAGTTAATTATTTTTGAAGATGATTAATAGATAAATTACTCACGTCCAGCAATTTATTTTAGAATTTTTGGGTTCCAGATCTTGCGCTAGCTATAGATTACTACAGACTGTTCTGTTTTTGACAGATTCTGTTTTTTGTTTGTTGTTTGCTTATTTTGATGAATCTATGGCTAGTAAAATAGTTTATAAACCATAGAGAAGTTGTAATATAGTAGGTTTAACACCAATATAAATAAAGAATGAGTTCATTACAGTACCTTGAAGTGGTCTTTTGTTTTCTTTCGCCAACGGAGCTGACGAGATTTTCTACTTTGAGTTTTGTGTTGTGAAGTTTTCAAGTTTTGGGTAAAGATTTGATGGATTATGGAACAAGGAGTTGCAAGAGCCTAAGCTTGGGGATGCCCATGGCACCCCCAAGATAATCTAAGGACACCTAAAAGCCAAAGCTTGGGGATGCCCTGGAAGGCATCCCCTCTTTCGTCTACTTCTATCGGTAACTTTACTTGGAGCTATATTTTTATTCACCACATGATATGTGTTTTGCTTGGAGCGTCTTGTATGATTTGAGTCTTTGCTTTCTAATTTACCACAATCATCCTTTCTATACACACCTTTTGAGAGATACATACATGATTTGGAATTTATTAGAATACTCTATGTGCTTCGCTTATATCATTTGAGTTATATAGTTTTGCTCTAGTATTTCACTTATATCTTTTAGAGCACGGTGGTGGATTTGTTTTATAGAAACTATTGATCTCTCATGCTTCACTTAGATTATTTTTAGAGTCTTAAATAGCATGGAAATTTGCTTAAATAATCTTAATATGCTAGGTATTCAAGATTAGTAAAAAAAATCTTATGAGTTTTTTGAATACTAAGAGAAGTTTGATGATTGATGATTGTTTTGAGATATGGAGGTAATAATATCAAAGTCGTGCTAGTTGAGTAGTTGTGAATTTGAGAAATGCTTGTGTTGAAGTTTGCAAGTCCCGTAGCATGCACGTATGGTAAACGTTATGTAACAAATTTGAAACATGAGGTGTTCTTTGATTGTCCTCCTTATGAGTGGCGGTCGGGGACGAGCGATGGTCTTTTCCTACCAATCTATCCCCCTAGGTGCATGCGCATAGTGCTTGGTTTTTGATGACTTGTAGATTTTTGCAATAAGTATGTGAGCTCTTTATGACTAATGATGAGTCCATGGATTATACGCACTCTCACCCTTCCATCATTGCTAGCCTCTTCGGTACCGTGCATTGCCATTTCTCACCTTGAGAGTTGGTGCAAACTTCACCGGTGCATTCAAACCCCGTGATATGATACACTCTTTCACACCTAACCTCCTTATATCTTCCTCAAACCGCCACCATACCTACCTATTATGGCATTTCCATAGCCATTCCGAGATATATTGCCATGCAACTTTCCACCATTCTATTTATCATGACACATTCATCATTGCCATATTGCTTAGCATGATCATGTAGTTGACATAGTATTTGAGGCAAAGCCACCGTTCATAATTTTCATACATGTCACTCTTGATTCATTGCATATCCCGGTACACCGCCGGAGGCATTCATATAGAGTCATATTTTGTTCTAGTATCGAGTTGTAATCATTGAGTTGTAAATAAATAGAAGTGTGATGATCATCATTTTCTAGAGCATTGTCTCAAGTAAAAAAAAGAAAGGCCATAAAAAAGGAGAAGGCCCAAAAAAGGGAGGATGCTACTATCCTTTGCCACACTTGTGCTTCAAAGTAGCACCATAATCTTCATGATAGAGAGTCCTTTGTTTTTTCACTTTCATATACTAGTGGGAATTTTTCATTATAGAACTTGGCTTGTATATTCCAATAATGGGCCTCCTCAAGTGCCCTAGGTCTTCTTGAGCAAGCAAGTTGGATGCACACCCACTTAGTTTCTTTTGTTGAGCTTTCATACATTTATAGCTCTAGTGCATCCGTTGCATGGCAATTCCTACTCCTTGCATTAACATCAATCGATGGGCATCTCCATAGCCCATTTATTAGCCTCGTTGATGTGAGACTTTCTCCCTTTTTGTCTTCTCCACATAACCCCCATTATCATATTCTATTCCACCCATAGTGCTATATCCATGGCTCGCGCTCACATATTGCGTGAAAGTTTATAGGTTTGAGATTACTAAAGTATGAAACAATTGCTTGGCTTGTCATCGGGGTTGTGCATGATGAGAGCATTCTTATGAGACGAAAATGGAGCATGACTAAACTATATGATATTGTAGGGATGAACTTTCTTTGGCCATGTTATTTTGAGAAGACATAATTGCTTAGTTAGTATGCTTGAAGTATTATTATTTTTATGTCAATATGAACTTTTATCTTGAATCTTTCGGATCTTAATATTCATGCCACAATTAATAAGAATTACATTGAAATTATGCCAAGTAGCACTCCGCATCAAAAATTCTGTTTTTATCATTTACCTACCCGAGGACGAGCAGGAATTAAGCTTGGGGATGCTTGATACGTCTCCAACGTATCTATAATTTTTGATTGCTCCATGCTATATTATCTACTGTTTTGGACATTATTGGGCTTTATTATCCACTTTTATATTATTTTTGGGACTAACCTATTAACCGAAGGCCCAGCCCAGAATTACTGTTTTTTTTGCCTATTTTAGGGTTTCGAAGAAAAGGAATATCAAACAAAGTCCAAACGGAATGAAACCTTCGGGAACGTGATTTTCTCACCGAACATGATCTAGGAGACTTGGACCCTATGTCAAGAAACAGAGGAGGCCACGAGGTAGGGGGCGCGCCTACCCCCCCCCCCAGGCGCGCCCTCCACCCTCGTGGGCCCCCTTTTGCTCCAGCGACGTACTCCTTCCTCCTATGTATACCTACGTACCCCCAAACGATCAGATACGGAGCAAAAACCATAATTCCACCACCGCAACTCTCTGTATCCACGAGATCCCATCTTGGGGCCTGTTCCGGAGCTCCGCCGGAGGGGGTATCCATCACAGAGGGCTTCTACATCAACACCATAGCCTCTCCGATGAAGTGTGAGTAGTTTACCTCAGACCTTCGGGTCCATAGTTATTAGCTAGATGGCTTCTTCTCTCTTTTTGGATCTCAATACAATGTTCCCCCCCTCTCTTGTGGAGATCTATTCGATGTAATCTTCTTTTTGCGGTGTGTTTGTTGAGATCGATGAATTGTGGGTTTATGATCAAGTTTATCTATGAACAATATTTGAATCTTCTCTGAATTCTTTTATGTATGATTGGTTATCTTTGCAAGTCTCTTCGAATTATCAGTTTGGTTTGGCAACTAGATTGATCTTTCTTGCAATGGGAGAAGTGCTTAGCTTTGGGTTCAATCTTGCGGTGTCCTTTCCCAGTGACAGTAGGGGCAGCAAGGCACGTATTGTATTGTTGCCATCGAGGATAACAAAATGGGGTTTTTATCATATTGCATGAATTTATCCCTCTACATCATGTCATCTTGCTTAAGGCATTACTCTGTTTCATGAACTTAATACTCTAGATGCATGCTAGATAGCGGTCGATGAGTGGAGTAATAGTAGTAGATGCAGGCAGGAGTCGGTCTACTTGTCTCGGACGTGATGCCTATATACATGATCATACCTAGATATTCTCATAACTATGCTCAATTCTGTCAATTGCTCAATAGTAATTCATTCACCCACTGTAAAATACTTATGCTCTTGAGAGAAGCCACTAGTGAAACCTATGGCCCCCGGGTCTATCTTCATCATATTAATCTTCCAATACTTAGTTATTTCCTTTGCTTTTATTTTACTTTGCATCTTTATCACAAAAATACCAAAAATATTATCTTATCATATCTATCAGATCTCACTCTCGTAAGTGACCATGAAGGGATTGACAACCCCTTACGCATTGGTTGCAAGGAGTTATTTGTTTTGTGCAGGTACTAGGGACGCGCGCGCAACCTCCTACTGGGTTGATACCTTGGTTCTCAAAAACTGAGGGAAATACTTACGCTACTTTGCTGCATCATCCTTTCCTCTTCGGGGAAATCCAACGCAGTGCTCAAGAGGTAGCATGGACACACTCTCCCGTCTCGTTGTTATGCTTCTCCTAGATAGATCTTGCATGATCGTAGGAATTCTTTTGAATTGCTACATTCCCCAATAGTGGCATCCAAGCCAGGTCTATGCGTAGATGATATGCACGAGTAGAAGACAAAGAGTTGTGGGCGATAATAGTCATACTTCTTACCACCAACGTCTTACTTTGATTCGGCAGTATTGTTGGATGAAGCGGCCCGAACCGACATTACATGACCGCGTTCATGAGACTGCTTCTACCGATGTGCTTCGCACACAGGTGGCTGGCAGGTGTCTGTTTCTCCAACTTTAGTTGAATTGAGTTTGACTACGGCCGGTCCTTGTTGAAGGTTAAAACAGCACACTTGATGAAAAATCATTGTGGTTTTGATGCGTGGGTAAGAATAGGTAAGAACGGTTCTTGCTAGAAGCCCATAGCAGCCACGTAAAACTTGCAACAACAAAGTAGAGGGCGGCTAACTTGTTTTTGCAGGGCATGTTGTGATGTGATATGGTCAAGACATGATGAGATATAAATTATTGTATGATATGATCATGTTTTGTAAAAGTTATCGGCAACTGGCAGGAGCCTTATGGTTGTCGCTTTATTGTATGAAATGCAATCGCCATGTAATTGCTTTACTTTATCACTAAGCAGTAGCGATAGTCATAGAAGCAATAGTTGGCGAGACGATAACGATGCTACGATGGAGATCAAGGTGTCAAGCCGGTGACGATGGAGATCATGACGATGCTTTGGAGATGGAGATCAAAGGCACAAGATGATGATGGCCATATCATGTCACATATTTTGATTGCATGTGATGTTTATCCTTTATGCATCTTATTTTGCTTAGTACGGCAGTAGCATTATAAGATGACCCCTCACTAAATTTCAAGTTATAAGTGTTCTCCCTGAGTATGCACTGTTGCTACAGTTTGTCATGTCGAGCACCACGTGATGATCGGGTGTGATAAGCTCTACGTTCACATACAATGGGTGCAAGCCAGTTTTGCACGTGCAGAATACTCGGGTTAAATTTGACGAGCCTAGCATATGCAGATATGGCCTCGGAACACTGAGACCGAAAAAGTCGAACGTGAATCATATAGTAGATATGATCAACATAGTGATGTTCATCATTGAAAACTACTCCATCTCATGTGATGATCGGACATGGTTTAGTTGATATGGATCACGTGATCATTTAGATGAACAGAGGGTTGTCTATCTAAGTGGGAGTTCTTTAGTAATATGATTAATTGAACTTTAATTTATCATGACCTTAGTACCTGATAGTTTTTGCATATCTATGTTGTTGTAGATCAATGGCCCGTGCTACCATTCCCTTGAATTTTAATGTGTTCCTAGAGAAAGCTAAGTTGAAAGATGATGGTAGCAACTACACGGACTGGGTCCGTAAGTTGAGGATTATCCTCATTGCTGCACAAAAGAATTACGTCCTAGAAGCACCTCTAGGTGCAAGACCCGCTGCAGGAGCAACTCCGGACGTGATGAACGTCTGGCAGAGCAAAGCTGATGACTAATCGATAGTTCAGTGTGCCATGATTTACGGCTTAGAATCGGGAGTTCAAAGATGTTTTAAATGTCATGGAGCATATGAGATGTTCCAGGAGTTGAAGTTAATATTTCAAGCAAATGCCCGAGTTGAGAGATATAAAGTCTCCAACAAGTTCTACAGCTGCAAGATGGACGAGAATAGTTCTGTCAATGAACACATACTCAAAATGTCTGTGTACCATAACCACTTGACTCAGCTGGGAGTTAATCTTCCTGATGATAGTGTCATTAACAGATTTCTTCAATCACTGCCACCAAGCTATAAAGGCTTCGTGATGAACTATAATATGCAAGGGATGGAGAAGACTATTCCCGAGCTCTTCGCGATGCTAAAGGCTGCAGAGGTAGGAATCAAGAAGGAGTATCAGGAGTTGATGGTTAACAAGACCACTAGTTTCAAGAAAAAGGGCAAAGGGAAGAAGGGGAACTTCAAGAAGAACAACAAGCCAGTTGCTGCTCAACGGAAGAAACCCAAATCTGGACCTAAGCCTGAGACTGAGTGCTTCTATGATACGTCTCCAACGTATCTATAATTTATGAAGTATTCATGCCAATATATTATCATTCTTGGATGTTTTACAATCATTTTATAGCAATTTTATATCATTTTTTGGGACTAACCTATTGACCCAGTGCCCAGTGCCAGTTGCTATTTTTTGCTTGTTTTTTACATCGCAGAAAATCAATATCAAACGGAGTCCAAACACCGCGAAACTTTTTGTGGATTTTTATGGGCCAGAAGACTCCCGATGGGCCAAAGCAGCACCTGTGGGGTGCCCCGAGGGGGGCACAACCCACCAGGGCGCGCCAGGGCCCCCTGGCGCGCCCAGGTGGGTTGTGCCCACCTCAGTGGCCTCCCGCACCCCTTCTTTGCACTGTAAATTCCCAAATATTCCGAAACCCCTCGGGGTTAACCTAGATCAGAAGCTCCGTCACCGCAGGGCTCCATAGCCACTGAAAACCAATCTAGACCCGTTCCGGCACCCTTCCAGAAGGGGGAATCATCTCTGGTGGCCATCTTCATCGTCCCGGCATCCACCACGATGAGGAGGGAGTAGTCCACCCTCGGGGCTGAGGGTTTGTACCATTAGCTATGTGTTTAATCTCTCTCTCTCTCTATCTATCTCTCTCTTTATCTCTCTCGTGATCTATATCATGGGCCTTGTTAATATAGTCGGATCATATGATGTTTCTCCCCTCTATACTCTTGTTGTGATGAATTGAATATTTACCCTTTGAAGTTTTGTCATGTTGGATTGAATGTTCAGATTTGAGAACACATGATATATGTCTTGCGGTATGAATACTTGAGGTGAAAATTGGTGTATCTTATTGATTCCCTTGATATATGTTATGGCATTCAACTCGCAGATTCCTGCGGTGATATTGGGGTAATCTATGCATAGGGGTTGATGCACGTTTTTATTATCTTTTCTCTGATAGAAACTTTGGGGTCTCCTTGTAGTTCTTTGTGTGGATTGAGTATTATGAATATGAATATGCTTTGGTGTTATTCTAGTACGAATTCTAAGATAGGTCAAACAGAAAAAATAGATTTGCGTTATTTTAGTACGAACTCTTGAATAGATCGAACGGAAAGAATAGCCTTGAGGTGGTTTCATACCCTACAAACAATTCCTATCTTTTGTTCTCCGCTAATAGGAACTCGCGAGTGATTATTTATTACACTTTGAGGGATAATCATATGATCCAACTATGTTAGCACTGTTGAGAGATTGCACTAGTAAAAGTACGGACCCTAGGCCTTGTTTTTAAGCATTGAAATACCTTTTTGTGCCCATTTACTATTTGCTACCTTGCTGTTTTTATTTATTTAGATTATAAAAGTATATTTCTACCATCCATATTACACTTTTATCACCATCTCTTTGCCGAACTAGTGCAGCTATAAAATTTGCCATTGTATTGGGTGTGTTGGGGACACAAGAGATTTCTTGTATTTGGTTGCAGGGTCATTTGAGACTGACCATCTTCATCCTACACCTCTCACGGATTGATAAACCTTAGGTCATCCACTTGAGGGAAAATTGCTACTGTCCTACAAAACTCTGCGCTTGGAGGCCCAACACGTGTCTACAAGAATCAAGTTGCGTAGTGGACATCATTCTACTGCAAAGGGACTATTCACTAGAAGCGGAACTGCCCCAAGTATTTGGCGGATAAGAAGGATGGCAAAGTGAAAGGTATATTTGATATACATGTTATTAATGTGTACCTTACTAATGCTCGTAGTAGCGCCTGGGTATTTGATACTGGTTCTGTTGCTCATATTTGCAACTTGAAACAGGGGCTACGGATTAAACGAAGGTTGGCTAAGGATGAGGTGACGATGCGCGTGGGAAATGGTTCCAAAGTCGATGTGATCGCCGTCGGCACGCTACCTCTACATCTACCGTCGGGATTAGTTTTAGACCTAAATAATTGTTATTTGATGCCAGCGTTGAGCATGAACATTATATCTGGATATTGTTTAATGTGAGACGGTTATTCATTTAAATCAGAGAATAATGGTTGTTCCATTTATATAAGTAATATCTTTTTGGTCATGCACCCTTGATGAGTGGTCTATTTTTGTTGAACCTTGATTTTAGTGATACACATATTCATAATATTGAATTCAAAAGATGCAAAGTTAATAATTATAGTGCAACTTATTTGTGGCACTGCCGTTTAGGTCATATTGGTGTAAAGCACATGAAGAAACTCCATGCTAATGGGCTTTTGGAATCACTTGACTATGAATCACTTCATTCTTGTGAACCATGCCTCATGGGCAAGATGACTAAGACTTCGTTCTCCAGAACAATGGAGCGAGCAACTGACTTATTAGAAATAATACATACTGATGTATGCGGTCCGATGAGTGTTGAGGCTCCCAGCGGGTATCGTTATTTTCTAACCTTCACAGATGACTTAAGCAGATATGGGTATATCTACTTAATGAAACATAAGTCTGAAACATTTGAAAAGTTCAAAGAATTTCAGAGTGAAGTGGAAAATCATTGTAACAAGAAAATAAAGTTTCTATGATCTGATCGTGGAGGTGAATATTTGAGTTATGAGTTTGGTCTTCATTTGAAACAATGTGGAATAGTTTCACAACTCACGCCACCTCGAACACCACAGTGTAATGGTGTGTCCGAAGGTCGTAACCGTACTTTATGAGATATGGTGCGATCTATGATGTCTCTTACCGATTTACCACTATCGTTTTGGGGTTATGCTTTAGAGACGGATGCATTGACGTTAAATAGGGCACCATCTAAATCCCTTGAGATGACACCATATGAAATGTGGTTTGGCAAGAAGCCTAAGCTGTCGTTTCTTAAAGTTTGGGGTTGCGATGCCTATGTGAAAAAGCTTCAACCTGATAAGCTCGAACCCAAATCGGATAAATGTGTCTTCATAGGATACCCAAAGGAGACTGTTGGGTACTCCTTCTATCACAGATCCGAAGGCAAGATATTCGTGGCTAAGAATGGATCCTTTCTAGAGAAGGAGTTTCTCTCAAAAGAAGTGAGTGGGAGGAAAGTAGAACTTGATGAGGTAATTGTACCTTCTCCCGATTTGGAAAGTAGTTCATAACAGAAATCAGCTCCAGTGATTCCTACACAAATCAGTGAGGAAGCTAATGATGATGATCATGAAACTTCAGATCAAGTTACTACCGAACCTCGTAGGTCAACCAGAGTACGATCTGCACGAGAGTGGTACAATAATCCTATTCTGGAGGTCATGTTACTTGACCATGATGAACCTACGAACTATGAGGAAGCGATGATGAACCCAGATTCCGTGAAATGGCTTGAGGCCATGAAATTTGAGATGGGATCCATGTATGAGAACAAAGTATGGACTTTGGTTGACTTGTCCGATGATCGGCAAGCCATAGAGAATAAATGGATCTTCAAGAAGAAGACTGACGCTGACGGTAATGTTACTGTCTACAAAGCTCGACTTGTTGCAAAAGGTTTTCGACAAGTTCAAGGAGTTGACTATGACGAGACCTTCTCACCCGTAGCGATGCTTAAGTCTGTCCGAATCATGTTAGCAATTGCTGCATTTTATGATTATGAAATTTGGAAAATGGATGTCAAAATTGCATTCCTTAACGGATATCTTAAAGAAGAGTTGTATATGATGCAACTAGAAGGTTTTGTCGATCCTAAAGGTGCTAACAAAGTGTGCAAGCTCCAGCGATCCATTTATGGACTGGTGCAAGCCTCTTGGAGTTGGAATATATGCTTTGATAGTGTGATCAAAGCACATGGTTTTATACAGACTTTTGGAGAAGCCTGTATTTACAAGAAAGTGAGTGGGAGCTCTGTAGAATTTCTAATATTATATGTGGATGGCATATTGTTGATTGTAAATAATACATAATTTCTGGATAGCATAAAATGATAGTTGAATAGGAATTTTTCAATGAAAGACCTTGGTGAAGCTGCTTATATATTGGGCATCAAGATCTATAGAGATAGATCAAGACGCTTAATTGGACTTTCACAAAGCACATACCTTGATCAAGTTTTGAAGAAGTTCAAGATGGATCAGTCAAAGAAAGGGTTCTTGCCTGTGTTACAAGGTGTGAAGTTGAGTCAGACTCAATGCCCGACCACTGCAAAAGATAGAGAGAAAATGGAAGTCATTCCCTATGCCTTAGCCATAGGTTCTATCATGTATGCAATGTTGTGTACCAGACCTGATGTGTGCCTTGCTATTAGTTTAGCAGGGAGGTACCAAAGTTATCCAGGAGTAGATCTATCGGTGTCAAAACCGGCGGATCTCGGGTAGGGGGTCCCGAACTGTGCGTCTAGGCCGGATGGTAACAGGAGGCAAGGGACACGAAGTTTTACCCAAGTTCGGGCCCTCTCGATGGAGGTAAAACCCTACGTCCTACTTTATTAATATTGATGATATGGGTAGTACAAGAGTAGATCTACCACAAGATCGGAGAGGCTAAACCCTAGAAGCTAGCCTATGGTATGATTGTTGATGTGTACGTTGTCCTACGGACTAAAACCCTCCGGTTTGTATAGACACTGGAGAGGGTTAGGGTTACACAAAGTCGGTTACAATGGTAGGAGATCTTCATATCCGTATCGCCAAGCTTGCCTTCCACGCCAAGGAAAGTACCTTCCAGACATGGGACGGAGTCTTTAATCTTGTATCTTCATAGTCCAGGAGTCTAGCTGAAGGTATAATCCAGCTATCTGAACACCCCCTAATCCAGGACTTCCTCAGTAGCCCCTAAACCAGGCTTCAATGACGTCGAGTCCGGCGCGCAGATTGTCTTTGGCATTGCAAGGCGGGTTTCTCCTCCAAGTACTTCATAGAAGATTTTGAACACAAAGAAAGTGTCCGGCTCTGCAAAATAAGTTTCCACATATTGCCATAGAAAGAATAATATTTACACCAATCTAATCTGCTGACGTATTCCGTAGCGTGTCACACCACGACCAAGCCTTTATCCGAGTCGTCTCATTATCCCACCTCAGCGCGTCATGCGAGGCGGTTTCCTTGGCACATCTTGTTAAAGCAGAGATCGTGTCCCCTTATCTTGGGATTCTCATCAATACGGGCGTGGGTAACCCAACCGCGCCATTGATTATGGCGCTTGGAGATAAACGAGTTTTACCAGGTTGGTGGGGACATGTAGTTGCGTCCACCCATATAAGGGGATAAGGATCCACCTTTTCACATACGCCTTCTTCCTCCTTCGCCTATCCATTCTTGCGCACTCGAGCTCCAGCGCCCAAGTCCGCACTCCCCACCTCAACCTTCTCCAGCCATGTCCGGAGCGGGAGGCAAGTGGATGGTCTCCTCCGTCACGGAGGGACACATCAAAAAGCTAAGGAAGGCCGGATACCTATCTAACGACATCGCGTACCGGCTTCCCGAAAAGGGGCAGCTCATCCCCACCCCTAGGCCCCATGAGAGGGTGGTGTTCCTTCCCCATTTCCTCCGTGGACTGGGCTTCCCTCTCCACCCATTTGTCCGGGGGCTCATGTTCTACTACGACCTGGATTTCCATGATCTGGCCCCGAACTTCGTCCTCAACATCTCGGCATTTATCGTCGTGTGCGAGGCCTTCCTCCGCATCCGCCCCCATTTCGGCCTATGGCTCAAGACTTTCAATGTCAAGCCGAAGGTGGTGCACGGCAACTAGGCGGAGTGCAGAGGCGCCATGGTGGGCAAGATGGCCAACGTCCTATGGCTCGAGGGCTCCTTTGTGGAGACCCTGAAGGGGTGGCAATCGGGGTGGTTTTACATCACCGAGCCGCGTGACGCCGAATGGGTCGCACCCCCTGAATTTCGATCCAGACCCCCTACGCGGCTCACCTCCTGGAAGGAGACGGGCCTGTCGTGGGGTAAGAAAGGAGAGCTGACCGGACTCCAAACATGCGTCCAAACCCTGGTGGACAAGAAACTCAAACTTGTCAACGTAGTCCAGGTTATGCTCATCCGCTTGATCCTCCCGTGTCAACAACGGGCTTTCAACCTGTGGGAGTTTGACCGGGCGCGGCACCAAACTCTGAGCAGGCTCTTCGACACGACTTACGAAGATGCCTGGAAGGTTCTTTTCAAGGGCGCCGAGGCTCCCGCATCTGCTACCGAGGATCGCGGATTCAGTGTGCAGCGTCACGCTCTCGCGGTAAGCTGTTTTTTCCTTTTATAGGGTATCAGTTTTTCATAGTTTGACTCCATGCAGGATCTAAGCTCCCTTACCTTTGACAGGATTGGCAGGTGACATCCAGACAGATCAACTGTCCGGCTCCTTTGCCCGAAGGCCCAGCGGACGCTCGCTTGGCGATGCTGCTGGTTCCGGCACCCTATGTGGTGCCGGAGAAGAAGGCCGCGAAAAAGGCCGCGGGGACTCGAAAGAGTGCCCGGCGCCAGGAGGTGTCGGATCCATCATCCGACGGTTCCGAGGCGCATTCCTCCCGTGAAGATGAGGAGGAAGAAGAAGAGACCTCTCCCCCTCCAGCGGGGGGAGAGAAGAAAAGGAAGGCCGCCCTCTCTGGGGAGGCCAGAGGGTCCAAGAAGGGGAAAACCCTTCCTCCGGACTACTCCACCGACGCCGATGACGGCGGAGAGGAGTGGCAGCCCAGGGCCAAGCCCCTGGCAAATCGTAAGTATCCGGATACCAGAGTAATTCATAGTATTTGTTTATTGCACAACTTTCCCTTACGTCGAACATGTTTATGCAGCCCACCCAAAGACTGGCTCGACGCGTCGTCGAGCGGCTCACTGGACTCGTCAGATGTGAACTTGCTTCCGACGGCTTCCTCCCCCCGCCCTACGGATGACACCGAAGTGTTCTCCCAACAGGTTCTAAGCCGGGAGGAGGTGGTCCTGGAGGCGCTGCAAGGCGACCTCCCGGACTCCAGGAGTAAAGGGGATTGTCGGTGTCAAAACCGGCGGATCTCGGGTAGGGGGTCCTGAACTGTGCATCTAGGCCGGATGGTAACAGGAGGCAAGGAACACGATGTTTTACCCAGGTTCGGGCCCTCTTGATGGAGGTAAAACCCTACGTCCTGCTTGATTAATATTGATGATATGGGTAGTACAAGAGTAGATCTACCACGAGATCAAGGAGGCTAAACCCTAGAAGCTAGCCTATGGTATGATTGTTGTATGATGAAGTTGTCCTACGGACTAAAACCCCCCGGTTTATATAGACACCGGAGAGGGTTAGGGTTACACAAAGTCGGTTACAATGGTAGGAGATCTTGAATATCCGCGTCGCCAAGCTTGCCTTCCATGCCAAGGAAAGTCCCATCCGGACACGGGACGAAGTCTTCAATCTTGTATCTTCATAGTCCTGGAGTCCGACTGAAGGTATAGTCCGGCTACCCGAACACCCCCTAATCCAGGACTCCCTCAGTAGCCCCTGAACCAGGCTTCAATGACGACGAGTCCGGCGCATAGATTGTCTTCGGCATTGCAAGGCGGGTTCCTCCTCCAAATTCTTCATAAAAGTTTGTAAACACCAAGAGTAGTGTCCGGCTCTGCAAAATAAGTTTCCACATGTTGCCACAGAGAGAATAATATTAACACAAATCTAATCTGCTGACGTATCCCGCAGCATGACATCACACTACGGCCAAGCCTTTATTCGAATCGTTTTCACTTTTCCACCTCAGCGTGTTTTGCGAGGCGGTTTCCTTGGCACGTCTTGTCAAAGCAGAGATCGTGTCCCCTATATTTACGGGATTCTCATCAATACGGACGTGGGTAACCCAATCGAGCCCGTTAGCATGTATTATCAATTGAGGGCGAGTCCCAAACGGTTACGGGGAGGGCTCCTGGTATTCAACCTCTTATAAAGAGACCAGGGCCTTACTCCTTTTCTCCAATCTCAAAACAAGTTCGCCCGTCGCCTCGAGTTCCAACACCCTAGGCTCCAGATTCCAGGCACTTCGGACCTTCGACAATGTCCGGTTCCGACCTTCAAGGCCGATGGATTCCCTCCTCCGTCACGGAGGAGGACGTGCTAAAGTTGAGAGATGCTAAGTTCTTGACCGCCGAAATTTCGCATAGGTTGCCTGCTCAAAGGCAGGCTATTCCCAGTCCCCAGCCCGGCGAGAGCGTAGTGTTCATGTCTCACTTCCTTCGGGGGTTAGGCTTCCCGATGGATCCCTTTGTGAGGGGGCTAATGTTCTATTATGGGATGGAATTTCATGACTTAGCTCCGGAGTCCATCCTCCACATTTCCTCATTCATCGTTGTGTGCGAAGCGTTCCTCCGTGTTACTCCTCACTTCGGATTATGGCTCAAGACTTTTGGAGTGGAGCCGAAGATGATCGAGGGACGACACGCAGAGTGTGGAGGCGCCGTCATAAGTAAGAATGCTGATGCTCCATGGCCCGAGGGCTCCTTTCAAGAGGAGCTCGGCTTGTGGCAACGAGAGTGGTTCTATATCACCGCTCCCAGGAGCGCCAAGTGGGTGGCGCCTCCTGCCTTTTGCTCGGGTCCCCCACCACGGCTAGCATCATGGGTCAACAAAGGATTAGATTGGGGGTTATCCAAAGACGTGCCCTTGTTGCAGGGCCGCATTAGGGATCTCTTAGAAAGAGACCTCATCCTGGTCAAGGTGACGCAGGTCATGCTGATTTGCCGAACACTGCCCGGCAAACGTCGCTCCCTTCGTCTGTGGGAGTTTAATCCGGAGGGACCACGAGCTCTCCAGCATTTTATGGGCGCAACGCCCGTGAAGATGTATAACATGTTCTTCGGATCACAAGCAATGTGTCCGGATTTGACTGAGGACGCAGGTTTAAGCTGCAATCGCCCGGATACTCAAGTAAGTAACCTTGTGCCCGGACTCGCTATCCGCAAAATTGTCATAAATTCGCCCCTAAAAGAGCTGTCTTTTTAAACAGGAGTGGATAGCGAAGGCAAAGCTGATCAGGTGTCCGGCTCCCCTTCCTGAGACCAGGCCGGATCCCGTGCTAGTCAGGATGTTGAAGATCGTGCCTTTAGAGGGAAGTGAGGGGGAGGACAAGGAAACTATGGCCTCCTCGAAGGAAGCTGCTCCGAAGGGAGGAACCGACAATTCCTCTCCTAAGGGGAAGAAGAGGGCCGCCTCTGACGACCCGGAGACCATGGCCTAAAAGCGGGGGGAAAAGTCCTCGTCAGAGGGTCCGACGCCGGGGAGATCCTCGGCCGAACTACGCCCTCAGAGGGATCAGCCCTCCAGCGAGTCGTAAGTAGAGAAAGATTTTCCTTTAGAGGGATGAGATAAATCCTTGATTTTTATCTGAGAAGATTAACCGAAATTTTACTTTGTAGCTCGGACCTCCGCCCTTCTCAGCAGAGCTCGTCTTCGGGGGATCTTCTTCCGGAGATGATGGAGAGTGGAACGCCTCCCCCTGCCGTACCGCCTGGCAAGGCGGGCGACCCTGAGGTGTCGTCGCGGAGGGTTTCTCCGAATCCGGCAGGGGTGGAAGGTAGCCATATATCCCCCCAAGGTTCTCCGTGTCCGGCCTTTGATGGATGTCATAGGACGAGTCCGGCACCGTCCGATGCGCGGTCGGAGGAGCTGATGATTCTGCTGGGGCGAGCTTCTATCTCAGAGGAGCACCGTGCATTGATGGGTACGGTGATTGGAAGGATTTCGTCCACGGAAAGCGGATTGCATGAGGCCGTCAGAAGTTTGCTGATAGGTTTTGAGGTATGTTTGATAATGTACTTCTTTGTCAGTTGCGCATAAAGAAGATGCGCCCTGTGTAGATAGTAGCCCCTGAGACTCTGTGCGTTGTCAAAATTGACGGTGCGCAGAGGATCATAATCCTAGGTCTAAAATGTCGCCTTTGTATACAGGTGGCGAAGTGTCCGGAATCGAGCCGAACTGATGATATTGCCGAACTAAAGCGGCAACTTGACGTGGCAGATGCCGACATCGCGCTCGTCAACGAGCGGCTTGATGAGGCTCAAGGTATGCAATTCCTCGAGCGGCATCTGGTAAGAGGAGCTTAATGCCAGTATCTTAGGATGTGTGTGCTTCACGCAAATGGTGCGGCTGCCATGGAGAGTCTTCGGGCGGAACTTGCCCGAGCTAAGGAACAAGCCAGGAAAAGTGATGCGGCTGCCAAGAAGGCCCTTGAAGAGCTGAGAGCCGAACAGGCTGCTCACTGCCGAAGCAAGAAGGAGATGGCCGAGATGGTCGTGAAGTTAAAAGGTGGTGCTGACCATTGCAAGTTTCCTGAGAAAGAAGACCGGGCGAGATAGACGGACTTAGAGAAGGCCATTGCTGATGCCAAGGACGCTCGCTCTGTGATGAGAGCTGCGAAGGAGGAGCTGCGTCAGGCCGGACAGATTGCGGCTAGAAAGCCCTTTATGCTGCGGAGGAAGTTTTGCGATCCGAAGTTTGCTCCATTGGACCGGATGTGGAGTGCGGAGGAAACCTATCTGGATTTGGCAGCGAGTGCTGCTGATGCGACCGAATACTTTCGAGATCAAGAAGATCACGAAGTGGAAAGGCTTTTCTGGTCGTAGTTCCAGAATCCAGAGCGTCCACTGGCAGTGGACGATCGTCTGGCTCAGTGGGCCGAACTAAATAGATTGTCCGGACTCGCCATGAAGTATGTCATGGGTCATCTGTGGCCGGGGAGATCGGATCCGAAAAGTTATTTCAGCTTGGTGCAGCAATTCCTTGACGCGGTGCCACATATCAATGCGATGAAGAGGTCAGAATGCATAGAGGGCGCACGGATGGCTCTTGCCCATGTCAAGACATACTGGGCAGAGATGGAGACCACCGTTGTTGCATCCCGAGATTCGGACAAAAGCCGAGTACCCTCCGAGCACTATTTTCCGGAAGTCCTTGAAGGCGCTCGTGTAATAGAGGCGCAGTGCTCGAAGGATGCTATGTTCTGATAGCATATGTAATTATAAAGCAATATTTTGATGAATTGTAGTAGCCTTTTATACTTGTGCCTTCAAGTATTTGGAACACCTCATGTGCGGCCATTTTAAGATATATATACAAAATCTGAAAGATTGCAGTCGTTGGCTTCAGCCCCCACGCACATAGTGCGGGGGTGCTCGCAGAAGGCGCATTTTCACACTTAATCCAACGTCTTGGTCCTAGAAAGAAGGTGATAGCGCAGCGAGCTAGGCAACCAGACTATAATGCTTTAACACTTTCACTTAGCCATAGGAGCTTGACAATGGGACTATTTAGGTAGCCCCTGGTGGCGACTGCGCTCGCCCGAATTCGGGGCGTGTATGTGCCTGGCCGGGAAACGGCCCTTCGTTAATGCGGAGGAATCCTACAGATTCCGGAGAGTCATCGAGTGGTTGACCAGTCTCACGCCATATCATGACAGTCAGTTTTCGGCTTTCTCTACTGAGGTGCTCGCCTGGCCGAACCAGGGCACAAACGCAATAGTTCTCCTGGTGCCGCCTTAGCCGATAGAGCGGAACGTAAGGTGGCCGAACACAGGAGCCGGGCAACCCAACATTTGACCAAAATCATTACTCGGAGCTGATGCATATAAGGCCAAACTCGCGACGCCGAACACTCCCTAAGGTATTCAGTCTTTACGAGAGCGGGCGAGGTAACGCTCTGAGGTATAAACCCCTAGTGTCCAGGTACGCGCAAGAATTCTGACGTGGCCACATGCCAAGACGCCAGCCTCCTCCTTGGTCATAGAACCAGGGGATGTGTATCAACAAGAGACAGTAAAAAAGGTTTACGCAGGGTCTTAATCTGAAAAGAATCCTTGGAACGGGTCCCTATTGCACGTCTGCGCCTGTGTCTCCGTTGTGCCGTATCCTGGACAGGCGCAGCACGACGTTCATCTGTAAAAAGAGAGCAACTAAGTTGAAAAAGGGGCGTGCCGAACAAAAGTTATATGAAATAAACAAAGTGTAAAGTAAAATATGAAAAATTGAGCTTTATTGTCTCTTATTTTATACGTGTGAAGCCCCTAGTGCAGGGGTATATGGCCACTAAGCCTTTATCAACGATACTTTTGTGCCGGACTCGTCTATCCGTGTCTGTGGTCTTAATGACCTGTTCCGATGTTTTGGCTAGTGAAGCCATTGTATTGTGGGGCTATTAAAGCGGCCGCACAATCCTCTGCTTGGGGGAGGTGTTCTCACTACTTCCCCTTTAAGGAGATGATGCCGCGTGGACCGGGCATCTTAAGCGTAAGAGATGCATAATGCGGTATTGCATTAAAGCGGGTGAAAGCTTCGCGTCCCAGTAGTGCTTGGTAGCGACTTGAGAATGGGATGATGTGGAAAGTCAGTGTTTCGCGACGGAAGTTGTCAGCAGAGCCGAAAATAACTCGAGTCGGAGAAAACCCATGCAATGGGTGTCTGGACCTGGCGTTACTCCTTGAAAGGAGGTTTTGCTATGGAGAATTCTTTTTGGGTCGATCCCCATGTGGCGGAGTGAGTCTTGATATATCAGGTTGAGTCCGCTGCCACCGTCCATAAGGACATTTGAAAACTAGAGTCCGCCAATTATTGGATCGAGTACCAGGGCAGTCCAGCCCGGGTTCCTGATACTTCTGGAATAATCCAGATGATCGAAGATGATTGGTTTTGACAACCAGTGGCGGGATTCCTTTGGGATAGGCCGTGGGGCGCGTACCTTTATGGGCGCCGCACATTTTGTTATGTGGAGTAAGTTTACTGTTTTTACTTCTTGTGGGAAATTCTTTTGTTTCCTGGTACTCTGCTTTTGGGGTTCGTCCTCGTCTTCGCTTGGTGTGTCGAGCCCCTTGTGTTCGGCGTTGAGTCTGCCGGATTGTTTGAAAACCCAACAATCTCTGTGGGTATGGTTGGCAGGCTTTTCGGGAGTGCTGTGTATTTGACATATCCTATCCAAGATTTTGTTTAGGTTGGATAGGTCGTCCTTGTTATCTTGGAGGGGCGGCTTTTTCTGATTCTGTCGTGAGCTTTTGAATCCAGTGTTGACTGCCGTGCTCTTCGGACTTTTTTCCTTAGTCCGGCGACGGTCCTTATTGCGTCGCGGTTTTCCGTTTCCATCCCTAGTTTAGGATGTACTTGGGTCACTGGTGCTGCATCTTGCCAACCAGCTATCCTCTCCTGCACAAAAGCGGGTCATGAGGTTTGTTAGTGCGGCTATTGTTCTTGGCCTTTCTTGGCCGAGGTGTCTGGCGAGCCATTCGTCTCAGACATTATGCCTGAAAGCCGCTAAGGCTTCAGCGTCTGGATAGTCGACTATCTGATTCTTTTTAGTAAGAAATCTATTCCAGAATTGCCGAGCTGACTCTCCGGGCTGTTGAGTTATGTGACTAAGATCGTCTGCATCCGGAGGGCAGACATAGGTCCCTTGAAAATTTGCTCGGAAAGCGTCCTCGAGCCCTTCCCAACTTCCGATTGTGTTTTCAGGAAGGCTTTTGAGCCAATGCCGGGCTGGCCCTTTAAGCTTGAGGGGTAAGTATTTTATGGCGTGGAGGTCATCTCCTCTAGCCATATATATGTGGAGGATATAATCCTTGATCTAGACTCCAGGGTCTGTTATTCCATCATATGCCTCTATGTTTACGGGTTTGAATCCCGCTGGAAATTCATAATCCAGGACCTCGTCGGTGAAACATAGGGGGTGTGCGGCACCCCTGTATTTGGGTGTGCCGGATTCTGATAATGGCTTTATTGCATTGCTTATGAGAGCTTGCTTTCTTGGCCCGTAAATGGACCTGGCTGGGCCATGATGCGAATCCTTAAGTGGGTCGCATGCCGGCTTAAGTGCGGCGTTGCTTGCCGCTTTATGCTGGCCATGGGGTCGTCTATCCGACCGTGTGGCTTTCTCACTTTTGGAATGCGAGGGCTCTAAGGCCTCCTCGTCGAATTCAGGCAGTAGCTTTCTCTTCGGATAGCTTTTAGTGCGGCGACTCTCGCCGTATTTGTCTGCGGTATTGATTACTTTACTCCATCTGATCCTGAGTGCATCTTCCGCAGTTTTTAGCTTCCGCTTCTGCTTTTTCAGGCTGCGTGCGGTTGCAACGAGCCGTTTGTGGAGGTTCTTCTGCTTCGTGGGCTTGTCCGGCGTAGGGTCGTCCGGAATGCCATTTTCACCGGGGGAGGGATGTTCGGATTCTCTATCCGGGTTGTCCTGTTGGGACGGTTGCTCTAAGGCATGCTTGTCGTCTACCGGCTCATCCTGCTCTATGGCTGGGTCTTTATCGAGGCGGGGCTTGGGTCGGCGTTTACACCGACGCTTTGATTGTTTTTCGAGAGATCGATCCCTCTTTCCATCCCCGTTTTCCTCGTTGTTGCTTCCTTTAGGAGTATCCACCATGTACACATCGTGAGATGAGGTGGCTGTTCGATGCCCTATAGGCGTTGCTACTTGGTTATCTCCTGCATCGTCATCCATACCATTGATGTCTTCGGAGTCGAAGTCGAGCATGTCGGTTAAGTCGTCGACAGTGGCTACGAAGTGGGTGGTGGGTGGGTTTTGAATTTCTTCATTATCCGTATCCCATCCTTGCTGACCGTAGTCCGGCCAGGGCTCTCCTGATAAAGAGAGAGACTTTAGAGAATTCAGGATGTCGCCGAAGGGCGAGTGCTGAAAGATGTCCGTGGTAGTGAACTCCATTATCGGCGCTCAATCGGATTCGATCGGCAGGGGAGCGGGGGGCTCGGAGTTCGGAGAGGAATCCGGCTCCTCGGAGTCACGGGCCATGCGGAGTGCGGGGCTGGAGTTCGGCTCAATCGCCTCTGAGATTGCAACCCCTGAGGCAGCGTCCAACCGCAGATCCTCGATCGGCGCAGTAGGCTCCGAATCAATGGTCGGAACCGATGCGTGTGCGGCCTCCAAGGCGCTGTTCGGCGGCAGAGCTATATCATGCCCATCGAGACAGTGCAGCGCGCTTGGCTGTGGCTCGAATCTGTCGAAGATCAAGTCCCCGCGGATGTCAGCCGTGTAGTTTAGGCTTCCAAACCTGACCTAATGGCCAGGGGCGTAGCTTTCGATCTGCTCAAGGTGGCCAAGCGAATTGGCCCACAGTGCGAAGCCGCCGAAGACGAAGATCTGTCCGGGGAGAAAAGTCTCACCCTGGACTGCATCGTTGTTGATGATCGAAGGAGCCATCGAGCCTAAAAGCGATGACACAGAGGAACTCTCAATGAAAGCACCAATGTCGATGTCAAAACCGGCGGATCTCGGGTAGGGGGTCCCGAACTATGCGTCTAGGCCGGATGGTAACAGGAGGCGAGGAACACGATGTTTTACCCAGGTTCGGGCCCTCTTGATGGAGGTAAAACCCTACGTCCTGCTTGATTAATATTGATGATATGGGTAGTACAAGAGTAGATCTACCACGAGATCAAGGAGGCTAAACCCTAGAAGCTAGCCTATGGTATGATTTTTGTATGATGAAGTTGTCCTACGGACTAAAACCCCCCGGTTTATATAGACACCGGAGAGGGTTAGGGTTACACAAAGTCGGTTACAATGGTAGGAGATCTTGAATATCCGCGTCGCCAAGCTTGCCTTCCACGCCAAGGAAAGTCCCATCCGGACACGGGACGAAGTCTTCAATCTTGTATCTTCATAGTCCTGGAGTCCGGCTGAAGGTATAGTCCGGCTACCCGAACAGCACCTAATCCAGGACTCCCTCAGGGATGAAACCCCCCAGGGCTCCAATTCCGGCTCTAGGCCGGACACCGCTCCGGAACCTTCAAAGGTTCCAGAGTCCGGCGGGGGACCTCCTTCCAAGAGGAGCAAGTCCACCGTGCCGGTGGCCCCCGTCCAACCGGAGACGCCGGACAATATGTTGGAGGCGCTCCAAGGCGCCTCCATCGACGAGGAACACCGCACTATTATGAGTGCGGTGGTCCAGAAGGTTCAGTCCGCCAAGAACGGACTGACTGAAGCTTGTACTAGCCTTTTAACAGACTTTGAGGTAAGTAAAGGATGTGTAAATAATATTACCGCATAGACAGTAGCCCCTGATGCTCTGTTTGGCATTCGGGAAGAAAGGCCGAATAGAGGATCAAATAAAATTCGCAGGAGTCTAACAAAAATGAGTCAATATGCGCATGCAGGCTTCTCTGCTTGCGTCCGCCGCACTGACTGCGGAAGTGGACACGCTAAAGCAGAACCTCGAGTGGTCCGAGCAAGAGCTCGGGCGTGCCAAGAAGCAGCTCGAGGACAATGAAGGTAAGAAATACCTTATTTTTTAAATATATATAGAAAGGTGCAATTGCAAAGAATGACAGGATTATCGTGGCTATTGTAGGGGCCACGTCTGAGGTGGTGACCCTTAAGCAAGCGCTGGTCGAGGCCGAGAAGAGGGCGGCCTCGGAGCACACCGAGCGGGAGAAGTATGAGGCCGAGGTTGGCAAGGTATGGCAAGAGCTCCAGGCTCTCATGGAAAAACATGAGAGTTTGGAGCTTGACTCAAAGACGCGAGCATCCGAGCTCGCGGTGGCTATTGAAAATGCCAAGTCTGCCAAGGCCGAATCCCAGAAGACCCTCCAGGAGTTGGATGAGGTGAAGAAGATAGCGGCGGGTAAGGCATTCTTTATGCAAAGCAAACACATAAACGTGAGTTACTTGTTACTTACCCGAATCCGGAGCTCTCTAGGAGCGTTCGTAGATCTTCCCCGGAGTGTGTCCGATGCCGCCGCATTCTATCGAGCCGAGGAGGGCAGCTCGACAGAGAAGGTGTTCTGGTCTCAGAATGCTGAGGCCGGACACCCCGTGCCCCTGAGCGACCACCTGAAGCAACTGGCCAAGCTCCACAAGGTGGCCGAACAGGCCATGAAGGGCCTCATTGTTCGGCTGTGGCCTGGAGGGGCTCTGCCTGGGAGCTATTTCGGGCTGGTGTGGCGGCTGGTGGAGGCCCGTTCAAGGCTCGAAGTCATCAAGCGCTCCGTCTGCATTGAAGGTGCCTGTAGGGCCCTTGCCCGTGCTAAGGTGCACTGGGGCAAGCTGGATGCTGAGAAGCTTGTGAAGGACGGGCCACCGCCGGGGAAAGAGCATCGCAAGCCCGAAAATTACTATAAGGATGTTCTGAAGGGTGCCTGCCTTGTGGCGGATGAATGTTCTAGGGATGTAATTTTTGAGTGAAACTTGCTCATTTTGTCCTGTGCGTTGAAAACTTGTTCATATGCGCTAAGCAATGCTATTGGAATTTAAAATATTACCTTCTGCATGGCTGTTTATCAATTCTGAGAGATGGCGAGTCATCGGCTTCTGCCCCTGTGCCGCTAGTGCTGGGGTGTTTGGGGATAAACCTGAGCGCTCTTTTTCCCATGTTTGGGTCCTTCGAGGGAGGCGCTCAACCCAACGAACAAGGCAATCGGACTATAATGCGTGAACACTCTCACTTAGCCATAGAATTATATAATTTTAAATTTCGGCGAAGCCCCTGGTATTCGGAAGACCGAGTTCGGGGCGCTATCCACGCCTTGGCCGGACAGAGCCGGCTCCTCGCCCTAAGCGGCATAAGTCTTTAGGGACTCGAAAAACCTCTCGAACAGCGACTAGCTCTCACTTCATCATGACAGTCAGTTTTAGCTTTCTCCACTGAGGTGCTCGACCCAGCTCAACTGGGGCACAATCGCAGTGGTTCTCCTAGTGCTACCTTAGCCGATATAGCGGAACGTAAGGCACCAAAACATAGGAGCCGGGCAAACCCAACTATTGACCCAAGACATGATTCGGAGCCGATGCATATAATGCTATAAGTTCGGGGTGCCGCACTTGTTAAAGTGTTTGGACTTCTCACACCATATTGAGGGGTACTAAAGCCCCTGGCATATTTTGGCCGTACCAACGTGTACGGGTGCAACATGTCGTTAAGGAACATATATAAAGAAAAAAGGTAATGCAAAAATAGACGAAAGCTATGCATTGTTTATTAAGAAGGGGCTGCGATCAAAGCAGAACAATACAAATAATGCGATAAGTGAAAGGTTGGACTAGTTAACATGCCCGTTCCAGGGGCAAGCTGCAGAATAGTATGCGGAACAGGTATACTGCTCATGATAGAGACCACCTGGAGGTTCCGTAATGCGGCGTGGCTTGTCTACTTCCCTGATTCTTGCATCGTTTGTGCGGCAATTGAACTGCCGAACAGGCCTTTCGAAGGATGGAGTCCTGAAAGTAAGAAAAAATTAAAAAACCGGCAGCCCCTGGTACGGTTTAAGCCGTGTTTCAGGCGTGCCGTGATGGTTCCCCTCCCCCTGTACCCATGGTATCTCTAGAGCGTAGTTATGTACGCGAAGTACTGGCGTCGCCTTTTTGCGAGGGTTGGGGTTGGGGCCGCGTTGCTACGCCTGCTCGGATCATGCCAGGCGGTCTTGTTGTAGGTTACTCCGGGCGCGCTTGACGGTGTCCGGTCGTTTAGTGGCCGGACTGGAGAACTGCCTGGAGAGGCTGCTTTGTACTTCCGCTGCAAGGGTCGCCGTGTGCTCCTCCGTTCAGAGGGAGCGTTCGGTGTTTCCATTGACCATAATTACTCCTTGAGGGCCTGGCATCTTGAGCTTGAGGTATGCGTAGTGCGGTACCGCATTGAACTTGGCGAATGCGGTTCGCCCGAGCAGTGCGTGATAACCACTGCAGAACGGGACTATGTCAAAGATTAACTCCTCGCTTCGGCAATTATCCAGAGATCCGAAGACCACTTCAAGTGTGACTGAGCCTGTACAGTTGGCCTCTACACCTGGTATTACGCCTTTAAAGGTCGTTTTGGTGGGCTTTTGAGCGGCGCCGCTGACGCCGGCGCTTAGGCTGTTTCTTGGAGGGGTCATCCTCCGCTGTTCCATCGCCATCTCCTTCTTTTGGGGTGTCCACCATGTAAATTTCATATGACGAGGTGGCTTTCTAGGGCCTGGTAGGCGCTGGTTCGTCATCATCTCCTTCATCGGCGTCCATACCGTCGATGTCTTCGGAGTCGAAGTCGAGCATGTCGGTTAAGTCGTCGACAGTGGCTACAAAGTGGGTGGTGGGTGGGCTTTGAATTTCTTCATCGTCCGTACCCCAACCTTGCTGACCGTAGTCCGACCAGGGCTCTCCTGATAAAGAGAGAGACTTCAGTGTCTTCAGGATATCGCCGAAAGGCGAGTGCTGAAAGATGTCCGTGGCAGTAAACTCCATGATCGGCGCCCAATCGGATTCGATCGGCAGGGGCGCAGAGGGTTCGGAGTCCGGAGAGGAGTCCGGCTCCTTGGAGTCATGAGTCTCGCAGAGTACGGGGCTGGTGTTCGGCTCAATCGCCGTTGGGATCGCAGCCCCCGAGGTGGCGTCCAACCGCCCATCCTCGATTGGCGCAGTTGGCTCTGAATTAAGGGTCGAAGCTGATGCGGGTGCGGCCTCCAGGGCACTGTTCGGCGGTAGAGCTAGATCATGCTCGTCGGGACAGTGCGACGCGCTTGGTAGTGGCTCGAATCCGTCGAAGATCAAGTCCCCGCGGATGTCAGCCGTGTAGTTTAAACTTCCAAATCTGACTTGGCGGCCAGGGGCGTAGCTTTCGATCTGCTCTAGATGGCCAAGTGAATTGGCCCGCAGTGCGAAGCCGCCGAAGACGAAGATCTGTCCGGGGAGGAAGGTCTCACCCTGGACTGCATCGCTATTGATGATCGTAGGAGCCATCGAGCCTGACAGCGACGACACAGAGGAACTCTCAATGAAAGCACCAATGTCGGTGTCAAAACCGGCGGATCTCGGGTAGGGGGTCCCGAACTGTGCGTCTAGGCCGGATGGTAACAGGAGGCAAGGGACACGAAGTTTTACCCAGGTTCGGGCCCTCTCAATGGAGGTAAAACCCTACGTCCTGCTTGATTAATATTGATGATATGGGTAGTACAAGACTAGATCTACCACGAGATCGGAGAGGCTAAACCCTAGAAGCTAGCCTATGGTATGATTGTTGATGTGTACGTTGTCCTATGGACTAAAACCCTCCGGTTTATATAGACACCGGAGAGGGTTAGGGTTACGCGGTTACAATGGTAGGAGATCTTCATATCCATATCGCCAAGCTTGCCTTCCATGCCAAGGAAAGTCCCTTCCGGACATGGGACGGAGTCTTTAATCTTGTATCTTCATAGTCCAGGAGTCCGGCTGAAGGTATAATCCGGCTATCCGAACACCCCCTAATCCAGGACTCCCTCAGTATCACTGGACAATGGTCAAGAACATCCTGAAATACGTGAAAAGGACTAAGGATATGTTTCTTGTTTATGGAGGGGACAAAGAGCTTGTCGTAAATGTTTATGTCGATGCAAGCTTTGACACTGATCCGGATCACTCTAAGTCACAAACCGGATACGTATTTATATTGAATGGTGGAGCTGTCAGTTGGTGTAGTGATGACCCACAACTGGAGGGGATCTATCGTAGTCCTTTCGATAAGTAAGAGTGTCGAACCCAACAAGGAGCAGAAGGAAATGATAAGCGGTTTTCAGCAAGGTATTCTCTGCAAGCACTGAAATTATCGGTAACAGATAGTTTTGTGATAAGGTAATTGGTAACGAGCAACAAGTAAATAAAGTAAATAAGGTGCAGCAAGATGGCCCAATCCTTTTTGTAGCAAAGGACAAGCCTAGACAAACTCTTATATAGAGAAAAGCGCTCCCGAGGACACATGGGAATTATCGTCCAGCTAGTTTTCGTTGCGATCATATGATTTGTGTTCGGTACTTTGATAATTTTGATATGTGGGTGGACCGGTGCTTGGGTATTGCCCTTACTTGGACAAGTATCCACTTATGATTAACCCCTATTGCAAGCATCCACAACTACAACAGAAGTATTAAGGTAAACCTAACCATAGCATGAAACATATGGATCCAAATCAGCCCCTTACGAAGCAACGCATAAACTAGGGTTTAAGCTTTTGTCACTCTAGCAACCCATCATCTACTTATTACTTCCCAATGCCTCCCTCTAGGCCCAAAAAATGGTGAATGTCATGTAGTCGACGTTCACATGACACCACTAGAGGGATGACAACATACATCTCATCAAAATATCGAAACGAATACCAAATTCACATGACTACTAATAGCAAGACTTTTCCCATGTCCTCAGGAACAAACGTAACTACTCACAAAGCATATTCATGTTCATAATCTGAGGGGTATTAATATGCATATAGGATCTGAACATATGATCTTCCACCAAGTAAACCAACTAGCATCAACTACAAGGAGTAATCAACACTACTAGCAACCCACATGTACCTATCTGAGGTTTGGATACAAAGATTGGATACAAGAGATGAACTAGGGTTTGAGATGAGATGGTGCTAGTGAAGATGTTGATGGAGATTGACCCCCTCCCGATGAGAGGATCGTTGGTGATGATGATGGCTCCTTTTCCAGCCCAGAATTCCAGCTGCCGGCATTCTCCCTCTTTATGTAAACCTTCTAAAATAAGAGAGAATAGGCATAAGTATTGTGACATAATGTGTAATAACAACCCATAATGCAATAAATATCGATATAAAAGCATGATGCAAAATTGACGTATCAACTCCCCCAAGCTTAGACCTCGCTTGTCCTCAAGCGAAAGCCGAAATCAAAAAATATGTCCACATGTTTAGAGATAGAGCTGTCGATAAAAATAAAATATGGACATGAGGGCATCATGATCATTCTTAGAACAACAACTTATATAATTATTGTCATATGACCTCTTATGCTAAAGTAACAATTCAATCACAATTTCGAGTATGAATCTTAAACTTCATTGAAAACTAACGAACTATAATCTCAGTCATTAAAGCAATTGCAATTTATCATAACATAGGAAAGAGTCAATATAAGAGCTTTTCAGCAAGTCCACATACTCAACTATCATTTAGTCTTTCACAATTGCTAACACTCATGCAATACTTATGGGTATGGAGTTTTAGCCGGACACAGAGAAAGATAGGGGCTTATAGTTTTGCCTCCCAACTTTTTACCTCAAGGGTAATATCAACAATAATAGTTCATGAAAACTCACATCCAATTAGCTATAAATATCTGGATCTTTCCAACACATTGTGCTTGCCAAAGGATAAAATGTAAAAAGGAAAGGTGAATATCACCATGACTCTTGCATAAGGTAGAAGATAAAAGTAAAAGATAGGCCCTTCGCAGAGGGAAGCAGAGATTGTCATGCGCTTTTATGGTTGGATGCACAAAATCTTATTGCGAAAGAACGTCACTTTATATTGCCACTTGTTATATGGACCTTTATTATGCAGTCCGTCGCTTTTATTTCTTCCACATCACAAGATCGTATAAAGCTTATTTTCTCCCACACTAATAAGTCATACATATTTAGAGAGAAATTTTATTGCTTGCACTGATGACAACTTACTTGAAGGATCTTACTCAATCCATAGGTAGATATGGTGGACTCTCATGGCAAAACTGGTTTTAAGGGTATTTGGAAGCACAAGTAGTATTTCTACTTGGTGCAAAGAATTGGATAGTATGAGAGGGAAAGGCAAGCTCAACATGTTGGATGGTCCATGACAATATAATTTATCTCAGATGTAAGAAAACATAACCCATTACGTTGTCTTCCTTGTCCAACGTCAACTCTTTAGCATGTCATATTTTAATGAGTGATCACAATCATAAAAGATGTCCAAGATAGTGTATTTATATGTGAAGAACTCTCTTTCTTTATTACTTCCTAATAATTGCAACGATGACCAAAACTATGTTTGTCAACTCTCAACAACTTTTATTCATCACACTCTTTATATGTGAGCTCATTACTCTCCATAAGATCCATATGTTCTCTTTATTTCTTTTTATTCTTTCTCTTTTATTTTATTTCCTCAAGATCATAGCAAAATAATCAAGCCCTTGACTCAACACTAATCTTTATTATATATGGCTCACGGACTCGATTACATAGAAGAATCATAAAGCAAAACTCACAACTAGATCATACTAAAACTTTATTCTACTAGATCAAGATATAACCAAAAGGATCGAACTAAGAAAAACAGTAAAGATAAAAGTGATGGTGATATGATACCAGGGCACTCCCCCAAGCTTGGCAGTTGCCAAGGGGAGTGCCCATACCCATGTGTTTTATATCTCTTTTGCCGGTGAAGGAGATGGAGTTGTTGATGATGTAGGCTTGTCGTCCTTCTTCCAAGGCATGGGCTCACCATCATAGAAGGATGATCGAGTCTCCTGCATCCTCAAATCTGCAGCCAAACTCATCCTCTTGAATCTATATTCATACTCACAGTTTTGATTTTGCAGGTCATAGATCTGGGCTTGGAGGTGCTCAATTATCTCATGAAGCTTGAAGATGGCCTCCCCGATGTCCTTGACATACAGCTTGTGGTTGTTGGTGAACTCCGTGATTATTATATGATTGGAGTCGAGTCCACGCTCCACCATCTCCTGACGCTTGAAAACTTGTTGCTCCAATGCCTCGAGCCTTGCCTCCGTGCTTCCGGTCCTCCTTGGTCCCTCAACATCACGGATGTGCAACAACCCCTCACGCATCTCAATGGTTTGAGGGTGTTGCAGCACCTCCGCGAGGTAGGGGTTGATGACCTTCTCGAAGAACTTGTCCTTGGGGGTACTTGAAGATGACATGACGACCTAGATCTGTCAGAGAAACACCTCGAAACAAAGACAAGAGATATTTGCGTGATACTGTGGTCAAAACCTTCGGGAGATTATATAATGAATTTTATAGACCAAAATACGTATCGTGCAAGAAAACGGAGTCTGGAGAGCACACGAGGTGCCCACGAGGCAGGGGACGCGCCCAGGGGGGTATGGTGTGCCTCCCACCCTCGTGGAAGCCTCGTGTCCTTCCCGGACTGCTTCTTATTTCCCTATTTTTCTAAATATTCCAAAACAGAGAAAAATTTCCATTAGAACTGTTTTGGAGTCAGTTTACTTACCGTACCATGTACCTATTCCTTTTCGGAGTCTGAAACGTTCCGGAAAGTGTCCCTTATGTATTCCTCCGGGGTTACGGTTTCAATAACATTAGTTTCAATATTTATAGGATTACCTGAGATATAATGTTTGATTCTTTGGCTGTTCACCACCCTCGGATTTGTGCCTTCGAAGTTGTTGATTTTTATGGCACCAGAACGATAGACCTCCTCGATAACATAAGGACCTTCCCATTTAGAGAGAAGTTTTCCCGCAAAAAATCTTAAACGAGAGTTGTATAATAATACATAATCACCTACATTAAATTCACGCTTTTGTAACCATTTGTCATGCCATCTTTTAACTTTTTCTTTAAACAGTTTGGCGTTCTCATAGGCTTGGGTTCTCCATTCATCCAGTGAGCAAATGTCAAATAACCTCTTCTCACCGGCAAGTTTGAAATCATAATTGAGCTCTTTAATAGCCCAACATGCCTTATGTTCTAGTTCGAGGGGTAAGTGACATGCTTTACCATAAACCATTTTATATAGAGACATACCCATAGGATTTTTATATGCAGTTCTATAAGCCCATAATGCATCATCAAGTTTCTTTGACCAATTCTTCCTGGACCTATTAACCGTCTTTTGTGAAATTAATTTGAGCTCTATATTACTCAATTCTACTTGACCACTAGACTGTGGGTGATAAGGAGATGCAATTCTATGATTAACATCATACTTAGCAAGCATTTTACGAAAAGCACCATGAATAAAATGTGAACCACCATCAGTCATTAAATATCTAGGGACTCCAAACCTTGGAAAAAATAACTTCTTTAAGCATCTTAATAGAGGTGTTATGATCGGCACTACTAGTTGGAATAGCTTCTACCCACTTAGTAACATAATCAACAGCAACTAAAATATGTGTATACCCATTAGAGGAAGGAAAGGGTCCCATATAATCAAAGCCCCAAAAGTCAAATGGTTCAATAACAAGTGAATAATTCATAGGCATTTCTTGACGTCTACTAATATTACCAATTCTTTGACATTCATCACAAGATAAGATAAACTTACGAGCATCCTTGAAGAGATTAGGCCGATAAAAACCGGATTGCAATACCTTGTGTGCAGTTCTATCTCCAGCATGGTGTCCTCCATAGGCTTCAGAGTGACACTTGCGTAGGATCTGTTCATGTTCATGCTCAGGTACACAATGTCTAATAACACCATCTACTCCTTCTTTATAAAGATGTGGGTCATCCTAGAAGTAATGCCTTAAATCATAGAAACCCTTTTTCTTTTGCTGGTATGTGAAACTAGGTGGTATAAATTTAGCAACAATGTAATTAGCATAATCATCATACCATGGAGCAGTACGAGAAGCATTTATGACATTTAATTGTTCATCGGGAAAACTATCATCAATAGGTAGTGGGTCATCAAGAACATTTTCTAACCTAGACAAGGTATCTGCAACGGGGTTCTCAGCTCCCTTTATATCAATAATATGCAAATCAAATTCTTGTAGCAAGAGAACCCATCTAATAAGTCTAGGTTTAGCATCTTTCCTTTCCATAAGGTATTTAATAGCAGCATGATCAATGTGAATAGTTACTTTAGAATCAACAATATAAGGTCTGAACTTATCACAAGCAAAAACAACTGCTAAAAATTCTTTTTTAGTGGTAGCATAATTTCTCTGGGCATTGTCTAGAGTTTTACTAGCATATTGAATAACATTTAATTTCTTATCAACTATTTTCCCTAGAACAACACCTACAACATAATCACTAGCATCACACATAATTTCAAAGGGTAAATTCTAATCAGGTGGCTGAACAATAGGTGCAAAAATCAATGCTTTCTTAAGTATTTCAAATGCTTCTACACAATCATCATCAAAGATAAAAGGAATATCTTTTTGTAATAGATTAGTTAGAGGCTGAGAAATTTTTGAGAAGTCCTTAATGAACCTCCTATAAAAACTGGCATGACCAAGGAAACTTCTTATACCTTTGATGTCCTTGGGACATGGCATCTTTTCAATAGCATCAACTTTAGCTTTATCTACTTCAATACCTCTTTCAGAAATTTGATGTCCCAAGACAATACCTTCATTAACCATAAAGTGGCATTTCTCCCAATTTAGAACAAGATTAGTTTCTTCACATCTCTACAAAACTCGATCAAGGTTGCTCAAGCAATCATCAAAAGAGGATCCATAAACGGAGAAATCATCCATGAATACCTCGCAAATCTTTTCACAAAAGTCAGAGAATATAGCCATCATGCATCTTTGAAAGGTAGCAGGTGCATTACATAAACCAAAAGGCATACGTCTATAAGCAAAAGTACCAAAAGGGCAAGTAAAAGTGGTCTTTGCTTGATCATCAGTTGACAGAGGTATTTGAGAGAAACCAGTGTAACCATCTAGAAAGCAAAAATGTGTATGTTTGGATAATCTTTCTAGCATTTGATCAATAAAAGGTAAGGGGTAATGATCTTTTTTAGTAGCCTTATTTAATTTGCGGAAATCAATTACCATCCTATAACCTGTAATAATTCTTTGCGGAATCAATTCATCTTTATCATTAGGAACTACAGTGATACCTCCCTTCTTAGGGACACAATGGATATGACTTACCCACTGACTATCAGCAACGGGATAAATTATACCTGCCTCAAGGAGCTTTAGTATTTCTTTTCTTACCACTTCTTTCATCTTAGGATTCAGCCGTCGTTGGTGATCAATAACTTGTTTGGCATCCTTCTCCAAATTTATTTTGTGTTGACATAGAGTGGGACTAATGCCCTTAAGATCATCAAGAGTATATCCAATAGCAGCATGGTGCTTCTTCAGAGTTTTCAATAATTTTTCTTCCTGCTTCTCTGAAAGGTTAGCACTAATAATAACAGGATATATCTTCTTTTCATCAAGATAAGCATATTTAAGAGTATCAGGCAATGGTTTAAGCTCAAACACGGGATCACCCTTAGGTGGAGGAGGATCCCCTAAGATTTCAACAGGCAAATTGTGTTTCAGAATGGGACCTTGTTTAAAAAACACTTCATCTATTTCCCTTCTTTCATTCATAAACATGTCATTCTCATGGTCTAGCAAATATTGTTCTAAAGGATCATTAGGAGGCACAACAATAAAGCAACACCAATAATTTCATCTTTACTAGGCAATTCTTCATGACAGGGTTGTCTACGAAATTTAGAAAAATTAAACTCAGGAGACATATCATCCAAACCAATAGTAACAACATCCTTCTTGCAATCTATCTTAGCACTAACAGTATTCAAGAAGGGTCTACCAAATATAATGGGACAAAAGCTATCTTGAGGGGAACCAAGAACAAGGAAATCAGCAGGATATTTAGCCTTCCGACACAAGACTTCAACGTCTCTAACAATCCCAATTGGTGAAATATTATCTCTATTGGCGAACTTAATGGTGACATCAATTTCTTCCAACTCAGCGGGTGCAATATCATGCATAATTTCTTGATATAGAGAAATAGGTATTGCACTAGCACTAGCACCCATATCACACAAGCCATGATAACAATGATCTCCTATTTTAAAAGAAATAACAGGCATGCCTACCACTGGTCTATGTTTATCTTTAGCACTGGGTTTAGCAATTCTAGCAGTCTCATCATAGAAATAAATAACATGCCCATCGATATTATCAACCAAGAGATCTTTAACCATAGCAATATTAGGTTCAACTTTAATTTGCTCAGGGGGTTTAGGTGTCTTAATATTACTCTTGTTGACTACAATTGAAGCTTTAGCATGATCCTTAATTCTAACAGGGAAAGGTGGTTTCTCAACATAAGAAGTAGGAACAATAGGATCATTATAAGTGATAGTCTTTTCTTCAACTTTAATAGGTGCAACTACTTTTACTTCAATGGGAGGATTATATTTAAACCACTTCTCCTTAGGGAGATCAACATGAGTAGCAAAATATTCACAAAAAGAAGCTACTATCTCAGAGTCAACTCCATATTTAGTGCTAAATTTACGGAAAACATCGGTATCCATAAAAGATTTAACACAATCAAACTTAGGTGTTATACTTGACTCCTTACCTTCGTCGAGATCCCAATTTTCAGAGTTGTGTTTAATTCTCTCCAATAAATTCCATTTGAATTCAATAGTCCCCATCATAAAGGAACCAGTACAAGAAGCGATTGTTGTCAGAAAGCCGAGCATAAAAATTTTGAGCATGGAGCGATTGTTGTCAGAAAGCCGAGCATAAAATTTTTGAATAATCATTTCTCTTGAGATCTCATGATTGGGGAATGAATATAACATTGACTTAAGCCTCCCCCAAGCTTGAGCGATGCTTTCTCCTTCGCGAGGCCAAAAATTATATATATAATTACGATCACGATGAACAAGATGCATAGGATAAAACTTCTGATGGAATTCCAATTTCAACCATTTGTAGTCCCATGATCCCATATCATCACATATCCTATACCATGTCAATGCATATCCCTTCAAAGATAAAGGGAAGACCTTCTTCTTGATAACATCATCGGGCATACCTGCAAGCTTAAATAATCCACAAACTTCATCCACATAGATTAAATGTAAATCGGGATGCAATGTTCCATCTCCTGCAAAAGGATTAGCTAGCAGTTTCTCTATCATACCCGAAGGAATTTCGAAGTAAACATTTTCATTTTCAGTAGGTCTAGTAGGTTGAGGATCAACTATTTGCTCTACCGGTCGGGGTGAAGATACCCCGAACAAGCCCCTCAAAGGATTACTTTCCATAGTAACAAGTGACAGTAAATTTCATCACACTATATAAATTTTTCCTTACCAAATTCCACCTACCAAAGGCGCTTCACTCCCCGGCAACGGCGCCAGAAAAGAGTCTTGATGACCCACAAGTGTAGGGGATCTATCGTAGTCCTTTCGATAAGTAAGAGTGTCGAACCCAACGAGGAGCAGAAGCAAATGATAAGCGGTTTTCAGCAAGGTATTCTCTGCAAGCACTGAAATTATCGGTAACAAATAGTTTTGTGATAAGGTAATTGGTAACGAGCAACAAGTAAATAAAGTAAATAAGGTGCAACAATATGGCCCAATCCTTTTTGTAGCAAATGACGTGCCTGGACAAACTCTTATATAGAGAAAAGCGCTCCCGAGGACACATGGGAATTATCGTCAAGCTAGTTTTCATCACGATCATATGATTCGCGTTCGGTACTTTGATAATTTGATATGTGGGTGGACCGGTCCTTGGGTACTGCCCTTACTTGGACAAGTATCCCACTTATGATCAACCCCTATTTCAAGCATCCGCAACTACAACATAAGTATTAAGGTAAACCTAACCATAGTGTCGGTGTCAAAACCGACGGATCTCAGGTAGGGGGTCCCGAACTGTGCGTCTAGGCCGGATGGTAACAGGAGGCAGGGGACATGATGTTTTACCCAGGTTCGGGCCCTCTTGATGGAGGTAAAACCCTACGTCCTGCTTGATTAATGTTGATGATATGGGTAGTACAAGAGTAGATCTACCATGAGATCAGAGAGGCTAAACCCTAGAAGCTAGCCTATGGTATGATTGTATGTTATGATTGTTGTCCTACGGACTAAAACCCTTCGGTTTATATAGACACCGGAGAGGGTTAGGGTTACACAAGGTCGGTTACAAAGGAGGAGATATCCATATCCGTATTGCCTAGCTTGCCTTCCACGCCAAGTAGAGTCCCACCCGGACACAAGACGAAGTCTTCAATCTTGTATCTTCATAGTCTAACAGTCCGGCCAATGGAGATAGTTCGGCTGTCCGGAGACCCCTTAATACAGGACTCCCTCAGTAGCCCCTGAACCAGGCTTCAATGACGATGAGTCCGGCACGCAGTATTGTCTTCGGCATTGCAAGGCGGGTTCCTTCTCCGAATACATCACAGAAGAATTTGAACACGAGGATAGTGTCTGACCTTGCAAAATAAGTTCCACATTCCACTGTAGAGAGAATAATATTTTCGCAGATCTAATTTGTTGGCTTGTTTTGGCAGCATGACGTTATGTCATGGCCCGGTGATTATCCGAACCGTTTCTTTTAACCAGCCCCGCACATAACGCGAGGCAGTTCTTCGACACGTCTTGTCAAAGCAGAGACTGTGTCCCCTTATTATGGGATTCTCATCAATACGGGCGTGGGTAACCCAACCGCGCCATCAATTGCGGCGCTTGGGGGATAAGCGAGTTTTACCAGGCAAGTGGGGACACTTAGCTTCGTCCGCCCATATAAAGGGATAAGGATTCACCTTTCTATCCACGCCTTCTTCCTCCCTTGCCCATCCGTTTTCGCACACTCGAGCTCTAGCGCCCAAGTCCGCACTTCCCACCTCGACCTTCTCCAATCATGTCCGGAGCGGGAGGCAAGTGGATGGTCTCCTCCGTCACGGAGAGAGACATCAAGAAACTAAGGAGAGCCGGATACCTGCCCGACGACATCGCGCACCGGCTCCCAGATGAGGGGCAGCTCATCCCCACCCCCAGGCCCCATGAGAGGGTAGTATTCCTCACCCATTTCCTCCGCGGACTGGGATTCCCTCTCCATCCCTTCGTCGGGGGCTCATGTTTTATTACGGCCTGGATTTTGACGATCTGGCCCCGAACTTGATCCTCAACATCTCGGCGTTTATTGTCGTGTGCGAGGCCTTCCTCCGCATCAAGCCCCACTTCGGCTTATGGCTGAAGACCTTCAATGTCAAGCCGAAGGTGGTGGGCGGCCGCCAGGCGGAGTGCAGAGGCGCCATGGTGGGAAAGATGCCCAACATAACATGGCTCGAGGGCTCCTTTGTGGAAACCATAAAGGGGTGGCAATCGGGGTGGTTCTATATCACCGAGCCGCGTGACCCTGCATGGGCAGCGGCCCCCGAGTTCCGATCTGGCATCCCCATGCGGCTCACCTCCTGGAAAGAGAAGGGCCTGTCCTGGGGTAGTTCGAAAGAGCTGACCGGACTCCAAAATGTATTCAAAACATGCTGGACAAGAAGCTCAAGCTTGTCAACATAGTCCAAGTTATGCTCATCCGTTGGATACTCCCGTGCCAACAACGGGAGTTCAACTTGTGGGAGTTCAATCCGTCGCAGCATCGAACTCTGAACAGGCTCTTCGACACGACTCATGAAGATGCCTGGAGGGTGTTGTTCAAAAGCGCCGAGGTCCCCCCCCCCCTATTACTGAGGATCGCGGATTCAGCGCGAAGCGCCAAGCCAGTGCGGTAAGCTGCTTTACCTTTCACATGATACTTATTTTTTATATAGATTGACTCTATGCAGGATCTAAACTCCCATACCTTTGACAGGACTGGCAGAAGATGGCCGGACAGATCGACTGTCCGGCTCCTTTGCCCGAAGGCCCCGTAGACGCTCTTCTGGCAAAGATGTTGACTCCGGCCCCTTATATGGTGCCGGAGAAGACCAAGAAGGCCAAGGGAACTCGAAAGAGTTCCCGATGCCAGGCGTCGTCGGACTCATCGTCCGATGACTCTGGGGCGCACTCTTCCCCCGAAGACGAGGAAGAAGAAGAAGAAGATGCTCCCCTACCGACTGGGGGAGACAGGAAAAGGAAGGCCGCCCCAACTGGGGAGGCCGAAGGGTCCAAGAAGGGGAGGACTCCCCTTCCGGACAGTTCCACCACCGCCGACAAGGGCGAGGACGAGTGGTTGCCCCGGGCCAGGCCCCCGGGGAGATCGTAAGTATTCGGTTACCAGAGTAACTCATAGGATTCCTTTGTCGCACTGCTTTCTCTAACATCGAACGCAATTATGCAGGCCGCCACGAGCCAGCATCGATGTATCATTGGACGGCTCCTTGGGCTTGTCGAACATGGATAGCGATCTAGTCCCGACCGCCACCTCCCCTCATCCTGCCGACGACGCTGAGGTGTTATCTCAAGGGGCACCGGATTGAGGGGAGACAGCCCCGGAGGCGCCTCAAGGTGACCTTTCGGACTCCGGGAGCCGAGGGGACGGGGCCCCTGAGAGCTCCGAGTTCGGCCCTCAGCCGGACACCGTGTCGGACCCTCCAGTGGTTCCGGGCTCGGGTAGGAGGCCTCCTTCTAAGAGGAGCAAGACGTCTGTGCCGGTGACCTCTGTCCATCCAGAGGCACCGGACAGTCTGCTAGAAGCGCTTCGCAGCGCCTCCATCGACAAGGAGCACCGCACTATCATGAGTGCGGTGATCTAGAAGGTTTAGTCCGCCAAGAGCGGATTGACTGAAGCCTGTGCCAGCCTTCTAACAGGCTTCAAGGTAAGTGTTTTCAAATGTAGTAGAAATATTACCGCATAGACAGTAGCCCCTGATGATTTGTTCGGTGTTCACAAAGAAAAGCCGAACAGAGGATCAAATAATATCGCAGGAGTCTAATATAAGTATGTCAATATGCGTATGCAGGCTTCGCTGCTGGCGTCCGCCGCACTGACTACGGAGGTCGCCGTACTGAAGCAGGCCCTCGAGGGGTCCCGGAAAGAGCTCGGCCTTGCCAAGAGGCAGCTCGAGGAGAACAAGGGTAAGTAATACCCTGTCTTATGTATATATATAAAGAGGACGTGATTGCAAAATGACAAGATCATCGTGTGTTTGCCAGGGGCGACGACCGAGGTGGCGACCCTAAAGCAAGCGCTCGCCAAGGCCGAAGAAAATGCGGCCAAGGAGCGCACCGAGCGACAGAAGCACAAGGCTCGGGTGGGCGAGGTGCATCAAGAGCTCCAGGCTCTCGTGATGAAGCACGAGGCGTTGGAGCTTGACTCGAAGACGCGAGAGTCTGAGCTTGTCGCGGCCCTTGAGAGCGCAAAGAGTGCCAAGGCCGAGGCCCAGAAGGCCCTCCAAGAGATCGACGCGATGAAGAATATAGCGGCAGGTAAGGCTTTCTATATGCAAAGCAAGCATGTAAAAGTAAATTACCAATTACTTACCTGGATCCGGAGCTCTTCAGGAGCATTCGCAGATTTTCCCCGCAGTGTGTCCGATGCCGCACAATTTTACCAGGTCGAGGATGGAAGCTCGACGGAGAAGCTGTTCTAGTCTCAGTATGCTGAGGCCAAACATCCGGTGCCAATGAGCGACCAGCTGAAGCAGATGGTTGAGCTACATAAGGCGGCCGATCAGGCCATGAAGAGCTTTATTGTCCGGCTGTGGCCTGGCGACGCCCTTCCGAACAGCTTCTTCGGCCTGGTGAGGCGGCTTGTGGATGCCTGCCCGCGGCTGGAGGTCGTCAAGCGATCTGTCTGCATTGAAGGTGCACGCCGAGCTTTCGCCCGTGTGAAATTGCAGTGGGTCAAGATAGACGCCGTGAAGCTGATCAAGGAGGGGCCGCCAGAGGGCAAGGAGCACCGCCACCCCGAGATGTACTACGAGGGTGTTCTGTCGGGCGCCCTTCTCATCGCGGACGAGTGTTCGAAAGATGTAATATTTGAGTAAACTTGCTTGTTTTATACTATATTTATGAAAACTTGTTTCATATGCGCTATGCAACGCTTGTTTGAATTTAAAATATTACCTTCTGTTTGGCTGTTTATCCAATCTGAGAGATGGCTAGTCCTTGGCTTCTGCCCCCATGCCACGAGTGCTGGGGTGTTCGGGATAAACCTGAGCACTCTTGTTCCCATATTTGGGTCCTTCGAGGGAGGTGCTCAACACAACGAACAAAGCAACCGGACTAATAATGCTTTATCACTCTCACTTAGCCATAGAATTCTATAATTTTAAATTTCGGCGAAGCCCCTGGTATTCAGAAGGCCGAATACGGGGCACGATACACGCCTGTAAGCCGGACAGGGCCGGCCCCTCGCCCTAAGCGGCATAAGTCTTTAGGGGCTCGAAAAACCTCGCCGAACAACGACCAGTCTCTCACCTTATCATGACAGTCAGTTTTAGCTTTCTCTATTGAGGTGCTAAGCCCGGTAGAACCGGGGCACAATCGCAGTAGTTCTCCTAGCGCTACCTTAGTCGATAGAGCGGAACGTAAGGTACCAAAACATAGGAGCCGGGCAAACCCAACATTTGACCAAAGACATGATTCAGAGCTGATGCATATAATGCTATAAGTTCGGGGTGACGCACTTGTGAAAGTGTTCGGACTTTTCACACCGCATTGTGGGGTACGTAAGCCCCTGGTGTATTGGCCGTACCATAGTGTACGGTTGCAAGGCGTCGTTAATGAACACATAGATATATATATATAACAAGAATGCAATAATAGTCGTAATGTCATGCATTATTTATTAAAAAATTGCGTTAAAGCAGAGTGATACAGATAGTGCAATAAGCAAAGAGTAGGACTATGTCCCTTCCAAGGGCAAGCTGAGGAATGATATTAAATTGAATATTTCAGTCGTTTACTGTAATCAACTTGGGGATTCTGTGATATAATGTAGCTGTCTGCCTCCTTGGTTGCTTCATCATGTGTTCGGCAATAGTGCTGCCGGACAGTGTTTCCAGAGATTAAGGTCCTGAAAGAAAAAAAAAGAAAAATAACCAAACGAGAAGCCCCTAGTGCGGTTTAGGCCGCGTCTTGGGGCGTGCCGCAGTTGCGCCCCCCTCCCCACCTGTGCCCATGGTATTTTTAATGCATAATTATGTACGCGCGACATGATTTTCGCCGCTGGGCTGGGATTGGGGTGGCCGTCGTATTGCTACGCGAGCTCAGATCGCACCTGGCGGTCTATTTGCCGATTGCCTCGAGCACGCTTGAAGGTGTCCGGGCTGTGAAGCGCCGAACTGGTTGATTACCTTGAGTGGCTGCTTTGCAATTCTGCTGCGAGGGTTGTGGTGTGCTCCTCTGTTCGGAGAGAGCGCTCTGTGTTTCCATTGACCGTAATAACTCTGCGATGTCCTGGCATCTTGAGCTTGAGGTAAGCATAATGAGGTACCGCAGTGAATCTAGCAAATGCGGTTCGCCCGAGCAGCGCGTGATAACCACTGCGGAACGGGACTATATCGAAGATTAGCTCTTCGCTTCGGGAGTTATCCGGGATCCGAAGACCACTTCCAGTGTAATTGAGCCTGTGCAATGGGCCTCTACACCTAGAATGACGCCCTTAAAGGTCGATTTGGTGGGTTTGATCCTTGAGGGGTCTATACCCATCTTGCGCAGTGTGTCCTAATAAAGCAGGTTCAGGCTACCTGCCGCCGTCCATAAGGACTCGAGTGAGGTGAAATCCGTCGATGATGGGGTCTAGGACTAGTGCGGCGAATCCTCCATGATGGATACTAGTGGGGTGGTCCCTGCGATCGAAGGTGATCGGACAGGAGGACCAAGGGTTGAACTTTGGGGCGACTGGCTCCAACGCATATATGTCCCTGAGCGCACGCTTCCGCTCCCTCTTGGGGATGTGGGTTGCGTATATCATGTTCAACGTCCGCACTTGCGGGGGAAACCTCTTCTGTCCTCCAGTGTGCGGCTGCCGGGGCTCCTCCTCGTCATTGCTATACGTCCCCTTGTCCTTGTTTTCGGCAATTAACTTGCCGGCCTACTTGAACACCCAACAATCCCTGTTGGTGTGATTGGCTGGCTTGTCTGGGGTGCCGTGTATTTGACACGAGCGATCGAGTATACGGTCCAAGCTGGACGGACCCGGTGTACTTTGTTTGAATGGCTTTTTCCGCTGACCGGGTTTAGAGCCTTTGAATCCGGCATTGACTGTCGTATCCTTAGTATTTTCGCTATTAATGCGGCGCTTATGCTTGTTGCGATGTGACCTGCTATTGCCGTCCTTGGTATCTGAGGTACCATGGTTCTTTGATATGTTATTACTGCGAGCCAGCCAGCTGTCTTCTCCCGCACAAAAGCGGGTCATGAGCGTCGTGAGAGCTGCCATAGATTTCGGCTTTTCCTGACCAAGGTGCCGGGCTAGCCACTCGTCTCAGATGTTGTGCTTGAAAGCCGCTAAGGCCTCCGCATCCGGACAGTTGACGATTTGATTTTTCTTTGTAAGGAACCGAGTCCAGAATTGCCTAGCCGACTCTTCTAGCTGCTGAATTATGTGGCTCAAATCATCGGCGTCTGGTGGTCGCACATAAGTGCCCTGAAAGTTGTCGAGGAATGCGGCTTCCAGATCTTCCCAACAGCTAATGGAGTCTGCTGGCAAGCTGTTAAGCCAATGCCACGCTGGTCCTTTGAGCTTTAGTGGGAGGTATTTGATGGCGTGTAAGTCATCGCCCCGGGCCATGTGGATGTGAAGGAGGAAGTCCTTAACCCATACTGCGGGATCTGTTGTGCCGTCGTATGATTCAATATTTACAGGTTTGAAACCTTCTGGGAATTGATGTTCCATTACTTCATCTGTGAAGCATAAGGGGTGTGCGGCGCCTCTATATTGGGCTATATCGCGACGCAGCTCGAATGGGTCTTGCACGCTATGTTCGGCCCGGTCGGATTTGCTTTTACTGTATCAGGCGTGACGTTTGTCGTCTCGCAGAGTGGTGCGCCCTCGTGATCCATAGATCGATCTTGAATGCTTTGCCTTGTCCTCCAATATGTCTCGCAGGTCTGGCGTATCTGCCCATGCCTTTTTATTTGAATGGCGTTGGGGTGGAGGCTGAGCTTTTGGCTGGAATGCCTCTCTATCACGGCCACGAGGTGGCCGATCAGCCGTATCATACGCTTCTTCCTCCAGTCGGGGTGGTAACCTGCACCTTGGGTAACTCTTGGAGGGGCGCTCGAGTTTATATTCCTTGGCCGCGAGGACTTCAGTCCATTTGTCAGCTAGCAGATCTTGATCAGCTTGAAGCTGTTACTGCTTTTTCTTCAAGCTATTTGCCGTGGCCATAAGCCGGTGCTTGAAGCGCTCTTGTTCGACGGAATCCTCTGGGACGGCGAATTCATCGTCGCCGAGGCTTGCCTCGTCTTCGGAGGGGGGGATGTAATTGTCATCCTCCTCCTCTCCGTCTGCCGCTCTCTCAGGAGAGCTGTCTCCTCCATCCTCCCGCTCTAAATCTTTCTGGAGGGGTTTCTTGTTTTCTTCGGCACTATCCGGAGTGTTATTATCTCCTGTGTCGGTATCACCACTTTTACTTTGGCGGGACTTAGAGCGGCGCCACTGATGTTGGCGTTTGGGTTGCTTCTTGGAGGGGTCATCCTCCGCTATCCCATCGCCATTGCCTTCTTTGGGTGTATCCACCATGTATATGTCTTATGATGAGGTGGCTTTCCAGTGCCCTGTAGGTGCTGGTTCATGTTCGTCTCCGACATCGTCTTCCATACCATCGATGTCTTCGGAGTCGAAGTCTAGCATGTCGGTTAAATCATCGATAGTGGCTACGAAGTGGGTGGTGGGTGGGCGTCGAATTTCTTTGTCGTCCGCATCCCAATCCTGTTGGCCATAATCCGGCCAGGGCTCTCCTGACAAAGAGAGAGACCTTAGTGAATGCAGAATGTCGCCGAAGGGCGAGTGCTGAAAGATATCCGCGGCGGTGAATTCCATGATCGGCGCCCGATCGGATTCGATTGGCAGGGGCGCGGATGGTTCAGAGTCCAGAAAAGAGTCCGGCACCTTGGAGTCACGGGCTACGCAGAGGTTTAGGCTGGTGTTCAGCTCGATCGCCGTTGAGACTGCAGCCCCTGAGGCAGTGTCTAACCACCCGTCCTCGACTGGTGCAGTTGGCTCCGAGCTAAGGGTCGGAGCTGATGCGGGCGCAGCCTCTGGGGTACTGTTCGGCGGGAGAGCTAGGTCATACCCATCGCGACAGTGCGGCGCGCCCGGCTATTGCTCGAATCCGTCAAAGATCAAGTCTCCATGGATGTCGGTCGTGTAGTTCAAACTTCCAAATCTGACCTGATGGCCAGGGGCGTAGCTTTCAATCTGCTCCAGATGGCCAAGCGAATTAGCCCGCAGTGCAAAGCCGCCGAATACGAAGATCTGTCCGGGGAGAAAAGTCTCACCCTGGACCGCATCGCTATCGATGATAGCATGAGCCATCAAGCCTAACGGCGATGACACAGAGGAACTCTCAATGAAAGCACCAATGTCGGTGTCAAAACCGGCGGATCTCGGGTAGGGGGTCCTGAACTGTGCGTCTAGGCCGGATGGTAACAGGAGGCAGGGGACACGATGTTTTACCCAGGTTCGGGCCCTCTTGATGAAGGTAAAACCCTATGTCCTGCTTGATTAATATTGATGATATGGGTAGTACAAGAGTAGATCTACCACGAGATCAGAGAGGCTAAACCCTAGAAGCTAGCCTATGGTATGATTGTATGTTATGATTGTTGTCCTACGGACTAAAACCCTTCGGTTTATATAGACACCGGAGAGGGTTAGGGTTACACCAGGTCAGTTACAAAGGAGGAGATATCCATATCCGTATTGCCTAGCTTGCCTTCCACGCCAAGTAGAGTCCCACCCGGACACGAGACGAAGTCTTCAATCTTGTATCTTCATAGTCTAACAGTCCGGCCAATGGAGATAGTCCGGCTGCCCGGAGAGCCCCTAATCCAGGATTCCCTCACATAGCATGAAACATATGGATCCAAATCAGCCCCTTATGATGCAACGCATAAACTAGGGTTTAAAGCTTCAGTCACTCTAGCAACCCATCATCTACTTATTACTTCCCAATGACTCCCTCTAGGCCCAAACAATGGTGAAGTGTCATGTAGTCGACGTTCACATGACACCACTAGAGGGATGACAACATACATCTCATCAAAATATCGAACGAATGCCAAATTCACATGACTACTAATAGCAAGACTTCTCCCATGTCCTCAGGAACAAATGTAACTACTCACAAAGCATATTCATGTTCATAATCAGAGGGGTATTAATATGCATATAGGATATGAACATATGATCTTCCACCAAGTAAAACAACTAGCATCAACTACAAGGAGTAATCAACACTACTAGCAACCCACGGGTACCAATCTGAGGTTTGGATACAAATATTGGATACAAGAGATGAATTAGGGTTTGAGATGAGATGGTGATGGTGAAGATGTTTATGGAGATTGACCCCCACCCGATGAGAGGATCATTGATGATGACGATGGTGATGATTTTTCCCTCCCGGAGGGAAGTGTCTCTGGCAGAATAGCTCCACGAGTGCCCTAGATTGGTTCCGCCAAGGTTCCGCCTCGTGGCGGTGGAGTTTTATCCCGTAAGCTTACTTATGATTTTTTTCTCAGACGAAAGACTTCATATAGCAGAAGATGGGCAGCGGAGGGCCACCAGGGGGCCCACAAGGCAGGGGGGCGCCCCCCACCCTCGTGGCTGGTGAGTGGCCCCCCTCTAGTACTTCTTGCGCTCAATATTTTTTATATATTCTGGAAATAACTTCCGTGAAGTTTCAGGACTTTTGGAGCTGTGCAGAATAGGTCTCTAATATTTGCTCCTTTTCCAGCCCAGAATTCCAGCTGTCGGCATTCTCCCTCTTTATGTAAACCTTGTAAAATAAGAGAGAATAAGCATAAGTATTATGACATAATGTGTAATAACAGCCCATAATGCAATAAATATCCATATAAAAGTATGATGCAAAATGGACGTATCATGCAGTTCCAAGCAGAGCGTCGTGGCGGGATTTACGTGTGAAGCGGAGTACATAGCTACTTCAGAAGTAGCAAATGAAGGAGTCTGGATGAAGGAGTTCATATCCGATCTAGGTGTAATGCCTAGTGCATCGGGCCCAATGAAAATCTTTTGTGATAATACTGGAGCAATTGCCTTGGTGAAGGAATCCGGATTTCACAAGAGAACCAAACACATCAAGAGACGCTTCAATTCCATCCACGATCAAGTCAAGGAGAGAGACATAGAGATTTGCAAGATACATACAGATCTAAATGTTGCAGACCCGTTGACTAAGCCTCTCTCATGAGCAAAACATGATCAACACCAAGACTCCATGGGTGTTAGAATCATTACTATGTAATCTAGATTATGGACTCTAGTGCAAGTGGGAGACAGAAGGGAATATGCCCTAGAGGCAATAATAAAGTTGTTGTTTATATTTTCTTATATCATTGTAAATGTTTATTATTCATGCTAGAATTGTATTAACAGGAAACTTAATACATGTGCGAAAACATAGACAAAACAAAGTGTCCCTAGTATGCCTCTACTTGACTAGCTCGTTAATCAAAGATGGTTAAGTTTCCTGACCATAGACATGTGTTGTCATTCGATGAATGGGATCATATCATTAGAGAATGATGTGATGGACAAGACCAATCCGTTAGCTTAGCATTATGATCATTTAGTTTTATTGCTATTGCTTTCTTCATGACTTATACACATTCCTCTGACTATGAGATTATGCAACTCCCAAATACCGGAGGAACACTTGTGTGCTATCAAACATCACAACATAACTGGGTGATTATAAAGATGCTCTACAGGTGTCTCCGATGGTGTTTGTTGAGTTGGCATAGATCAAGATTAGGATTTGTCACTCTGAGTATCGGAGAGGTATCTCTAGGCCCTCTCGATAATGCACATCACTATAAGCCTTGCAAGCAATGTAACTAATGAGTTAGTTATGGGATGATGCATTATGAAACGAGTAAAGAGACTTGCCGGTAACAAGATTGAACTAAGTATAAGTATGATGATACCGACGATCGAATCTCGGGCAAGTAACATACTGATGACAAAGGGAATAACGTATGTTGTTATGCAGTTTGACCGATAAAGATCTTCGTAGAATATGTAGGAGCCAATATGAGCATCCAGGTTCCGCTATTGGTTATTGACCAGAGATGTGTCTCGGTCATGTCTACATAGTTCTCGAACCCGTAGGGTCCGCACACTTAACGTTTGATGACGATTTGTATTATGAGTTATGTGTTATGGTGTCTGAAGTTTGTTTGGAGTCCCGGATGAGATCATGGACATGATGGGGAGTCTCGAAATGGTCAAGAGGTAACAATTGATATATTGGAAGGTTATATACGGACACCGGAATGGTTCCGATAAGGTTCGGGGATTTTTCGAAGTACCGAGAGGCTACCGGAACCCCCCGGGAAAGTTAATGGGCCATAGTTGTTGGGGAACGTAGTAATTTCAAAAAATTCCTACGCATACACATGATCATGGTGATGCATAGCAACAAGAGGGGAGAGTGTGTCCACGTACCCTCGTAGACCGAATGCAGAAGCGTTAGCACAACGCGGTTGATGTAGTTGTACGTCTTCACGATACGATCGATCCAAGTGCCGAACACACGGCACCTCCGAGTTCTACACATGTTCAACTCGATGAAGTCACGCGAGCTCCGATCTAGCAAAGCTTCACATGAGAGTTTCGTCAGCATGACGGCGTGGTAACGGTGATGATGATGCTACTGATGCAGGGCTTCGCCTAAGCACCGCTACGATATGATCGAGGCGGATTATGGTGGAGGGGGCAGCGCACACGGCTAAGAGATCAATGATCAATTGTTGTGTCTTTGGGGTGCCCCCTGCCCCCGTATATAAAGGAGCAAGGGGAGGAGGAGGCCGGCCAGGGAGAAGCGTGCCAAGAGGGGGAGTCCTACTCCCACTAGGAGTAGGACTCCTCCTTTTCCTAGTAGGAGTAGGAGAGGGGAAGGAAAGGGAGAGGAGGAGAAGGAAAGAGGGGGCCAGCCCCCCTTGCCCTAAACCAATTCGGTTTGGGCCTTGGGGGGCGCCCCACACTCCCCTTGCTGCCCTCTATTTCCACTAAGGCCCATGTAGGCCCATTAAGCCCCCGGGGGGTTCCGGTAACCCCCCGGTACTCCGGTATATGTCTGAAACCTTCCGGAACCTTTCCGGTGTCCGAATATAGTCGTCCAATGTATCGATCTTTACGTCTCGACCATTTCGAGACTCCTCGTCATGTTCGTGATCATATCCGGGACTCCGAATTACCTTCGGTACATCAAAACACAAAAACTCATAATACCGATCGTCACTGAACTTTAAGCGTGCGGACCGTACGGGTTCGAGAACTATGTAGACATGACCAAGAAATGTCTTCGGTCAATAACCAATAGCGGAACATGTATGCTCATATTGGCTCCCACATATTCTACGAAGATCTCTATCGGTCAAACCGCATAACAACATACGTTGTTCCCTTTGTCATCGGTATGTTACTTGCCCGAGATTCGATCGTCAGTATCTCAATACCTAGTTCAATCTCGTTACTGGCAAGTCTCTTTACTCGTTCCGTAATACATCATCCCGCAACTAACTCATTAGTTACAATGCTTGCAAGGCTTATAGTGATGTGCATTACCGAGTGGGCCCAAAGATACCTCTCCGACAATCGGAGTGACAAATCCTAATCTCGAAATATGCCAACTCAACAAGTACCTTCGGAGACACCTATAGAGCACCTTTATAATCACCCAGTTACATTGTGACATTTGGTAGCACACAAAGTGTTCCTCCGGTAAACGAGAGTTGCATAATCTCATAGCCATAGGAACATGTATAAGTCATGAAGAGAGCAATAGCAACATACTAAACGATCAAGTGCTAAGCTAACGAAATGGGTCAAGTCAATCACATCATTATCCTAATGATGTGATCCCGTTAATCAAATGACAACTCATGTCTATGGCTAGGAAACATAACCATCTTTGATCAACGAGCTAGTCAAGTAGAGGCATACTAGTGACACTCTGTTTGTCTATGTATTCACACATGTATCATGTTTCCGGTTAATACAATTCTAGCATGAATAATAAACATTTATCATGATATAAGGAAATAAATAATAACTTTATTATTGCCTCTAGGGCATATTTCCTTCAGTCTCCCACTTGCACTAGAGTCTATAATCTAGATTACACAGTAATGATTCTAACACCCATGGAGCCTTGGTGCTGATCATGTTTTGCTCATGGAAGAGGCTTAGTCAATGGTTCTGCAACATTTAGATCCGTATGTATCTTGCAGATCTCTATATATCCCACCTGGACTTGATCCCGGATGGAGTTGAAGCGTCTCTTGATGTGCTTGGTTCTCTTGTGAAATCTGGATTCCTTTGCCAAGGCAATTGCACCAGTATTGTCACAAAAGATTTTCATTGGACCCAATGCACTAGGTATGACACCTAGATCAGATATAAACTCCTTCATCCAGACTCCTTCATTTGTTTCTTCCGAAGCAGCAATGTACTCCACTTCACATGTAGATCCTGCCACGATGCTCTGTTTAGAACTGCTCCAACTGACAGCTCCACCATTCAATATAAACACGTATCCGGTTTGCTATTTAGAATCGTTCGAATCAATGTCAAAGCTTGCATCAACGCAACCATTTACGATGAGCTCTTTGTCACCTCCATAAACGAGAAACATATCCTTAGTCCTTTTCAGGTACTTCAGGATGTTCTTGACCGTTGTCCAGTGATCCACTCCTGGATTACTTTGGTACCTCCCTGCTAAACTAATAGCAAGGCACACATCAGGTCTGGTACACATCATTGCATACATGATAGAGCCTATGGCTGAAGCATAGGGAACATCTTTCATTTTTCTCTCTATCTTCTGCAGTGGTCGGGCATTGAGTCTTACTCAACTTCACACCTTGTAATACAGGTAGGAACCCTTTCTTTGCCTGATCCATTTTGAACTTCTTCAAAACTTTGTCAAGGTATGTGCTTTGTGAAAGTCCAGTTAAGAGTCTTGATCTATCTCTATAGATCTTGATGCCCAATATGTAAGCAGCTTCACCGAGGTCTTTCATTGAAAAACTCTTATTCAAGAATCCTTTTATGCTATCTAGAAATTATGTATCATTTCCAATCAACAATATGTCATCCACATATAATATTAGAAATGCTACAGAGCTCCCACTCACTTTCTTGTAAATACAGGCTTCTCCAAAAGTCTATATAAAACCATAGGCTTTGATCACACTACCAAAACATTTATTCCAACTCCGAGAGGCTTGCACCAGTCCATAAATGGATCGCTGGAGCTTGCACACTTTGTTAGCACCTTTTGGATCGATAAAACATTCAGGTTGCATCATATACAACTCTTCTTCCAAAAATCCATTCAGGAATGTAGTCTTTACATCCATTTGCCAAATTTCATAATCATAAAATGTGACAATAGCTAACATGATTCGGACGGACTTAAGCATCGCTACGGGTGAGAAGGTTTCATCGTAGTCAACTCCTTGAACTTGCCGAAAACCTTTCGCAACAAGTTGAGCTTTGTAGACAGTAACATTACCATCAGCGTCTGTCTTCTTCTTGAAGATCCATTTATTCTCGATTGCTTGCCGATCATCGGGCAAGTCAACCAAAGTCCACACTTTGTTCTCATACATGGATCCCATCTCATATTTCATGGCCTCAAGCCATTTCGCGAAATCTGGGCTCATCATCGCTTCCTCATAGTTCGTAGGTTCGTCATGGTCTAGCAACATGACCTCCAGAATAGGATTACCGTACCACTCTGGTGCGGATCTTACTCTGGTTGACCCACAAGGTTCAGTAGTAACTTGATCTGAAGTTTCATGATCACCATCATTAGCTTCCTCACTAATTTGCGTAGGTGTCACAGCAACCGGTTTCTGTGATGAACTACTTTCCAATAAGGGAGCAGGTACAGTTACCTCATCAAGTTCTACTTTCCTCCCACTCACTTCTTTCGAGAGAAACTCCTTCTCTAGAAAGGATCCATTCTTAGCAACAAAAGTCTTGTCTTCGGATCTGTGATAGAAGGTGTACCCAACTGTTTCTTTTGGGCATCCTATGAAGACACATTTTTCCGACTTGGGTTCGAGCTTATCAGGTTGAAGCTTTTTCACATGAGCATCGCAGCCCCAAACTTTAAGAAACGACAACTTTGGTTACTTGCCAAACCACAGTTCATAAGGAGTCGTCTCAATGGATTTAGATGGTCCCCTATTTAACGTGAATGCAACCGTCTCTAAAGCATAACTCCAAAAGGATAGCAGTAAATCAGTAAGAGACATCGTAGATCGCCCCATATCTAGTAAAGTACGATTACGATGTTCGGACACACCATTACGATGTGGTGTTCCGTGTGGCATGAGTTGTGAAACTATTCCGCATTGTTTCAAATGTAGACCAAACTTGTAACTCAAATATTCTCCTCCATGATCAGATCGTAGAAACTTTATTTTCTTGTTACGATGATTTTCCACTTCATTCTCAAATTCTTTGAACTTTTCAAATGTTTCAGACTTATGTTTCTTTAAGTAGATATACCCATATCTGCTCAAATCATCTGTGAAGGTGAGAAAATAACGATACCCACCGCGAGCCTCAGTATTCATTGGACCACATACATCAGTATGTATGATTTCCAACAAATCTGTTGCTCGCTCCATTGTTCCGGAGAACGGCATTTTAGTCATCTTGCCCATGAGGCATGGTTCGCAAGTACCAAGTGATTCATAATCAAGTGATTCCGAAAGTCCATCAGTATGGAGTTTCTTCATGCGCTTTACACCAATATGACCCAACCGGCAGTGCCACAAATAAGTTGCACTATCATTATCAACTCTGCATCTTTTGGCTTCAACATTATGAATATGTGTGTCACTACTATCGAGATTTAACACAAAGCGACCACTCTTCAAGGGTGCATGACCATAAAAGATATTACTCATATAAATAGAACAACCATTATTCTCAGATCTAAATGAATAACCGTCTCGCATCACACAAGATCCAGATATAATGTTCATGCTCAACGCTGGCACCAAATAACAATTATTCAGGTCTAAAACTAATCCCGAAGGTAGATGTAGAGGTAGCATGCCGATGGCGATCACATCGACTTTGGAACCATTCCCACGCGCATCATCACCTCGTCCTTAGCCAGTCTTCGCTTAATCCGTAGTCCCTGTTTCGAGTTGCAAATATTAGCAACAGAACCAGTATCAAATACCCAGGTGCTACTGCGAGCTCTGGTAAGGTACACATCAATAACATGTATATCACATATACCTTTGTTCACCTTGCCATCCTTCTTATCCGCCAAATACTTGGGGCAGTTCCGCTTCCAGTGACCAGTCTGTTTGCAGTAGAAGCACTCAGTCTCAGGCTTAGGTCCAGACTTGGGTTTCTTCTCTTGATCAGCAACTTGTTTGCCGTTCTTCTTGAAGTTCCCTTTCTTCTTCCCTTTACCCTTTTTCTTGAAACTAGTGGTCTTGTTGACCATTAACGCTTGATGCTCCTTCTTGATTTCTACCTCTGCTGCCTTTAGCATTGCGAAGAGCACGGGAATTGTTTTATTCATCCCTTGCATATTATAGTTCATCATGAAGCTTTTGTAGCTTGGTGGCAGTGATTGAAGAACTCTGTCAATGACACTATCAATAGGAAGATTAACTCGCAGTTGAGTCAAGTGATTATGATACCTAGACATTTTGAGTATATGTTCACTGACAGAACTATTCTCCTCCATCTTGCAGCTATAGAACTTATTGGAGACTTCATATCTCTCAATCTGGGCATTTGCTTGAAATATTAACTTCAACTCCTGGAACATCTCATATGTTCCATGACGTTCAAAACGTCATTGAAGTCCTGGTTCTAAGCCGTAAAGCATGGCACACTGAACTATCGAGTAGTCATCAGCTTTACTCTGCCAGACGTTCTTAACGTCATTAGCAGCATCTGCAGCAGGCCTGGCACCCAGCGGTGCTTCCAGGATGTAATTCTTCTGTGCAGCAATGAGGATAATCCTCAAGTTACTGACCCAGTCCGTGTAATTGCTACCATCATCTTTCAACTTTGCTTTATAAAGGAACGCATTAAAATTCAACGGAACAACAACACGGGCCATCTATCTACAATAATACAGACAAGCAAAATACCATCAGGTACTAAGTTCATGATAAATTTAAGTTCAATTAATCATATTACTTAAGAACTCCCACTTAGATAGACATCCCTCTAATCATCTAAGTGATCACGTGATCCATATCAACTAAACCATAACCGATCATCACGTGAAATGGAGTAGTTTTCAATGGTGAACATCACTATGTTGATCATATCTACTATATGATTCACGCTCGACCTTTTGGTCTCAGTGTTCCGAGGCCATATCTGCATATGCTAGGCTCGTCAAGTTTAACCCGAGTATTCTGCGTGTGTAAAACTGTCTTACACCCGCTGTATATGAACATTGAGCTTATCACACCCGATCATCACGTGGTGTCTCGGCATGACGAACTTTGGCAACGGTGCATACTCAGGGAGAACACTTTTACCTTGAAATTTAGTGAGAGATCATCTTATAATGCTACCGTCAAACAAAGCAGAATAAGATGCATAAAGGATAAACATCACATGCAATCAATATAAGTGATATGATATGGCATCATCATCTTGTGCCTTTGATCTCCATCTCCAAAGCACCGTCATGATCACCGTCGTCACCGGCGCGACACCTTGATCTCCATCGTAGCATCGTTGTCGTCTCGCCAACTATTGCTTCTACGACTATCGCTACTGCTTAGTGATAAAGTAAAGCAATTACAGGGCGATTGCATTGCATACAATAAAGCGACAACCATATGGCTCCTGCCAGTTGCCGATAACTCCGTTACAAAACATGATCATCTCATACAATAAATATAGCATCATGTTTGGACCATATCACATCACAACATGCCCTGCAAAAATAAGTTAGACGTCCTCTACTTTGTTCTTGCAAGTTTTACGTGGATGCTACGGGTTGAGCAAGAACCGTTCTTACCTACGCATCAAAACCACAATGATAGTTCGTTAAGTTAGTGTTGTTTTAACCTTCACAAGGACCAGGCGTAGCCACACTTGGTTCAACTAAAGATGGAGAAACTGACACCCGCCAGCCACCTGTGTGCAAAGCACGTCGGTAGAACCAGTCTCGCGTAAGAGTACGCGTAATGTCGGTCCGGGCCGCTTCATCCAACAATACCACCGAACCAAAGTATGACATGCTGGTAAGTAGTATGACTTGTATCGCCCACAACTCACTTGTGTTCTACTCGTGCATATAACATCTACGCAATAACCTGGCTCGGATGCCACTGTTGGGGAACGTAGTAAATTTCAAAAAAAATTCCTACGCACACACAAGATCATGGTGATGCATAGCAATGAGAGGGAGAGTGTGTCCACGTACCCTCGTACACCAAATGCGGAAGCGTTAGCACAACGCGGTTGATGTAGTCGTACGTCTTCACGATCCGACCGATCCAAGTACCAAAAGCATGGCACCTCCGAGTTCTGCACACGTTCAACTCGATGACGTACCGCGAGCTCCGACCCAGCAAAGCTTCACAGGAGAGTTTCGTCAGCACGACGGCGTGGTAACGGTGATGATGATGCTACCGATGCAGGGCTTTGCCTAAGCACCGCTACGATATGATCGAGGTGGATTATGGTGGAGGGGGGACACCGCTGTCACAGCCCTAGAATTGTTTGCAATAGTTGCATAAGAGAGCATCCATGCATCATGTCTAAATTCCGAAAGTTGAATTAAGGTTAGTTGAAACCCTTAGAAATCACTTCAGAAATAATCAACATTAAAAATCTTTTCAAATGAGTCCAAGGAAATGTTCCTGTTATTCTATAAAATATTGGGAAGAGGTAAAATTCGAACTAATATTTGTGGTGTCTCAGAAATATTTATTTTGGGCATTTGAAATTAATTCAACAACTATTTGAATTGGATATATATTTATTATATATTAAATATATGTTCAATAATTCTGAAAATTGTTGTGTGGCTTTGAATAAGTCCACTTAGCTAGCACAATTATTTTCATGAAGTTTAAACTTGATTTGGTGTCAAAACTAAATCGCAAACAAACTGCAAAAAATAGAAAAACAGAAACAAAATTAGAAAGAGAGAGAGAATACCTGGCCAACCCGTTACTATAGCAGCCCAGCCCACTGGAGATGCCAGTCATCCCCTAGATCACGCCAGTAGGCAGGGGTGTGTGGCCTCCGCACGCCAGCACGCGCGCGGCCACCTCCTGCTTGTCGCCGCTGCTGCTGGAGGGCGCCAAGAGCGCCACGGCACTGCCTGCATCTCCCCCCCTCTCTGGTTCCTCCCTCTCTCCCCAGCACTCGCGCCGCAGCCACCCAAGCGGAGCTCGTCTCCGCCGTCCACTGCCGCCTCGCCCATAGAGCCTCCCTCACAAAGCTAGCGTGCCCATCGGCTCCGCCTCATCACCACACGCCGACAAGCCAACGACCATGACCTCGGGAGCCCTTCATCGCTGGCATCTTCGTCATCTTCAAGCTTCGGCACCGACGACCGCCGTCGTCGATTCGCTTGCTACAGCTCCTCCCCGACCCCGCCGTCCTTGTCCACTGAACCATCGTGAGCTTCTGTTGCGTTTCCCCCTTTCCCTGCTGTTCCCCGCGCCCTCTAGTCGTCGCCCCGCGAGCATCGAGCTCGGGCCATCGCCATGGCCGGCGAGCCTCGCGCTCCCGAGCTCTTCCGCTCGTCTCCGTAGCACCCGCGTGCTCTCCAGGTCCCTAGGAAGCCATAGAAGCCTCGGTTGGCCTTCCCGTGCACCGCAGCGATGCCTGCCTCATGCCCGTGGCTTCGGCAGCAGCCCGACTCAACACCGTCGCCAACTCCGGCGACCCTGCGCCACCCTGCTGCCTCCATTGGATGTGCGGGAGGAAGGGCTACAGACTGGTGCGCTTAGCGCGTCGAACCGCTACCGGAGCAGCGTCTCCGGCGAGCTTCCGCCGCGGTTTTGGTTGCCGCCAGCCAACTCCGGCGGGCAGACGTGGCGCTGGTTTATTTAGGCTAACCACCAGATTAGCACTAACTAATTAACCTCCTAGATCACTGACAGCGGGCCCCCCGCCTGCTAATTTTTCGGTTAGGAATTAAGTAATCTCAATTAGTCCTTTGTTGCACCGACATGTGGGCCCCGCACGTCAGGTTTGACCTGGTCAACCGCAGTTGACTTGCGGATGTCACAGTGAGGCAATGCTGACGCAGTTAATAATTTTCTGTATTTAAAATAATTCAGAAATTCCAGAAAATAGTATAAACTTCTAAAAATCATAGAAATTCAACCGCAACTCCAAATGAAATAATTTATATATGAAAAATGATCAGAAAAATCCAATCTATCCATCTGTATCATTTTCATGCATGTTAGAACAACTTATAATTGCTGAATAGGGCAAATCATATGTATGGCATTTGAATATCCACATATGGAGTTTGAATTTGAATCTTGGGTTCAAACCAACTTCATTTAACCTGTTGCTAGTTGCATTAGCTCAATCAACAGCATATTGCCATGTCATGATCATGCATCATATTGTGCATTGCATTGATTGTGTTTCCTCTCTGTTGTTGGTATTTGTTCCCCCTTAGTAGACGTTGATCCGGCGATGAGTTCGATGACACCGATGAAGAGTTGTACTATCTTCAGAAGTGCCAGGCAAGCAAAACCCCCTTGTTCATTCCGATACAATCCCACTCTCTCGCTCCTGCTCTCTTTTACTACATTAGGACAACAACGATTCAACTGTTACATGCTGCGGTAGTTGAACCCCTTTCCTCTGCATGACCTGTCATTGCCTACTTAGAGTTGAGTCAGTCCGATTCATCGGGGATGAATTGGAATGTGGTGAACATGTCCTACTATTGAGAGCTAAGTGTGTGAACACGATTTGGTAAAGGTAGTGGTGAGAGGCCATGTAGGAGTACATGGTGGGTTGTCTCATTGCAGCCGTCCTCAGGAATTGAGTTCTGTGTTTGTGATCCATGAACAGTTACTACCACACATTGGGTTCCGGTAACTCGGCCCCTCTCGGCTTATTAATCAACTCGATCTCTGTCCAAGAGTTGCAACTAGTTTCTGGTGTTTGTAGGTAGTGTTAGTAGTCTACCAAGTGGCACCCGGTACAGGTGGGCTTGGGACAGACTAGGCACAGTGGCATGGTGTACCAAGTGGCACCCGGATGGTGGGCTTGGGAACCCTACACACATCGTTTGGGGCCGTGAGCGACACCCCGGCCGGATCTCCTTGCGGATGGAACCCTAATAGGCGATAAACCTGGACGAGAGACTTGTGTGATTAGTCAGGTCGTGGCTGACTCCCTCACCAGGCTTCCGCTTGAAGGTTGCCGAGATACACGACGTGTACATGGTGGTAAGTGGCGAGAGAGTGTGTGAAGAAGTACACCCCTGCAGGGTTATCATTATCTATTCGAATAGCCAGATTCCTCGGATATGGAAACTTGGACCCCTTGCATAGTTCATAGACAAGTGAAAGTGGATACTCTAAAATGCGCAAGATAAGCGTGAGTGCTATGGATGGCGTTCTCGTAGGGAGACGGGAGCGGATCCATAGTGGTGTATTGGTATGGTGAATATGTGGACTCGTGTGCGCCACCTCAAAAGAGTTACTTGCAGTCGTAGTTTAGGATAGCCACCGAATCAAAGCTGGCTTGCTGGAGTTAAACTCCACCACCCCTTTGTTGATACCGATGCATATGTAGATAGTTCTGATGTAAGTCTTGTTGGGTACATTTGTACTCACGTTTGCTTATTTTATGTTTTGCAGAGAGACTTCAGTCTCGCTAGTAGTTCCGCATGGACTTCAACGTTTAGCTTGTTACCTCAGCTATGATCTTGTACCCTTGGGAGGGTCTTGTAGATAGTCAGGCTTCTCAGCCTTTTTCATTTGTAGATGTCTGTACATAGACATGTTAAGCTTCCGCGTGTGCTTTGACTTGTATGCTCTGAATGATGGGTCATGAGACCAATGTTTGTAATATCTCAGTCCTCGGAGCCTAATGAATAAATACTTTGAGTCATAGAGTTTTGTTGTGATGCCATGTTGTATTTACACATATCGAGCATATTGTGTGTATGATTGAAATGCTTGGTATGTGTGGGATCCGACAACCTAGTTGTTTATCCTTGGTAGCCTCTCTTATGGGGAAATGTAGTCTTGTTCTTACATGAGCCATAGTAGTCCGCTACAGCCCGGTTCACCAGAGTCCTGCTAGCCTAGTTACTACTGCTCCAGAACACTTAGACTGGTCGGCATGTGATCCACTTTGTTCCTGTGTCCGTCCCTCCGGGGAAATGTCACGCGGTGATTCCAGAGTCCTGCTAGCCTACTACAGCCCGGGTTCCCGGAGTCCTGTTAGCCCGTTGCTACAGCCCGGATTCACACATTGATGACCGACACATTCGAGACTGGGTCATGTATGCCTGTCCCCGTAAGTTAGTGCCACTTTGGGTTCATGACTAGTCATGTTGGCACGGGTTCTCTGTCATATGGATGCTAGAGACACTATCATATACGTGAGCCAAAAGGCGCAAACGGTCCCAGGCCATGGTAAGGCGACACCTGTGGGGATACCGTGCATGAGGCCGCAAAGTGATATGAGGTGTTATAGGCTAGATCGGTGTGACTTAGAATCGGGGTCCTGACAGCTTTGGTATCAGAGCCTGACTGCCTGTAGGATTACCAAGCCAAGCTGGTCGAAGTTGAGTCTAGAAATGCTTTAGTTATATAAGGGAATTGATTGTGGATGGGAACATAAGGCTCTTTTTACTCCTTTACCTTATGCCCTTCTGCTCTGAGTCAACCTCTTCTTTTCTATGGGGATTAAGAACTAGGCTTCTCTTCTATCTCTCAGGATGACGTGTTACTAAACCGTAGTTGCCTAGGATTGTTGAGTTCAAGCCTCAGTTCAGTTTCTACTACTTTTAGTATGTTGTCAGTTGAACCAGAACCGTGAGTTTGTGATGTTGAGTGGCTATGCCACCATTTTTCCAGGTTGTCTCAAATCTTGTTGAGCAATTACAACCGTTATGCTATCCGAGTCATCCCAGGTCTCTAAACAATCTGATATATTTGTAAATCCCTTCTTCCCATTCTCGATGTTCCTTTGGGCCAGATTAAGCACACTAATCGGTCTGTTGAGGTACTCCGTTGTCTTGACATGTATGTTGGAGTTAGTATTATGACCCTAGGTGTCTTCGAGAACCACTCAGTAATCTAGCAATGTTTTGTGTTCCCAGTGTGATGATTCTGGCCACCATTCTCGAAAGCATCCCGTGATGCCATTTAGTAGTAGATATTCTATTTCTGGGTTCTTAAGCCCAAGATTCACCCTACTTGCTTCATGTTGATAGTGTTGCTAGTTCCTTTAGGATATTAGTAACCTTTGCGATAGTCCTCGAGGTCCGTGGTATTTCCTTCTTCCAAATACCATGAACCATTAAGGCAGAAGTTCTTTTGAACCAAAAGATCACAACCAGAGTGCTCTTGATGAGTTCTCCATTTTACATTGTGAATCTGACAGTTCTACCTTTCTGCATGGGTTATCCGGAAGAAATGTTGACCTTTGCTCGACATACTAATCTATGCATCCACAACTCAGAAAGATATATGTTCCTTTGAGTTGCCCCTCTCTCTAGTTGTATCCTAATCTAGTCTATCAATTGATAGTCAGGAATAGTTGTGCATTCGTGTTCATCGATGCCTATTATTCTTGTGGTCCGTCAAGCCATTCTATTCTGGAATGACTAGGAGAAACAAACTCCAGCACCTCATCCATTTCTTGGATTGGTCAAAGTAGTTGTATTCCACAGATCAAAATGCCAATCCAGCTTTTGTTCTGCTCTACCTCGGAGTATTACCCCCTTTATGTCAGGATTGCCATGAGAATTGCACCACCTCATATGAATTCTTGACGAAGTGATACTTCTCGCCATCATTATCCATTCCTCGGTTCCGTGTTGTTGTAACCGGAATGTCGACAAGTGAACTGTGATGTGTGAAATCAATACCCCTAGCAACCTGTTGCTTGGTAGTTAATGGACATTAATATCATTCTTAGTGTGTTGGTTATCTAATCACTATTCTAGGATTGATCGTGCTACCTTGTCCTTATTTTGGTGCACTCTTTGATCCTTGAGTTAGGATTGAATCCCTTGCTCTTCTGATCATGTCGTCTTGCCTTGAAAAGCAAGATTGTTCTCGAGCTTAATAACATATCGGTGGTTCGTGATTTACTGATTATCTTCTCAGAAGTATCACCAGGTTGTCCCCTGACTGTTATGTTGAGTTCGTGATCAAGTTGGTTTTCCATTAAATCACCCTTTCTCCAAGGATATGTGTTGGTTACCCCTGAACTAGTTGGATAAGATAAACAATAACTTGGAGAGTTGGGAGATAAAAGCTTGTCCAACTTAGTTCATTTTTAGGGGATATCTTGTATGTGTGTTGAAGAAAGATGGTATTTTCATCGATTGACCTTCGTGATCAGTTAATGGACCTATCATCTTATCCAATCTTTGATTTGAGTATGGGTTATCGTTAAATCAAATCAGAACCAACAATATTCTTAATGTTGTCTTACTCTTGGTTGATCCCTCGAGCATACACCATTATATCTTTTGGGTCTGACCAATGCTATCACTTGTTCACATAATTATGGAATTCCACTTACATGGAAACCTAGATGAATTGTTGTTGAACCCATCAACAACATTTTTAACTTCTCCATGATTCGTGTTGAACATCCAGTTAGTGTTCGAAACTTTATAAGCATTGCCCTCATGTTCCATTCATGAAGCATATGTCCGGATGAAAGATGTGACTTCCTCTAATTCATGTGCATCTCATGCAAGTTGCCGCCATGAATTTGAGAAAGGTTTATTTTGTTTCCCCTAGAATCGTCCCAATTCAGTCATGCATACGTGCGAAGTATTCTATGGTTTGGTAGATTAATTACCTCCACTCCATACGTATTCCCTAGCACCCCAAGCCACTGATTGATTTGTTCAAGGAAAAGAAACTCCTTCTTAAGACCCGGGGCTTATATAAGGACTTTGATATCCTCGATGATGGCTCCCCACCTGAACTCGGTAGTGTTTTATCATAAGACTACTATGTGGTCATGCTTGTCTGGGACAGCGTGTTCACATGTATTTAGCAGAACCAGCTCATGTTTTGGAGCTTGCTATCGTAGTTCATTTCCCGAGAATCTCGCAACGTTATCTCGTCGATTTGTGTTGCAACTTTTCTTTTCAGACATGTTGAGTCTGAAGTATCTGTTACCAACCAGATCTGAATCTCACGCAGATATGATGGTTGGAACATTCCCAACATTTGCATTTTGTCCCTAGCTTGCACCCGCCATTGTGCCATTTTATTATGATCTGCCTTCTCAGTAATTGTTGTCCAGGATCATCTTCAAAAGTGGCCCTACCGTGGGTCCCATCCATTTCCGGTGATAAGCAAAAATCACTCATTGCGTTGTCTTCAACAAGGTAGTCCAGATCATCCATTCTAGTGTGAGTATGCCATCCTTTTCCGACTCCTTCAAATGATCGATTGTGATTGCCTTAGGCTGGTATAAAGAGTTTCAATGATCTTTGTATCAAAAGTAATTCTTTTTGCCACTTAAGGGGATAATTCTACGAGTCACCTTCCTTAAGGTATCATGTTACGAAATCATGGCAATTATCTCCTTGCTACTTTGAAATTCATGCTCCATCTTAGTCAAGTGTGGAATTGTAGCCTGCCAAATCGAAACCTCGTCATATGTTTCTTTCCTCCCCTCTCGATATGTGTTTTGTGTCTCATCTTGAGAGATGTTCCTACATCTCACCCCATAATTTGATCATGAGTTGTTCGATCTTCGAGAAGATCGATTTCGATAGAGAGTCTCTTTCCGTCATCATCATGTTGGATGAAGATCTCGATAGCAAAGACGTCAAGATCAATTGGAGCAATGAATCAACATCTCCGAGAAGGGCAATTGGATCATGAAGATCATGTCGGCTTTGTGTCCCCTCTGTCTTCTTACCTCACGTCTTGAATCTCAGGACGAGATTCTTGTTTAGTGGGGGTGAGTTGTCACAGCCCTAAAATTGTTTGCAATAGTTGAATTGAGGTTAGTTGAAACCCTCAGAAATCACTAGTTCATAGACAAGTGAAAGTGGATACTCTAAAATGCGCAAGATAAGCGTGAGTGCTATGGATGGCGTTCTTGTAGGGAGACGGGAGCGGATCCATAGTGGTGTATTGGTATGGTGAATATGTGGACTCGTGTGTGCCACCTCAAAAGAGTTAATTCCAGTCGTAGTTCAGGATAGCCACCGATTCAAAGCTGGCTTGCTGCAGTTAAACTCCACCACCCCTTTGTTGATACCGATGCATATGTAGATAGTTCTTATGTAAGTCTTGCTGGGTACATTTGTACTCAAGTTTGTTTATTTTATGTTTTGCAGAGAGACTTTAGTCTCGCTAGTAGTTCCGCGTGGACTTCGACGTTTAGCTTGTTACCTCAGCTACGATCTTGTACCCTTGGGAGGGTCTTGTAGATAGTCAGGCTTCTCAGCCTTTTTCATTTATAGATGTCTGTACTCAGACATGTTAAGCTTTCGCGTGTGCTTTGACTTGTATGCTCTGAATGATGGGTCATGAGACCAATGTTTGTAATATCTCAGTCCTCGGAGCCTAATGAATAAATACTTTGAGTCGTAGAGTTTTGTTGTGATGCCATGTTGTATTTACACATATCGAGCATATTGTGTGTATGATTGAAATGCTTGGTATGTGTGGGATCCGACAACCTAGTTGTTTATCCTTGGTAGCCTCTCTTATGGGGAAATGTAGTATTGTGCTTCCATGAGCCATAGTAGTCCGCTATAGCCCGGTTCACCGGAGTCCTGCTAGCCCAGTTACTACCGCTCCGGAACACTTAGACTGGCCGGCATGTGATCCACTTTGTTCCTATGTTTGTCCCTTCGGGGAAATGTCACGCGGTGATTCCGGAGTCCTGCTAGCCTGCTACAGCCCGGGTTCCCGGAGTCCTGTTAGCCCAGTTGCTACAGCCCGGATTCACACGTTGATGACCGACACGTTCGAGACTGGGTCATGTATGCCTGTCCCCGTAAGTTAGTGCCACTTTGGGTTCACGACTAGTCATGTCGGCCCGGGTTCTCTGTCGTATGGATGCTAGCGACACTATCATATACGTGAGCCAAAAGGCGCAAATGATCCCGGGCCATGGTAAGGCGACACCCGTGGGGATACCGTGCGTGAGGCCACAAAGTGATATGAGGTGTTATAGGCTAGATCAGTGTGACTTAGAATCGGGGTCCTGACAACCGCACACGGCTAAGAGATCAATGATCAATTGTTGTGTCTTTGGGGTGACCCCTGCCCTCGTATATAAAGGAGCAAGGGGAGGAGGTGGCCGGCCAGGGAGAGGAGCGCCAAGAGGGGGAGTCCTACTCCCACTAGGAGTAGGACTCCTCCTTTTCCTAGTAGGAGTAGGAGAGAGGGAAGGAAAGGGAGAGGAGGAGAAGGAAAGAGGGGGCTGACCCCCTTGCCCTAAACCAATTCAGTTTTGGCCTTGGGGGGCGCGCCCCACACTCCCCTTGCTGCCCTCTATTTCCACTAAGGCCCATGTAGGCCCATTAAGCCCCTGGGGGGTTCCGGTAACCCCCCGGTACTCCGGTATATGTCCGAAACCTTCCGGAACCTTTCCGGTGTCCGAACATAGTCGTCCAATATATCGATCTTTACGCCTCGACCATTTCGAGACTCCTCGTCATGTCCGTGATCATATTCGGGACTCCGAACTACCTTCGGTACATCAAAACACAAAAACTCATAATACCGATCGTCACCGAACTTTAAGCGTGCAGACCCTATGGGTTCGAGAACTATGTAGACATGACCGAGACATGTCTCCGGTCAATAATCAATAGCGGAACCTGGATGCTCATATTGGCTCCAACATATTCTACGAAGATCTTTATCGGTCAAACCGCATAACAACATACGTTGTTCCCTTTGTCATCAGTATGTTACTTGCCCGATATTCGATCGTCGGTATCTCAATACCTAGTTCAATCTCGTTACTGGCAAGTCTCTTTACTCGTTCCGTAATACATCATCCCGCAACTAACTCATTAGTTACAATGCTTGCAAGGCTTATAGTGATGTGCATTACCGAGTGGGCCCAGAGATACCTCTCCGACAATCGGAGTAACAAATCCTAATCTCGAAATACACCAACTCAACAAGTACCTTCGGAGACACCTATAGAGCACCTTTATAATCACCCAGTTACGTTATGATGTTTGGTAGCACACAAAGTGTTCCTCCGGTGAACGGGAGTTGCATAATCTCATAGTCATACGAACATGTATAAGTCATGAAGAAAGCAATAGAAACATACTAAACGATCAAGTGCTAAGCTAACGGAATGAATCAAGTCAATCACATCATTCTCCTAATAATGTGATCTCATTAATCAAATGACAACTCATGTCTATGGCTAGGAAACATAACCATCTTTGATCAACGAGCTAGTCAAGTAGAGGCATACTAGTGACACTTTGTTTGTCTATGTATTCACACATGTATCATGTTTCCGGTTAATACAATTCTAGCATAAATAATAAACATTTATCATGATATAAGGAAATAAATAATAATTTTATTATTGCCTCTAGGGCATATTTCCTTCAATAGTGGGGGAGAGGAGGCATGCCACGGGAGGAGGCGCGCGTCCCCATTACCCCAATCCGAATTGGACAAGGGGAGGGGCGCGGCCCCCCTCTTTCCTTCTCCCTCCGTCTCCCTTCCCCTTTCCCCCTCTTCGTTGGAAGGAAAGGGTGCAGAATCCTACTAAGAACGGAGTCCTAGTAGGACTCCCCCCATGGCCTGCCCCCTTGGGCCGGCCTCCTCCTCCCTCCCTCCTTTATATACGTGGACAGGGGGCACCCCAAAGCACATCAATTGTTTCTTAGCCGTGTGTGGTGCCCCCTCCACAGTTTACCACCTCGGTCATATTGTCGTAGTGCTTAGGCGAAGCACTGCGCGGATCACATCATTAACACCGTCACCACGCCGTCATGCTGACGAAACTCTCCCTCGACCCTCTACTGGATCAAGAGCTTGAGGGACGTCATCGTGCTGAACGTGTGCTGAACACGGAGGTGCCATACGTTCGGTACTTGGATCGGTTGGATCGTGAAGACGTTCAACTACATCAACCGCGTTACATAATGCTTCCACTTTCGGTCTACGAGGGTACGTGAACACACTCTCCCGTCTCATTGCCATGCTTCTCCTAGATAGATCTTGCGTGATCGTAGGAATTTTTTTGAATTACTACGTTCGCCAACAACGCTTCCTCCGGCAGCACCGACCGAATCCACGCGATCTTGATGCGGCGGTCAGCGTCGGTGGGCAGCGGGGGCACGGGGACTCCTCCGACGCTGAGCCTCCACGAGCCCGGCACGCGCATGTTGGGCGGTGCAGGGTAGTCCGCCTCGTGGAGGAGACACGCCTCCCACTCATGGAGATGGCGGCGACCGAAGCCGTTGGCTGCCGCTCCGTCGCCGGGGAAACGCTCGGCCATCGGTCGTGGCTTGAGATGGGGGGAGAGAGAGGGCCTCGGCGGCAAAGGAGCGAGGGGCGTTGGCGGCGAGAGAGAGAGAGAGATAGATAGAGAGAGAGCGAGAGAGAGAGAGAAAGAGAGAGAGGCTGTGGCAAGGCAAGTGTGCGGGCAGTGGCGAGGGAGGGTGGTTTTTATAGCGGCGAGCGGGCGGCAACAATGCGGGCGCGTGGTGGGAGGGGGCAGGACGCGCGGCGGCGCGCCTTCACTGCGCCGCCCGTGAATCAACGGAGGGCTGATTGGCGGTAGCCTTCGCATTGATTCCCGCGGGAACCAAGGCAATGAGGACGACGAAGGTTCCCGGCGTTGTCCAGTCGCTGGCTCGGCGGGTCCACCAATTTTTGCGCCAAATTCGTTCCCCCGGCGCCCCCGAGCGCCCCAACGCGCCGGGTTCGGCCTGTGTCTGTCGATGTCAATTTCGATCCTAACCAGTGAAACTTAGGCTCCTGAGGTAAGATTGGACCGATTTTTTTGAGCCGGCGATAAAAAAGAGGCTTGAA
>NC_041392.1:247280335-247282675 GCF_002162155.2 Triticum dicoccoides | reverse complement strand
AGCTGACATGAATGAGCAGATGATTGAAACGTGTGCAACAGTCACGCAAGGTTTATTTATTTATTTTGAATTTTCACACAAGGTTTATTAATGAATGTATCTCCAAAACGGCAAGGCACGACGAGATAATGAATGCATCTCGGAAATTGCAGCTATTGGGTAGTTTCCAGCACAATTTGTTTTGACTCGGAAACTTTTTAAGAAAGGGAGAAGATGTTTGGGTCGGTGTCCGGTACAGCTAGAAATACGACTCCGAGACAATGGATGCTTTGCCTTGACGGTATAAATAGATTATAGGGGGGATCATGAAGATAATTTGTGAGACAAATCCAGGGCCACATAGTATAGTCTTCATCTCGTCGACTAGTGTAGATCGAGAAGATCAGACCCAATCGAGAAGAAGGTTGAGGCCTTGTTTGATTTGGAGGATTTTTATAGAAAAAACATGGGAACAAGGATTTCAGAGAAATTTTTTCTATATATGCATTCGGTTTGTAGGAAATGCGTAAAGGAATTTCATAGAAATACTATTTATTTCCTATGATTTAAAAAAAACTACACATCCACTCAAAGCTCATTTTACGCATAGGAACGAGACAAGTCAATTCCTTAGAGTGGCAAGTACCATCCTATCAAATTCCTATACTACTCTAAATTCCTAGGTTTAGATTTCCTTCAAACCAAATGAGCCCTGATGGATAATCCGGGTCTAGCAGCAATGGCAGTTGGGAATAATCTACATACGTAAGTGCCATCTATATCTCCCCCTTAAAATTCTTTAATACTCTTGTTCCTATATAGGTGTTGCTACGGAGTAATGGTTTTTTTTCTTCCGCCGACATATTCTTATTTGTATATTTATGAAAGGAGGGAGTAGTAGTAAAGAAGATTAAGATGATTTTAGTACTCCGAATTAATTGAGGCAATCTATATACAATGTACATGCTGTATACATGCTGAGAGAGATAGAACCTATATACATTGCATACAGATTGCATCAATTTATTCGAATCTATTGAGTATCATCATAATTAGTTAGAAAACATAGTATAACACTCTACCTTGTACTGTACTTCAAATTGATCGTGTATCCCTATATACATGCCCACGAGACTCAAGCAATACAATAATTGCTTGGTTTTCATTCGGATTTGGAAGTACTAATTTGGTGCCAATGACTTGAAATTTCCAAAAGAAAAAACACGTTGACCCGAAATTTTGGAGTATTAATCTCAAAAAGAAAAACATCTTGACACGAAAAGAAGGTTAGCGCTAATTACGTACCCCCGCGCTTCCATCTTATCTTAAGGCCTGTTCGGAGGCCCTCTGCTCCTCGACTCCGCTCACGGAGCTGCCGGAACCGCAGTTGAAAATTACAGAGCGGATGAATCGGTACTTCGCATATCTTTCTATTTTGCGGAGCTGGTCGAGTGTCGAACGGGATCTTAGTAGAAAGAAGGGATAAACGGGCTCATAGTAGGTGGTAACTGGAGGATTAAGTACTGTGCGGATGAACGGGCTCATAGTAGGTGGTAACTGGAGGATTCGGTACTGTGCGGATGCCCTGACAGCAGAGGCGGTAGCACTCAGATTTGGTTTACTGTTGGCACAAAAGAGGGGCTGCAATCGTCTAATTATCAGTTCTGATAATATAGAGGTCATCGACACAATGAAGAACGGAGGACAGTCTGCGGGACCGGCTGCTGCAACTTTTGAGGATTGCTTTTTATGGCCTGTGATTTTCCTCAAACCAGTTTTGAACATTGTAACAGGAAAGCGAATAAAGTAGCTCATGAGCTTGTTAGATTAGCAAAAAGTTCCATGACTAAGGATTGGATAGAGGAGCCCATGGAAGATATTGTAACTCTCTTGATAGACGATGTAACAATTATTTTTAATTAATAAACTTTCAAGTTGTTTTTCAAAAAAAAGAGGAAAAAGAAAACTACTCTGGCTTCATCAAACACCAAACACCAAAGACCCTTCTTTTCCCCTCTTCCCCTCCTCCCTTCCCCTCCCTTCTCCGTCAGGAAAAGGAAACCCTTAGAGCAAGTCTAGTAGAGCCCTCAAACCCTCAAACCCCTAAAAATAACTGCTTTTTTACAGTTTTCGTCAAAAAAAGCCGTAGACTAAAAACCCTTAAATCCATAAAAAAATTTAGAGGTTCAACCCTTAAAAAATTTCACAACCTGTACAAGTGAGGGTTGGGAGGAAAAACTCCCCCCAACCCGCACTCCTCTTCCACCCTCGCGCGGGAGGGAAATTTCATCCCCGCGCCGCGCCCTTCCCCGATCCCGCCGCCAGCCCGCCACCCCTCCGCGCCCCGCCCGCCGCCCGCCC
>NC_041392.1:247263769-247279834 GCF_002162155.2 Triticum dicoccoides | reverse complement strand
CCCGCGTCCCCGCCCCGCTCGACGCCGGCCCCCGACGCGTCCCCGCCCGGCTCGACGCCGGCCCCGACTCCCGAAGGTGAGATTTTTTTAAGTTTTTAATTTTTGCTTCATTGGCACTCACATTGTTGCCACTCGGTATGTAGATGGAGGTGAACAACGACGACATGGACTCGTTGTCCGATTCGTCGGATTGGTCGTCATCCGACGATTCGGACATTGACAAGTTGTTGCAAGACGACGACATCGAGATGATGAGCCTCCTCATCGACGTGCAAGCGTTTCAAGACCGCACGAAGCTTATGGATCAGAGGAGAGGGTCGAAGATGGGGCGAATCACCATCTACCGGAACCGCGCTCTCGGACACGAGTGTAACGCCCATGATGCGGCTATATCTCTCACGTGTCGAAGCACGACTTAGAGGCATAACTGCATTGTAAGCAATGTCGCAAGTGAGGTAATCTTCACACAACCCATGTAATACATAAGGGAAAGAGATACATAGTTGGCTTACAATCGCCACTTCACACAATACATGAATAAAGCATTACATCATCCAGATACACACAAGGTCTGACTACGGAACCCAAAATAAAAGAAGACTACCCCAAAAGCTACACAGATCCCCGATCGTCCCAACTGGGCTCCACTACTGATCAACTAGAAACGAAACAACACAATCGACAAGATCTTCATCGAGCACCTCCTTGAGCTCGGTTGTGTCACCTGCACGATATCATCGGCACCTGCAAACTGGTTTTGGAAGTATCTGTGAGTCACGGGGACTCAACAATCTCACACCCTCGCGGTCAAGACTATTTAAGCTTATAGGTAGGGTAAAAGGTATGAGGTGGAGCTGCAGCAAGCGACTAGCATATTTGGTGGCTAACATACGCAAAAGAGAGCGAGAAGAGAAGGCAAAGCACGTTCGAGAATCTATGATCAAGAAGTGATCCTAGAACAACCTACGCCAAACATAACTCCAACGCCGTGTTCACTTCCCGGACTCCGCCGGAAAGAGACCATCACGGCTACACACGCGGTTGATGCATTTTACTTAAGTTAAGCTTCAGGTTCTCTACAACCGGACATTAACAAATTCCCATCTGCCCATAACCGCGGGCACGGCTTTCGAAAGTTCAAATCCCTGTAGGGGTGTCCCAACTTAGCCCATCCCAAGCTCTCACGGTCAACGGAGGATATTCCTTCTCCCAAGACAATCCGATCAGACTCGGCATCCTGGTTACAAGACATCCTCGACAATGGTACAACAAGTCCAGCAAGACCGCCCGATGCGCCGACATCCTGATAGGAGCTGCACATATCTCGTTCTCAGGGAAACACCGGATGAACACTACGTACAGCTAAAACCAACCCTCAAGTTTCCCCGAGGTGGTGCCGCAAGTGGCTCTATTTCGGACCAACACTTACACAAGCGCTGGCCCGGGGGGGTTAAAATGATGACCCTTGGGCTGGCCTAACCCAAGGGAAAAAGAGGCTAGGTGGTGAATGGTAAAACCAAGGTTGGGCCTTGCTGGAGGAGTTTTATTCAAGACGAACTGTTAAGGGGTTCCCATTATAACCCAACCGTGTAAGGAACGCAAAATCCAGGGACATAACACCGATATGACGGAAACTAGGGCGGCAAGAGTGGAACAAAACACCAGGCATAAGGCCGAGCCTTCCACCCTTTACCAACTATATAGATGCATTAATTAAATAAGAGATATTGTGATATCCCAACAAAATATCCATGTTCCAACAAGGAACAAACTCCAATCTTCACCTGCAACTATCAACGCTATAAGAGGGGCTGAGCAAAGCGGTAACATAGCCAAACAACTGTTTGCTAGGAAAAGGTGGGTTAGAGGCTTGGCTTAACAATATGGGAGGCATAATAAGCAAGTGGTAGGAATCGCAGCATATGCATAGCAAAAGAGCGAGCAACTAGCAAGCAAAGATAGAAGTGATTTCGAGGGTATGGTCATCTTGCCTGAGATCCCGCAAGGAAGAAGAATGAGTCCATGAAGAAGACAAACAGACGCAGTCGAAAGGAACCTCACAAACGCGACGTTATCGGAACTAACCCAAAGAAGCAACACCGGAAAGAAGAAAACACATAGTAAACAACCACCACATAAGCATGGCACGATGCGCAAACAAGTATGATGTATGTCCGGTTTAAAGAGGCATGGCATGGCAAAGTGCAACAAACAAAACTACAAATTAAGTGGAGCTCAATATGCAACGGTTGCATATTGACGGAACACAACATCAATTATTTAGTTCTCTCTCGTTTAGGTACTCAACAATATTAAATGTTGTTAAGCATGGCAAGAGGAGAAGCATAAAGAAATTATCTATTTAGGCAAGTTTAAATGAGGCTGGAACAACAAGTCCGGTAAAACCTCATATGCATTTAACAATTTGGTGCAACAACAATTTTAAACATTTAAATGTTATTATCATGATGCAAATGACCTGTGCAAGTTTTATGCAATATTTATTAAAAGTTGAGAAGAGCATTATGAAGCATTTGTCACCGTGGTGGAAAGAAAGGGTGCCACGGCGACGAATCCGAAAATGATGCCACGGCAACATATCGGTTCCGGTAGATCACGGAGATACCGGTGCAAAGGAGAAGTGTGTGGATGCGTGCAAAAGATGGTGGGGCGCTCCCGGATTCCGGGTGTCCAACGAGTTAGCGGCAGAAGAGGAGGACCGAGCAAGTGACAACTCGGACACGGTGCAAACATAGGGTGCAGCTCATACATCACGCAACATTCATCCACGGCGGTCGTCTCGAAGTTATACCTCTGAAGCGTGCATTATCGGAGGGGTTCAAGTTCGATGCGGTGCAGGGGAAGTAGACGTTCTCGGGACGTTCAGTAGTGGAAGTAGAGGCACACGACGTCTTGTCGAAAATCATGGCGGCGGTAGTTGTACACACGTTGTAGTCGAACTTGATGGAACCAATGTCCTCGAGGGTAGTCGTGGTACTCGTCGCGTTCCAAAACCGAAGTGGTACTTGACAATAGCCGGGACGGTCTTGACGTATTGGTGCGGTGTAGTGGTACATGTCAACGGTCATCGTGGTACTTCGTTTCGGTCCTGTAGTCGTACTAGGCATCGGTGGACCTTCGAGGGACTTGCGTATCCGAAGGGGTACTTGGCGATCGACGGACGTCGTGGTACTTGTCGGCCCGGGTTTTGACGTATCCGGGTTCTCTCAAAGCAGCTGTACAGTGCGGTGGCCTAGAGCGGCACCGATCCAGTCAACACAGCGGTTCTCCTCCCGTTCGAAGTATAGGAGGCCGTCCATGGAGGTTGAGGCCACGATGCCGGCTGATGAACTGAAGGAGGCGACACCTCGACTCCTGCAGTAAAACAACGGCGAGGCGGAGAAGGGGCCGGTGGGCAGTGGAGGTCACGGGGAACGCAGGGGCCGCCGGCGAGCTCGCTCGGGGAGCTCCTCGGGCGCATCTGATCGGGGTCGAAGCTGACGCGCCGAGGGGCATCGGGCTTCGCAGGTGGAGCTGAGGTCGTGACGCAGCGACGGTCATCTGAAGCGGGGACGCGAGGCCCTGCCGGCGGGATCCGGCCGGGAATGGGCGGGGCGGTAGAGGAGCTTGGGCGCCGGACCGCTGCTGTTGGTGACGTCGATAGAGCAGGGAAGGCAGGGAGACGGCGTGACGCTCGCCGGAGGGTGCAGCAAGGCAGCGCCATGGAGGGGCACGGCTGGCCAGGAGGAAGAGATGGGGAGCTAGCGAGGAGGCTGGGCTGAGCGAGGGCGCTCGCTGGCGGCGTGAGGGAGGAGATCGAGAGAGAGGGGGGGGATCGGGTCGAGGGGAGATGCGGCGGCCTGGAGGGAGACGAGGGAGAGAGCGATCGAGGAGATGGAGTGTTCGGGCGTGCTAGGGTTAGATAGGCGTTGGGCTGGGATTGACGCAAATGGGCCGGCCTGGCTGCATGTAGGAGGCCTAGCTGGCCGAGGGGAAGGTTGGGTCGGTTTGAGGCCCAGCTGGGCTGGACTCTCTTCTCCCTCTCCCCTACTCTTTTTTTAAAACAGAGAAAAGTAAGAGAAAGGAAAAGATAGAAGGGAAGGTTAGAGGAAGAATTTGGGTATGAGGTTAAATTTCTTGGACTCACACAAAAACGTGTTGATCCAAGAAATTAGGAATGACCAAGATTGAAAGAATAAATTCAAATTTATTTGAATTTAAAACAAAAGGTTTGAACTAGGACAGGTTTTCGAAGTGCCTAAAAATGTTAAGATCTTTGGTGGATCTCAGGAAAAGATGAAAGAATTTATTTCGAAGTTTGAGGAGCAAACTTGAAGCAGAAAAGTCATGGGGAATATTTGCAAGTGTGTTATGTTTAGTTCCAAAAGAATGGAATATTTATTATAGCTCCCTAATATTGAGAGGATATGTTATAAAGAGAAGTCACTCTTCCCTCGATTTAAATGGATCGAAGATCCACACAATTTATTTAGTTGAGATGCAAAAGATTTATGACATGATGGCATGATGCAATGCACATGATGCAATGATGAAAAGCAACACGCAAGCAAATGACATGGCAATGACGGCGAATAACTGGAAGACACCTGGCACAACGGTCTCGGGGCGTCACAACACTCCATCACTACAAGAGGATCTCGTCCCGAGATCTAGGATGGCACCGGAGGGAAAACGGAAGAGGAAGAGGAGAGGTAAAACTAAGTTGCTTCTTGACAAACGAGTGAAACCAAAGAACCTTGCGAGGTTAAACAATTGGAAAGAAGAATACAACGGAGATGAACAAAGTTGAAAACACTCCGTTAGAAAAGAGGAACAAAGAACATTACTAGAACCTTGTAGGTTGAAAGACATAAGAAAAAGGGTTGCAATGGACAAGAAGTACATGCAAGCACTCCGATAGAAACGAGATGTACAAGGAGCGATAAGGATCAATTACGACAACACTCTGGTTGGAAATGGAAGGTACATAATATGAGCTTGGCAAAAGAAAGCACTTGGATGAGAGTCCGGTTAGAAGAGCAAAGATAGACACAACACTCCAGTTAAAAGGATAAGCACGAAAAGAACAAGGTCCTGACAAAAAAAAGAAGATGGGTTGAAGAGAGCAACATCACAATGCCTCCGGAACGAAAGAATAGAAGATAGATAATTGAAATAAAAGAATGGAGAAGAAAATGCTAACTTCTGCCACAAAAGAGCTTGAAAAGGCATCCTTAGGAGAAGGGTCGAATGGAGGTGTTGGAAAAAACTAGCAACGAAAAGAACAAGGTTGTAGTGGGCTTATGGAGAACATCTCAAAACTAAGAGGTGAAATTCTGCCACTAACGGAAACAATAGATTGGATTGATATGAACAAGAAGACGAGGAACTTGTTCACCGGAAGGATAAAAGAAGAACTTGGGTCCTTTAAGAGCACCATAAATAGTAACAATCCTTAGGGAAGGCTTTAGGTGAAATATAACCCCAGATAACTCCAATGACGAGATTGATGGATTTAAAATACCTCATTCTTAACAACATGTGAATCATGAAACATGAACTCAAATTATCAAGAATGACATAATACCACCTCCAATGATACGGTAGAAAGAAATGCACTCCAGATTGCAAGATGGAGAATGCTTGAGCTCCTCTGAAAAGAATCTGGATGAACACTTCGAGAAGGAATTAAATCCTTTATGAACCGTCATGTAGCTCCTCCATGAAGAACCCCGGATAAACAAAAGGATCATGAAAAGAAATAGAAGTTGAAAACACAAGGTGAAACCTCGTAATGATTTAGATGGATCTCCGTGATAATTAGAGCTTGGAACTCCGAGAAAGAAAAGGTGAACAAAAGAAAATCAAGAATTTATTCATCATGAACAAACTCTGAAGGAAGGAACTTATCACTTGGATGAAACAAGAATAAGAATTACATTATGCTTATCCTTCATCAATTAAATTGATGACAATCAATGGATTTAGCATACTACTTATTCTCATAGAAAGGATTAAGATAGATATTGCGCAAACTTGAAGATGTCTTCGATGATCCACCGGTAGGATTGAAACAACAAACACATTGATAAGATAATGAAGGAAAAGAAATCTTGAACGACCCACCATAAGGATTGAAAATGAACGAAGTAAAGGGGTGAATCACCGGTAAGAATTAGCAAATGAATGAAGATACATGAGAGAGTTTAGATACGAAGAGATCACGAGCTGATTATAGAATACTTGAATGATGCACCGGTAAGATTTGGAGAAAGCGAGCTGAAAGCTGGAATGAATAATTCTGAGAAGATGGGCTCCGGAGAATCAAACTGAAAGACTCTTGAAATGCTCCGGATGGGTGAAAAAAAATCTCATAATCAAAACAATTATGAGAAATGGCATCAAGGTAGAACCACGAATCTTGAAGAGAATGGATCAAGATATGGAGGAAAAACTCTTCTTCGGTCTTCAAATGTTGAGAATGACGACGAGAAAAACCACCATGAATTGTTGCGATACTCCGGAATGAAGAATGGAAAGGTTGAGCCAACGATGAAAAGAATTTGAAAGATCTTGGAGAATACATTTGACTGATGATAACTCATTCTTACGTCAAACTTTGAAAAGAATTTAAGGATAGCTCCGGGAAAATAGAGGAGTCAGGTAAGATCCTGGGAAAAGACCTGTGAGTTAGGGCCCACTCAAAAGAAACACCGTTGAAATGATTTAAAAGAGTGGTTGCACCGGTTGAATTAAATGACTTGAATGAGATAACATCCTCGAAAGAGCTTGAACAAATGTAGAGTGGAAACACGAATCTTCGAGATATCTTGAGCACTCCGGAACAATTGAATAGTGAGAAGTGGATGATTAAGAGGTGCACCGGCATGAGAAAACATTTGAAACGAGTTAAAGGATATGATCAACACCAAAAGCTTGAATTGAATCCACCCGAGAAGAAAAAGAATGAAGAATGATGAACTTGAGGCTCCGTTAGTATCTTCATGAGAAACACCGGGTAAGAACATTGAAAGAAAGGAATGGAGAAAAATTCACATGAATAAAATGGATACTTGATTAAGATATATGAGTCCTTGAAGAAAAAGGGTGGGAGGGCGGGAAAACAAAGGCAGCTTGGGATGAATGAAACAAACACCGTTGAGAAGAACTGATACTTGATCTTGCGGATGTTGAAATGATCGGATCCACTTGAAGAGAAAACACACCGGTGAAAAGAATTGACATGACAATCTCAATAAACGAGAAGGATTTGTATTCACATAGGAATATGAGAACACCGCTTAGGAAAAGGCATGGAATCAACACTTGACTTCGAAGCAACTCGAATACCACAACTCAAAACAAAACAAAGGATTGGCTTGCAGAATAAGCCGGAACAAACATATGATAGAGATTTCGTCCGAAGTTTTCGTGGTGGGGCCTACACGGGCTCGATCATACATCACCATCATGTACAAGGCAGTGCACAAGACATACGAAGCGTCTCCGAGTCAGCATAGCCAAGGACTCTTTAAGACACAACGAGACCATTGTAAAACCAACCGTGAATAGACGGACCACTAGACGTCGAACCCCAATCTCATATCATACATCTTTCGGAAAGATATCCTAAGAGCTACTTGAATTACCACTTATAAACTCCCGAAATTTTCCGGTTATGCAATCAGGTGTTGGGGATACAGGGGAAGCATAATATCTCACCCAAAACTAGCAAATCCTACATCCAGTTGTATCCATCCTTCAACACATAACCAAGAAACCTTCGGAAATCATTTACCTCAACCTTCGAAAAGCATCCGTTATACGAGTTATGGCAATACTCCCGAACTCCCGCCCAGTACTGGGTGGCGTCGAGGTTATCTCACCAACAACTGCATAAAAGAGATTTTCGATGGCGGCGAAAACTCAGGTATTCCAGAACTGCAACGATAAAATTGCGACGACAACACCTCGGAGCTCAACTCCCCGGGACACTGCCACAACCCCTAAATGTCAGGAGGCACCAAGAACAATGTTCTCGTCACAAAACCATCGGAACAATTCCAAGATACCCGCGTGATCCTAATTTTTTTAGTGAAAATTAAGGAGAGAAGAGTCAAAACTCTACGTCAGGATGCCTCACCAGAGCGACAAAGGGACTGAGGAGTAAAAAGAATCCTACCCTCCGATATATATAATCCTAAATGACTCAAAATATTTTTCTAGACTCAACAACGCCAACGATTCGATCAAGCAGGGGGCTCCTAAGGTCGGGGAAGGCTCTGATTACCAACTTGTAATGCCCACGATGCGGCTATATCTCCCACGTGTCGAAGCACGACTTAGAGGCATAACCGCATTGTAAGCAATGTCGCAAGTGAGGTAATCTTCACACAACCCATGTAATACATAAGGGAAAGAGATACATAGTTGGATTACAATCGCCACTTCACACAATACATGAATAAAGCATTACATCATCCAGATACACACAAGGTTCGACTACGGAACCCAAAATAAAAGAAGACTACCCCAAAAGCTATACAGATCCCCGATTGTCCCAACTGGGCTCCACTACTGATCAACTAGAAAGGAAACAACACAATCGACAAGATCTTCATCGAGCTCCTCCTTGAGCTCAGTTGCGTCACCTGCACGATATCATCGGCACCTGCAAACTGGTTTTGGAAGTATCTGTGAGTCACGGGGACTCAGCAATCTCACACCCTCGCGATCAAGACTATTTAAGCTTATAGGTAGGGTAAAAGGTATGAGGTGGAGCTGCAGCAAGCGACTAGCATATTTGGTGGCTAACATACGCAAAAGAGAGCGAGAAGAGAAGGCAAAGCACGTTCGAGAATCTATGATCAAGAAGTGATCCTAGAACAACCTACGTCAAACATAACTCCAACGCCGTGTTCACTTCCCGGACTCCGCCGGAAAAAGACCATCACGGCTACACACGCGGTTGATGCATTTTACTTAAGTTAAGCTTCAGGTTCTCTACAACCGGACATTAACAAATTCCCATTTTCCCATAACCGCGGGCACGGCTTTCGGAAGTTCAAATCCCTGCAGGGGTGTCCCAACTTAGCCCATCCCAAGCTCTCACGGTCAACGAAGGATATTCCTTCTCCCAAGACAATCCGATCAAACTCGGCATCCCGGTTACAAGACATCCTCGACAATGGTAAAACAAGTCCAGCAAGACCGCCCGATGCGCTGACATTCTGATAGGAGCTGCACATATCTCGTTCTCAGGGCAACACCGGATGAACACTACGTACAGCTAAAACCAGCCCTCAAGTTTCCCCGAGGTGGCGCCGCAAGTGGCTCTATTTCGGACCAACACTTAGACAAGCGCTAGCCCGGGGGGGTTAAAATAAATATGACCCTTGGGCTGGCCTAACCCAAGGGAAAAAGAGGCTAGGTGGCGAATGGTAAAACCAAGGTTGGGCCTTGCTGGAGGAGTTTTATTCAAGGCGAACTGTCAAGGGGTTCCCATTATAACCCAACCGTGTAAAGAACACAAAATCCGGGAACATAACACCGATATGACAGAAACTAGGGCGGCAAGAGTGGAACAAAACACCAGGCATAAGGCCGAGCCTTCCACCCTTTACCAAGTATATAGATGCATTAATTAAATAAGAGATATTGTGCTATCCCAACAAAATATCCATGTTCCAACAAGGAACAAACTCCAATCTTCACCTGCAACTATCAACGCTATAAGAGGGGCTGAGCAAAGCGGTAACATAGCCAAACAACGGTTTGCTAGGAAAAGGTGGGTTAGAGGCTTGGCTTAACAATATGGGAGGCATAATAAGCAAGTGGTAGGAATCGCAGCATAGGCATAGCAAAAGAGCGAGCAACTAGCAAGCAAAAATAGAAGTGATTTCGAGGGTATGGTCATCTTTCCTGAGATCCCGCAAGGAAGAAGAACGAGTCCATAAAGAAGACAAACAGACGTAGTCGAACGGAACCTCACAAACGTGACGTTATCGGAACTAACCCGAAGAAGCAACACCGGAAAGAAGCAAACACATAGTAAACAACCATCACATAAGCATGGCACGATGCGCAAACAAGTATTATGTATGTCTGGTTTAAAGAGGCATGGCATGGCAAAGTGCAACAAACAAAACTACAAATTAAGTGGAGCTCAATATGCAATGGGTTACATATTGACGGAACACAACATCAATTATTTAGTTCTCTCTCGTTTAGGTACTCAACAATATTAACTGTTAGCATGGCAAGAGGAGAAGCATAAAGAATTATCTATTTAGGCAAGTTTAAATGAGGCCGGAACAACAAGCAACAATTCCCGTAAAACCTCATATGCATTTAACAATTTGGTGCAACAACAATTTTAAACATCTAAATGTTATTATCATGATGCAAATGACCTGTGCAAGTTTTATGCAATATTTATTAAAAGTTGACAAGAGCATTATGAAGCATTTGTCACCATGGTGGAAAGAAAGGGTGCCATGGCGACGAATCCGAAAATGATGCCACGGCAACATATCAGTTCCGGTAGATCACGGAGATACCGGTGCAAAGGAGAAGTGTGCGGATGCGTGCAAAAGATGGTGGGGCGCTCCCGGATTCCGGGTGTCCCACGAGTTAGTGGCAGAAGAGGAGGACCGAGCAAGTGACAACTCGGACACGGTGCAAACATAGAGTGCAACTCATACATCACGCAATATTCGTCCACGGCGGTCGTCTCGACGTTATACCTCTGAAGCGTGCATTATCGGAGGGGTTCAAGTTTGATGCGGTGTAGGGGAAGTAGACGTTCAGTAGTGGAAGTAGAGGCACACGACGTCTTGTCGAAAATCACGGCGGCGGTAGTTGTACACACGTTGTAGTCGAACTTGATGGAACCAATGTCCTCGAGGGTAGTCGTGGTACTCGTCGCGTTCCGAAACCGAAGTGGTACTTGACAATATCCGGGACGATCTTGACATTTTGGTGCGGTGTAGTGGTACATGTCAACGGTCATCGTGGTACTTCGTTTTGGTCTTGTAGTCGTACTAGGCATCGGTGGACCTTCGAGGGACTTGCGTATCTGAAGGGGTACTTGGCGATCGACGGACGTCGTGGTACTTGTCGGCCCGGGTCTTGACGTATCCGGGTTCTCTCAAAGCAGTTGTACAGTGCGGTGGCCTGGAGCGGCACCGATCCAGTCAACGCAACGGTTCTCCTCCCATTCGAACTACAGGAGGCCATCCATGGAGGTCGAGGCCGCGATGTCGGCTGACGAACTGAAGGAGGCGACATCTCGACTCCTGCAGCAAAACGACGGCGAGGCGGAGAAGGGGCCGGCAGGCATCGGAGGTCACGTGGAACGCAGGGGCCGCTGGCGAGCTTGCTCGGGGAGCTCCTCGGGCGCATCTGATCGGGGTCGAAGCTGACACGCCGAGGGGCATCGGGCTTCGCAGGTGGAGCTGAGGTCGTGACGCAGCAACGGTCGTCTGAAGCGGGGACGCGAGGCCCTACCGGCGGGATCCGGCCGGGAACGGGCGGGGTGGTGGAGGAGCTTGGGCGCCGGACCGCTGCTGTTGGTGACGCCGATAGAGCAGGCAAGGCAGGGAGACGGCGCGGCGCTCGCCGGAGGGAGCAGCAAGGCAGCGCCATGGAGGGGCACGGCTGGCCAGGAGGAAGAGATTGGGAGCTAGTGAGGAGGCTGGGCTGAGCGAGGGCGCTCGCTGGCGGCGTGAGGGAGGAGATCGAGAGAGAGAGGGGGGGGGGATCGGGTCGAGGGGAGATGCGACGGCCTGGAGGGAGACGAGGGAGAGAGCGATTGAGGAGATGGAGTGTTCGGGCGTGCTAGGGTTAGATAGGCGCTGAGCTGGGCTTGACGCAAATGGGCCGGCCTGGTTGCAGGTAGGAGGCCTAGCTGGCTGAGGGGAAGGTTGGGCCCGTTAGAGGCCCAGCTGGGCTGGACTCTCTTCTCCCTCTCCCCTACTCTTTTTTTAAAACAGAGAAAAATAAGAGAAAGGAAAAGATAGAAGGGAAGGTTATTGGAAGAATTTGGGCATGAGGTTAAATTTCTTGGACTCACACAAAAACGTGTTGATCCAAGAAATTAGGAATGACCAAGATTGAAAGAATAAATTCAATTTTTTTGAATTTAAAACAAAAGGTTTGAACTAGGACAGGTTTTTGAAGTGCCTAAAAATGTTAAGATCTTTGGTGGAGCTCAGGAAAAGATGAAAAAAATTATTTCGAAGTTTGAGGAGCAAACTTGAAGCAGAAAAGTCATGGGGAATATTTGCAAGTGTGTTACGTTTAATTCCAAAAGAATGGAATATTTATTATAGCTCCCTAATATTGAGAGGATATGTTATTAAGAGAAGTCACTCTTTCCTCGATTTAAATGGCTCGAAGATCCACACATTTTATTTAGTTGAGATGTAAAAGATTTATGACATGATGACATGATGCAATGCACATGATGCAATGATGAAAAGCAACACCCAAGCAAATGACATGGCAACGACGGCGAATAACTGAAAGACACCTGGCACAACGGTCTCGGGGCGTCACAACAAGCATTTGATGCAAGACTACTTCGCGGAGGTACCTACATACCCTCCTCGTCTCTTTCACAGAAGGTACTGAATGCGTCGTAGTTTGTTTGTAAAGATTGTCACCGATTGTGAGGCTGCCTCCGATTACTTTAAACGTCGTAGATCCGCCGCCGGTATCATGGGGTTTGGTGCATATCAAAAGATATCGGCGGCAATGCGGGTTAAACCTCCCTTGTTTCTATGACATTGTTGGTACCCGTGTGCAACCGGAAAGAAACCCTTCTCACATACACGCTTTTCTTCAAGCACATCGTGAGATTGAGGATGCAACCACTCATGGTCGGCTCCGAGATGATCTAGTAGAGCACCACTGGCAGTTGGATGGGTGGCGCATTGGCCCATGATGTATCTTTATTTTACTTTTCTATGTCCTATTTGATTCGAACAATTATTGTAATTTGCTCAAACATTGTTGTAATAATTTGAATGATTATTGTTTTATTTAGTGGTGTAATAATAACTAGAATGATTATTGTTTTATGTCAAATGTGATGAAATTTATGATATGCCATATGATGAAATGTGTGATATGTGAAAGAATAGATTAAAGGTTGAGGTTAAGGCAAAGACTAGAACCCTCAAACCCTGAGGGTTGGGTTTGAAAATTCTAATTTTTTCCTCTATTTTTTAACTCTTAAAAATGTCAAAACTGGTACTTCTCAACATTTAAAACTGCTTTTAAGGATTTGAGGGTTTGAGGATTCTCTCTTAGCTCGTCGTTGATGGGAGGACGACGCAAAAGCAAACGCGGCGGCGACGTGCCGAATCCCAGGACACATGAGGAGGATCGCTCAGTCGCGTTGGCGGCGGCAGCAGCGGCTCAGGCCCGTGCTGCGGCGGACTCCTCCCGGCCCTACTGCCGAACCTGCCTGTCTCGCGATGGGCGTGGCGGCGCCGGCCCCTGCTCCTGCTCCGACACCACCTCCGCCCAGCCGTCTGGCTCCTCGCGCGGCAGCGCCGTCCCCGCCCAACTTTATGTCCCCTCCCGCGCCCCCAACCCGTATGCGCGCTATCTTTCGTTTTATGTTTATATCATCTAATCAGCAGACAGGGCGTGGATAGAAATCTAGTTTATCGTTTGCCTAGCTAGGGAGGTGGATCTAATTTACTTTGTCTGATGGTTGCAACAACAAATTAAAATTATCAACTTGTACAGAAATCAGCAAAAAACTAACATCATTCTTCTGTCAAACCTTGTCCATTGCACGGTGATGATGATGATGATGATATGAATTGTTCACTCAGCTCCTATGCATATCTGAATCGCTATTACTTCTAGTCACCATAAGAATACAATGCTGCTCTTGCAATGTTCCGCACTCTGCGGCTCTGTTTTTCTTAGTCTTCTTTATAAAACAGAAGAAGAAACTTCTACTCATCGATTTACTTAATTCAGGTGCCAGGATCATGTGGCCGGGCCTTCATCCGCACTGACGCAGCCTCAACCGTCTGTCTCGTACTTGACCAAATTGCTCGGCGCTACAACATCCAAGGACACTGCCACTTCCTCAGCCTCCCCACAGGCTGTAGCTGAGACCCCGCCACCAAAGCCAACCATTCATGTCAACAGACCTCCTGATTGGTATTTTAGTATTTACATCAGGATCGATCGTTCAGGATCTTTCCACACATACCCTCATCTCGGTGGACCATTCAAGAGCTTACAGGAAGTTGAAAAGGCTATTGAGCGCTATCTTCATGACAAGCGGCATAAAACACTGTATGGTTTCTCAATTTCTTCCATGTCTTCTCCTTCTCAGTTTCTTCCTGTTTGCATACTTGCATCTGCACTTGATTATTTTTATTATTTCCCCTGTGATAAGACCGTATAAGAGCTGTTAAGTTGATCACAGAAATGCTACCCTACATTTGGTCTTCTCTTCAAGTTCCTGTTGTGGAATTCCTTAAATTAACTCAACAGTTTGAACTAGAGCATATTTCGCAAGCACAGCTCAAAATTAACAAAGTACATGTTCGAGCTGCTGCTTTTTTTATTGTAGGTATACTATCATCTGAATTGTATCTTGTACAATTAGTTAGCTTTTAGCTTGGGACACCCATCCAGCGGTGCTTCCTTTGTTACAAAACACTAGTGATTAGGATCTGAAAATGAAGATGTGTATCTTTTAACTATAACAAGTAAATACTTTTTCCAGAACCTAATGGTACACTTGTAGGTGGAACGAGCAAGCTGGGGATGAAATCATTATAAAGAAGGCTCTTTACTGGCCTGATGGCAGAACAAGGAAATGTTCAGACGAGCACGTAGTGGAGTATACCCGTGAGCAAATGAGTTTAATGCTTCAAGCTTTACTGGACAAGTATAATGAGGATCGCAATCTTGTTGGGGTATCTCTCTCTCTCTCTCTCTCTCTCTCTCTCTCTCTCTCTCTTATCGTTATGTCCTGTTTCCTTAAATGTAATGATTGCTGATCCACCCCATTCTTTTAGGATCTTGCGTATGAATTCAAGGATTTCTTGCACTATCAAACAATTTATGAAGACTATAAGTGGTACAAGCATTTCAATTTCACTACAAAGACTAAAGATGGAATTGAGAATCTTTTCTTTGCTGAAGTGACAAAGGGGAAAGACAATGCATTGGTGGCCAACTGTTTCTGCAAGATTGAATCCAATGAAAATGGTAAGTATCGTCAGAAGCCAGAAAAACTGGCTATTCAGTCTGTTCAACAACAGGCAAAATTGTGCATCCTGTCCTTTTCCACTCTTGTTTGAATTCAGAAAGCAAAATTCATTGTTGTCTTAACTTGCATCTTGAGAAGTTTTACCCTCACCCAATGATATGATGGAGGTATGACAGTTGTCTGTTTTGATCTTTTTTAATGAAGGCCACTGCTATGGTTGCATAAATCATGGAATTATTGATATGAAGCACCCCGGCAAGGCCGATGCATATTCTGGTGGTCACTTGAACGTACATTTGCCATTTGGTGGGCGCAGAAGCCGTCCTAACACGTGGACAGGCTCTAAGGAAAATGTACATACTAAAACTTTGATCTTAGTAAAACCAGTCGTCACTTGGATGTCGTCTTATTATCTTTCTGTTTATTACAGGTGGCAGCTGAGGAAGCTAGGCTGAGATACATCTATGGTGTACGATGATTAGAATTTATTTATCACATTTTTATCGAGCTAGCTGTTGGAGTTGTGGTGGGAATAAACAAATATTTTTATTGTTTGTGGTGTGTATTATCGTGGTAGTTGTTGGAGTTGTGTTTACTTGGCACAGCTCAGTGCTCCTTTGTTGTTACCCTCACTCCTGTAGAAGTTATTTATCAAGTACTTCCTCCGTCCGGAATTAGTTGACGCTCAAATGGGTCTATCTAGCATTGAGGCAGTATGAATTATGGCATCTGGTTATTATCCTTTTGTTGTTCCATGCTGCAGTTGTTATCTCGCTCAAGTGTCGCCATGAGTTTCATGGCAAAGAACGAGCGCTAAA
>NC_041392.1:247259468-247263358 GCF_002162155.2 Triticum dicoccoides | reverse complement strand
CACCAAATCTATCTTGTAAGCCACGATAAGGTTGTTTTGCCTCAGATAAATAAACATCACAGGGCTCTCCATGGAGAGTAAACGCTTCCATCTGACATGGTATACAAAGCCATCCTCTTCCCATCGATCTAGCTACTAGAAAAGCATATCCACCAATCGCCATGTCTTCCACCTCGGTAGCCGTTGTCCTCAACCTTGGATCTCCGCCGACCACGAAACTATTGAGGGGGAAATTCCTCCCGTGGAAGGCCCAGGATCCTCGTAGGTCACTGGCCTCCTAGATGGAACCGACGCCGCGCTCCCGACAACAGTGGAGCAGCAGCAGCAGTCGGGGAACCATGACTGTGGTTCGAAGCCCGTTGTATTCGCCGTGGCTGTCGAAGCACCAACAATTCCTCAGCTATTTGGTAAACTCTGTCTCAAAGGAGGTCCTTGCGCAAGTGACCGGTAAGGAAAACACCTTCGATCTATGGACTGCTATCACCACACTCTTTGCCTCATAGTCCCAATCTTGAATCATAAATTTGAGAATTTCCATCGCAACCATGAAGAAAGGCATCATGCGCAACACCTCCTACATTGCCAAGATGAAGAGCCTTGAGATGAGCTCACGGCAGTAGGCCATCCGGTCTCTGATCGCGAGATGGTGGACTATGTGCTCGCCATACTTGACCGCAACTACGGCCCTGTCATGGCATCAATCGGCGCTGTCAAGTCCTCCATCACCATCGATGAACTCTTTGCCCCGATCGCTGCCTTCGACTAGCGGATGGAGATGCTGGGCGATGGGGCTGAAGGCGGCTTCAACTCTTCTGCCAATGCGGTGTACAGACACCGCGACTAGCACAAAACCAGGGGCGCGGCTAAGGAAGACACGTCACTCCCTCTACTGGTAATGGTGGTGACAGCTATCGAGGATGTCCACAACAGCAGCAGTGTCAACAACCATCTCGTGATGTGCGTGAATGTCAAATCTGCTTCAAACACTGTGCAGGGGGTGCCCGTTAATGTTGGCATCACTACTATGAAGATGAGTATGAGAAGGGAGCCAATGCTCTCACTGACTCCTACGACATCAACACCAATTGGTATGCGGATGCTGGCACCAAAAATCACATCACAAATGAGCTAGACAAGTTGACGATCAGAGACAAGTACCACGACGATGACCAAGTGCACACCGCAAGCGACTCTGTTATGAAAATTACTCATGTTGGTCGTTCAATTGTCAAAACCCCCGTGAAAAAATTTCATCTAAATAAAATCCTACATGTGCCAGAAACATCAAAAAATCTTGTCTCTACTCATCGGTTTACTCTTGATAATCTTATCTCTATATGTGTTCTTTCAACTTTCTCCATGCTGGCATATTACTTAACAAAATCAGGGTATTTGTTCCGACTAATTGATCACTATTTAAACAACCAGTTGTGATTTCATTTTCTGACTCCGTTCCTAGGCAGTAACAAATTCTATTTATCAATTTATGCGCACTATAGATTCTTCTTCCATGTTCTGAATAAATAATACCTTTCCACCTTTTAAGCAGGATATGTTGGATGCATAGTTAATGATATGTATGCTACTGAGCGTATAAAATTTTACTAGGAAGACTTGAAGCATCTCATAAATTTTTTTGATAATCTAAGAGAGATAGCACATCGTACGAACGCTATATTTTGGATGGGATTAATTATACCTATGGTGCACATATTGAAAAAGACCAAATGTGTGCACAAAACGCTGGTACAAAGTCTTATTTTTATGTTGATGCTCATAAACTATATATATCTTCAACGATATGTTACAATTTGTTTTTATTCTACATTTCAACAGAAATTGCCCCTGCAGTTGTTCCTGGATCGATTTTCCGGCGTGGCCGGATTACACTTGTGCCTGCTAATAACGCCAAAAGTGATTGTAAGGTACTGCATTTCCTGCAGAAATGGAACCATTCAAATTAACAAGTTCTCGCTTGTCGTGGCAATGCATCCATATTGAAAAATTGGAGACACTGTTCTACTCATGCTCTACCAAGGCACATGAGGGTGCCTCCTTTTCATTGACAAGATGCCGAGTCGCCGTGATCAAGCTGCTTTCAGCGGGTAGTTATGGTTGTTGGCCCTCAGCCTCTTAAAATGTGTTAGCTGTTACTCGATTAAGTATGTAGATATGGACCATATGGTTGTTGGCCCTCAGCCTCTTAAAATGTGATAGTTGTTACTATGTTAAGTATGTAGATATGGATCATATGGTTGTCAAAACCGTGTTACGAAGATCCTCCTTTTGTCGAATAGTGTAACCACTATATATTTTTTACTCAAATGCCGTTAGCCAAGTTTTTAAATTTTCATGGAAAGTATTAGTATCGTATACAGTTCATTGAGTTTAAATTTGTGCCCGATAGAGCGATAGAGTAGAGGATGTCCATGTTTTCGACGTGGCGATCGACACCGATATCCAGAAGGCATTTGTATATTGATTATCCATATTGCAAATTCAGATAATATACAGACATGCCAGCACATACAATTGACATATTTGCCATGGATGAAGAAATCAATTGAGTTGTGTAGTTAGTTTGTAGCTACGGGTGGGTCAATATATATATATATATATCTATATATATATCTATATATATATATATATATATATATATATATATATATATATATATATATATATTGTTTGGGGCTCCTAGGTGCCCAGGCACCTAAGCACCATGCAATTAATGCCCCATGCGATTGATCTCTTTCCAAATATTGGTGCATGACATACCTGTCATAAAATGCATGTCATTATAATAACATACCATTTATTTCCATATATGATATGACATCCTAGTTTCTTTTAAATCTTTATTTATAATATATGCACTATAATACCTTGCGTACAATTTCTTGTTTTTGCCTTGTATTCTTTATCGGAATATAATACTCATAAACATATGATGCACTCATCTTTTTTGCTATTAAAAATAAAAAAATACTTTCATGTATGTAGTAAGAATTTGTCCTATGTATCCATATACCTAACACAAAAAATTTATACACATATAATAATACATCTATGACAGAAACCTAGAAATGATATACCCATGCACGATAAGCGAATTGATATACCTAAGAAATATACGTCCCAAACATAACATACCTCAAGATGATAATTAATATATGATGATAACCAATATATTTTTTAGTGCGTACTCAAGCCCTCACAAAAAAATGTATATACAAAAATATGCATACTCCTACATGAATTTTTTTTTACATATCATGTACATATCCTGATGTGAAATTTATATGTACGTACCCTGACTTGCCCCTAAAAAAAATACCCTGACTTAAAATTTATGTGTACATACCCATAACTGTACATACCTTGTCTTAAAATTTACGTGTACATATTCGTAAATATATATACCCAACGTGAAATTTATGTGTAGATACTCATAAATATACTTATCCCTGTGTGAAATTTATATGCACATACACACAAATGTACATAACCCAAAATAAAATTTATGCAATTGCAAAAAAACATAAAATTTATGCGTACATACCTTGACATTATTTTTTTCTCTACATACCCATAAAAATGTACATACCCCAGCGCTAAATTAATGTATACATGCACCGGCATATACTTATGTGTACATACTCTGATGAGAAATATATGTGTATATACCTGAACGTAAAATTTGGAAGATTTAATCCATTTATGACTATCTATTAATTTAAACATAAATGGTTATCATGCATGCATGCACGCTTACCATACTTATTAATTACTGCCATATATAATCACATTAATTATTTACCATATTAACACAAACGTCATACATCAACTCACCATCTAACGGCTATGAGGTAAGGTGCCCAGGCACCTAG
>NC_041392.1:247247585-247258845 GCF_002162155.2 Triticum dicoccoides | reverse complement strand
CACTGTTTCCCGGATCTGCATCTGCCATGGAGATGGCGCGGTTCCCCTCCCGGCGAGATCTGGACATGGGCACCCTCCCCTGTTGGCCTTAGATCTGGCCGTGACCAGAGGTAGGGGCATGCTGCCTGCGCGCATCAGTAAGCTACAGGTCCTCCCTGATGCAGCCGCTTTCACCACCGGTCGCCGGACTGCCGGTCCTCTCCACTCTCCCTTCTCCAACGACTGCCCCAAGTTTGTTGTTGTGTCCTCCCGCCAGCATCGTCCAAACGTGCCCCACGGTGAGATCCCCATGTCCCACGTGCTTCATTGGACCTGCATTCCTCCAACACATGCGCCCCGCACGGGCTGCCTCAGGGACGCCGGGACAAACTGCAACCGGCCAAGAGCAATCCATAGCCCACCATGGCCTGTGACGCCACTACTGGACTCTGGTGGTCCTCTTCCTATGACTTTCACATTCTTCAGTGTTCGTTCATTGTTGTTCTCACCTGATGTCGAGCAGTGCAGGTTGCTTCTTCATTGCAGCTCGGTTGGGTCATCGGTGCAGTACGCAGGCACCTGAGAGGACAACAGGCGTGTAGTTTGGTTTCGGCCATGTGTCACTCCGGTATGGTTGCGCGCGTCATGCGTTTTACTCGGGTGTGCACAGAAGGTTCTTGTAATCCGTCGGCGTGCAGTTTCGACAGCAGTTCGTCAGCTCGTCCTGTGCAGCTCAGTTTCTGTAGGCACATGATGCGGCATTTCGCATGGTGCAGTTCGGCAGCGGTTCGACAACATGTCTTGTTTTGCATCTGGTGCCACTGTGTGTGCATTTTAGTAGTTGGCTCCCCGTGTAGTTCAGATAATGTGTTTGTATATTTATCTATAGAGAAGGATTTTTTTGCAGATTTGGGATGTACAATTCATCTCATGTGGTTGCAGTGCGCCTGCGCGTACGGTCCAGTGATATTTTCATATTTTTGTTCAAGTTTACCCCCAACCATTAAATCAGTTTGTAATTTTGCCCGATGACTTGCGGTTCACTTGGTTATACCAAAAAAGGTATGGGCTTGTTTGTAGGGTATGGTGCAGTTCTTTTATATTCGTCCCTGTGTCAAAACTGTAAAAAAATGAATGCAGTTCAATTTTCCTTTAATGTTCACTTACCCTTGTCTTTGTGGTCTATTTTCATCCATAAAAAAGTTAGAAAAAAGGACCCAAAAAATCATGCAGTCTGCTTTGCCCATCGGATGCAGTGCGGTTTCCAATCTGAAGTAGTGCGGACGGCCGTGTGATGCTGTTCATATTGTAATACAGAAAAATGTTATCAAAACGACACATAAAAATTTACGTCCCACAGAAAAGAAATCATGCAGTGCACTTGTCCGTTTGATGAGGTTCACTTTTCATAGTATTGCGGTTCACCAACGCTTGAAATGAAGTGCACTTCACCTCGTTTGGGAAAATTTACGTAGAACAAAAAAGAAATCATGCAGTGCACTTGTCCATCTGATGAAGTACGGTTTTTGGTCTAAAGCAATGCGGTTTGCTACCTCGTTTGGGAAAATTTACGTCCCACAAAAAATAAATCATGCAGTGCACTTGTTCATCTGATGAAGTGCGGTTTTTGTCTAAAGCAGTGCGGTTTTTTGTCTGATGCAGTACACATGACGATTTTGGGGTGCCAAAAAAATAAAGTGTCCGCATTTCATTAAAATCAGAATTGCTCTTAAACCGTAAGGAATCGGAGAGATTGTTCTATATGAAAAGGTTGTGTCTCATCAATATCTACCCAATGGCGTATAATTTGAATCGTTTCGACAAAGCGGTTTGAAAATTTTTGCGAAAAACGGCCGCTGCCTCTCATCATCAGCCGCACAATTTTCAAAATTAACTAAAAATCGTAAGGAATCTCAAAAACATTTCAACATATGAAAACTTCACCTTGTCCGTAGCTTTCCAACGGCGTATTGTATGCTTCGTTTCGACAAACTTTTCAAAAATTGGAGCAAAAACAGTACAGAAAATTATAAAAAATTCGAAAAAACACAATTCAACGATTTACTAAATTTAAAACTGCTCTTAAACCATAACGAATTAAAGAAAATAATATATATGAAAAAGATGCGCCTCGACGATATCTTTCCAACGGTGTGTCATTTGCTTCATTCCAATGAGCGGTTTAGAAAAAAACGCAAAAAAACGCTCGTTGCCACTCGTCGTGCGTCGCACCGTTTTTGAAACTGCTCTTGAACCATCATGAAGCTCATAAAGTGTTCAACATGGCGAAGTTGCACATAATCCATAGCTTCTCAACGGTATATTGCACACGTTGTTCCGATAAACGGTTAAAAAATTAGAGCGAAAAAGGTACCGAGAAACACTACGTGCAGTTTTTTCCGACACGAAGTTCACTAGTCTCTGTATTGCAGTACCTTTGCTACTGAAAGTGCAGTGCTCTCACATTGAGCGTGCAGTGCGGAAGTGTTATCAGAATAACAATTCTGCTAATATTAGCAGAATAGACCGGCTGTATGGGACACCTAGGTGCCCATGCTCCTTGCATTTCCGCCGTTTGATTGCATTTAGATGCGTATTATTGTGATAGGTATAGAAGACAACAGATCAATCCATTACTAATTGCCAATTCTGAAATAATTACAATGCATATCATAAATGGATGTCATTAAGCACGCCATGCATGGTAACATATCTTTAGAAGGAAAAAATACTACAAATTTGGTATATATAAATTCATCTATTTTGTATGTACCCGTTAAATTTCTTTATGTATATACCTATAATATTTAATATGTATATATGATTTCATCTGTTTAGTATGTACCTGATAAATTTTTGTACATATATACCCAGAATATTTAGTACGTACACATTAGATTTTATCTATGTATATACACAGAATATTTAGTGCGTATCAATTAAATTAGGTATGTACGGATTCATTTATTTATTACACACTCATTGATTTTTTTAGTATGTATACACCCAGAATATTTAGTACGTAACACACTAGATTTTTGTGTATGTATATACCAAGAGTATTTAATACATACCCATTAGATTAGGCACGTCTGGATTCACTTAGTACGTATTGATTAGATTTTTGTGTATGTATATACCCTAGAGTACTCAATATTTTTTTGTATGTGCATACTCATCGTATTTATATACCTTGTCATTAAATTTATGAGTATATACCTCAATACAATAAATACATAAAATCATGTGTGGGCATATGTAACAAACATTCCTTAAACTAAAAATAATCGTCAGTGGATATATGTACGTTGGAAAAAATCATGTGTGGGTATCAGCATGCATCATATATTCCTACAAGTAAAAAAATTAATTAGGATCATATTTTATATTATTTGGTCACCTTAATTTGTATAGAAATATTAGCCATTAAAAAGTCTGACCCGGTCTTATTTTTTAAATACTACATACCTTGAAAAGTAAGACTTTAGAAAAATGCATAAAAACATCCATAATATACGTATGAACCATTAGGGCGACGTTTCATATTATTTGTCGGATCAGATACCTTAAGTAATAGGATTGTATATACATACCCTTTTTGTTTGGAAAGGAATCATACTAGGAAACCGGTAGTATATTATTTTTTCCGGAAAGCAATTATTGTCCATTGATGCTTGTAGCGCATGCAAACAAAATTTGGAAAGTCATGCACTACAAATATGACTTGCTATCCGGGGACTTAGGTGCTCAGACACCTAGGTGCCCCACATAATTTACACACACACACACACACACACACACACACACACACATATATATATATATATATATATATATATATATATTGCTAATTTAGAAGAATATAATGAACCATGCGCGGACAAAAGAGCTACATTGTGCACTTGACGCTGACCCAGCACACACAATAGTTATCGTCCATCAGCATGTCGATCATGGGCTCAGTGGGAGCAGAGGCCGCCAAGTAGATGACCTACACACCTTGATCGATCGAGGCTGGGGCAGACTTGACATCGGGAATGGCCGGTACTGCCTCGGGCACAGCGCTCAACAGGGCTACCGTGACCGTCGGGTCTGTCCCGGCGATGTTCGGCGAGACAACGTTGGCTCTCGCCAGGGCTGCCATGACGGCCCCCAGGCATGCCCCGGTGAAAGCACAAGTGCTCCCTGGGTGATTTTGGTAATTAATGTCAACATATCTCTTGTTGGACTAATACTTTTATCTAGTTTATTTCAGACAAGTTCAACAATGGCGTAGAAAGGACAAGAACATGTGAAACCCCTTCAAGATGTCTAGGACATGCATTGGCAAAAGCTCAAGACTCACCATTTATATTTTAGTGATCCAAGATCACATTGAGTCCATAGGAAAGCCAATACTATTAAAAGGGGATGAGATGTTGCTTAATGTGGTCTACTTGCTCAAGTGCTTACACTACAAAAAAATACACTTTCGTGATGATACGTGTTTGTCATAGTAGGTCATATTTTCTGTCATGCATGTACATCCATAACGATTTTATGAAAGAATCAAGATAGTCATACCTGTGCTGTCGTAGAAGTGTTCCATGAAATTATCAAAATTATCAAATCACGCGTCAAAGAAGTGCTTTCGTCAAGGGTGACCGACACGTGGCATCCATCGTAATGGGTTGCCGTTAAGCTATCGGGTTCCGGTTTGGATCCGATAACCCGTTAATAGCCCGGACCAATGGGGATTTTTTCATGTGTAAAATTCTCATTGGCCGGAGGAAACACGTGTTGGCTCACCGTTGGGACAGATGTCATCCACTCATTGGACAGGAGGCGCCTATGATAGGTCGACACGTGGCATGGCCCAACAGTGGTCCATTCTGGTGAAAAAGGCCGGCCCAGTAAAAATTAGCAGGCCGGCCCATAAGGCCTACTTGTGTCAGGTCCATTTAAGCCCATGACCCATACGAGATGTGCCAATTCGGCCCGTCGACAGCCCGTGAACGATTTGACACCATTGCAATCCATCGTCAGTTCGAGCCCGTTAACAGCCCGCTATATATTTGGGCTCAATATTGGCCCGATGTGGTTTCTGCATGTTAACGGCCATTCAAGGGATGTGCCAATTTTCAGGATGTACATCTTTTGGCCTATTAGCGACTCATTTAAGTGTTGGGCCAATTTCCGGCCCGGTGTGTCTTTCAGCCTGTTGACGGCCCATAAATGAGTTAGGCCATTTGAAGTCGGACCTGAGTTTTGGCCTTTTAACGACCCATACTCTTCATGGTCCAATATCAGCCCAGTTTCTCTTTCGGCCTGCTAAAGGCCCACAACACAGTTGGGCCATATACAATACGACTTGACTTTCAGCCTCTTAGCGGCCCATGCTCTTCATGGTCCAGTACGAGCCCGCTGTCTCTTTCGGCCTGCTAAAGCCTATAGTATAGTTGGGCCATATGTAGCCCGACCTTAGTATAGGCTTGTTAACGACCCATGAAATCAAATGGGCCCACCTGTTGCCCGCTTCGATGTCGACTTGTTAATGACCTGGGAGGTAACAGGGCCGACCATTAACTTTCGACCTGGTAATGACCCATTAACTTAATGGGCCCACTAAAGTTTGAACATGTCTGTAGGTCCAATTAGATAATTTAAGCCCATTACGACGAGCAATTATGCACAGGACCAAAACCGATCAATTAAAGGCCTATGAGAATTTTGGCCCGTGCGAGCCCATTAGGGAAGCTCATTAAGGAGAGTGGGCTGCTTCCTTCATATAGGGCCCACGACTGTTCATGCTAACTAATAATTTCAGTGCTTTCTTAGCTTCCCAGCGACCATTTAGCTGGAATGCGAGGTGCGCTAAGCAAAGGTACAACATACAGGGAAAAACGTTGCACATCTAGCATATATTACAGGAAATTACATTCACTGGGCAATCAAAGATTGATGCGAGTGCAAATAAATGAACAGAACCTAACGATTTACAACGTCATAATCTGCAGCCTCAGCACGGATGACACCCATAAGCATGTGGGCAAGTTTTTGCTGCTTTGCTACACCGTCTCTGAAAACATTGATCAGTTGTTGTTGCGCACGAATGTGCACCTCTGATTCCTCCACCATTTCCATCATTGCTTCAGCTAGTAATTGGTTCAAAAACATACATTTTTCCGTTGCATTCGAGACAGAGGAAATTGAAAGGATTCAGATAGCGATTTCGGTAGGCTTGTATTATTGATAGTGGAGAGTGTCTCGACCACTGCATCTTAACATAAATTAGGAGGGGAACCGAATGGATTAATCAAGAGTTATTACCATATTACCTGGCCTAGATTTATTGGAAAAAAACAATGGGGCTGCCTTGCTATTTTCAGAGTTTGTCTTCTTATATTCAGCAGCTTGCACCAAATTAACACACTAGCATTGCTATCATTGGCCAGGTCACATAATAGGAAAGCAACATTGACACAACGAACGTTTGGGTAACTAGACCACACCAACCTACACCAAATTAACACAATATAACACATCTATCATCAGCCAGGTAAGGTAACACAAAAGCAACATTGACACAATGAATGAATGGGCAACCGAAGCAACACTACAATTCAGTAATGTGCATGATATGAGATAGTATACTCATGAGGCTCAATATGCAAAACTACCAGGAAGTTTTCCTTACAAAAATCAACATTGTCGCCTTTAGGGTCTGTTTGGTTGGAGACTAGTTTGGCCAAGCCAAAGTGTGGCTAGCCACACAAGTATGGCAAGCCACACAAGTGTGGCTGAGAAATTGGACGCCAAACTTTGGCAAAAGTTGGCAAAAAAATTGTCTCTATGACAAGTGGGCCATAGGGGCAATGAAGTGTGGCAAGCCAAAGTGTGGCAAAAACCAAACACATGCCAACTAAACTGTGGCTGCCAAACTTTGGCTTGGCAAACTGTGGCTGGGAACCAAACAACCCCATATGTTTTGCTACAACTAAATTTAGATCAGATAAAGGTTGGATTCACGCCGATTAACAAAATACATGCTGATGTAAAAATATAGTGATATACAACATGTACTTACGTCAGCATTGGAGCACAGAGAATTCCTGCAAGATACTTTCCTTGAATACGGTCCCAGTGCAGAAAGTATTCTATCGTTTAACCTTATTTTCTAAAAGAGAGATGGGTAAGAAACATATAGAAATTATGGTCAGAATGCTATAAAATTCCATGATGCGAGCATACGCACACGCTTCTTAGAATGGAGTTGACATATTTTTGCTGGACTGGAGCGGACTAGTTCTTTGGCCACTGGATTCTGCTTATTATCAGTAGGAGTTGGGTTTCTCTGTGCTAGAGCAGTATCTATGAAAAATAGAGTTGGTTTACTATCTCCTGGCGTTTGGATCTTTTGCAAAGACTTGGTTTGTAACCCTTTAGATTCTAACATAGCCGTCTTCCCCTTGCATGCCTTATATAGAAGAATGGTGCTTCAATTGTAAAACATGCTACAACAGAGATGTAATAGGTACTGAAGAATAGAAAGGCATGACTATACTGCACCAACACGGAGGGGGACGCAACTTCATTGACTTACTGCACCTGCCTTTGGGTGTATGATAGGTGGGCCCAACAGGTGGCTGGCCCACCTGTCATACAACCAAAAGAAGGTGCAGTTAAGGCACCGGAGCTCAGTCCCACAGGGACGCAACTTCATTGACTTACTGCACCTGCCTTTGGTGTATGATAGGTGGGCCCAACAGGTGGCTGGCCCACCTGTCATACAGCCAAAGGCAGGTGCAGTAGAGGACCGAGGAGTAGATGGCCAACACACACGTGAATGCAACGCAGTCTGCACTTCTCATATAAAGGCTCCCCGCCAATCCAATCTACGAAATCCTATGCACCCTAACGAAGGGCAAGAGTGATCACTCCAATCGCAAGATCAGTTGACTAGAAGCTAGACCCATGGAGGCGATGAGCGCGAGCATCAGTCGGCTGTGCCAGATGGTCCATGATGCCGGCCTGTAGCCCAGCACCGAGGAACGTCTCCAGGTCATGCTTGAGGCCGTAGGGTGAGAGGCCGCTTGGACGACAGCTTCATCTCCTTGTTCGACGAGGTCCTTGTCGGCTTACTTGACAAGTTCACCGTCGTCAAGAAGCTCGCGGACGACCTTGACGTATGCCTCTAGCCCACACGCCCAGGTTCCGCGATGCCCGCCACCCTCAATGGCCTCTATGGTGATAACCTCTTCGATGCACTGGTGGCCCTGCGACTGCCCGTTGTCGTGCCGGAGAATGTCCACCTCGAGGTCGTGCTCGCTGTGTAGCGCAGCAAGACACCGTCAACATAATCACCCATGTCTACGCGCAAATCGTCCACAAGGACTACTACGTTGTAACACCCCGGATGCAACTTTCCATATTTGTAACTCCAACTCTTGCCATTTCCGGCTTTAAGTTATGAGATTCCCTTCGTGGTTGGGTTTTGTCTTCGTTTTGCATTTTGTTCATGTCATGCATTTCATATCATGTTCATCTTGTTGCATCATGGCCTCATCATGTGCATCTTCATCTTGTAGCATGTTGCATCGTGGCATGTTCCTTGGGATCCAAGTTTCATCATCCCCCCTCATCCCCACCTCTCCTTCTCTTTTCCTTCACTTTTGCAACTGCATCTCTACCCTCCTCCATTAATGCTCATCTTTTCCCCAAAATTCTAGCACCATGCCTTGAACCCCCCTGCCAAATTTCACCTCATTTAGAATTGTTTTGGTTGGGTTAAAAAATGCATCAAGTTTGAATTTTAATTCAAACTTGGAATAATTTTCTACCTTTAAAAAATACCAAATCAATTTTATTAAATGCTACACAAATTCAGGATCATGAGGATATTGTTATATTACTCAAACTCCTCCCGAATCCCCATGTGCTTTTCCTTTTGTTTTTCTGTCTCAAGAAAATGGAAAAGGAAAAGAAGCAGAGCAGCAGCAGCAACAGCAGCACCCAACTGGGCCTTGGCCTCCCAGGCCGGCCTAGTTAGCACCCCGCGCTAGTAGGCCCAATGCGCCAGCTAGCCCACGCTCTCACCTACTCCTTGCTTTGCTCACCCGCGCGCGCGTACGCCCGCTAGCCGCTCTCCACGTGGCCAAGCTGGCCCCATTCGCCAGTGACTCTGGCTACACCCCTCACCCACCTTCTTCCTCCTTGGCCCCCCCTTGCGAGCACGCACATGGCCGCGCCCGAGCGCATGCCACTTCGCCCCGTTCTCCCTAGCCCCCTGCTTAACCTCTCTCCTTTCCCAACCGCTTCCTAGGGTTCCCATCTTCCTTTCCCCGCCGCCGCCGGGTGTTTAGACCACCAGATCTGCCGGACACCATCGTGCCCGAGCGCGTCCAAGTGCACGGCCTCGTCGCCGACGTGCTCTACGGCCACCTCCACCTCGGCGTTCGTGTCCACCTTCTTCCCCGATGTCGTCTACATCCCCGACGTCTGCTACTTCGCCGCGGGACGTCAAGACGCCATCGACTCGTTCCTCTTCTTCCCCGTGGTGCCCGTAGGTGTTCGATCGCTACCGTGCTTGGCTCCGACCGCCTCTCGTCCAACCGAGTGCATTTACGTGCTCGTGGTAATCCCCTGAGCAGCCCCGTGCCCTTCTCCCCCTCTTTTGCATTCTCTAGCTAGCCCCGCGCCGTCCACCCGAACCCGTCACCGTCGAACCCCGCTCCGGCGAGTGCTCCTACCACCGTATGCCCTCCGCGCGTGTCCTTCGTGTTCGTCGAATTGTGTGGTGCCGATCAATGCATACCGCTCCTCGCTTAGGCCGCTGAGCGCCGCGTTCGTTTCCACCATCGCCGCCTCTGTCACCTTGTTGCCGGCGTCGTACCTGTCGTCGTCCGGTGCCGTGTTTGCCTTGCGCGTGTGAGGGATCCCCTGGTGATCCCGTTGCACCCTTCCGCCGCTCCACTAGGCCATCAGAGCAACTCCGGCGAGGCCTCCGCCACATTCTGCCACCACCGTCGCTCTCCCCTACTTCCCCTATTCCACTGAGTGGGACCATGAGGGCCCACTGGTCAGCCTCACGTACCGCTAGGCCCACCTGTGAGCCACACACCCGCACACACAACCTCTCACATGACACGTGGGACCCACGGGCCCACCTGTCATCCGCACACTGCTACCTCTTGAGCACTGCGTTGGATTTCCCTGAAGAGGAAAGGATGATGCAGCAAAGTAGCGTAAGTATTTCCCTCAGTTTTTGAGAACCAAGGTATCAATCCAGTAGGAGGCTGCACGCGAAGTCCCTAGTACCTGCACAAAACAAATAACTCCTCGCAACCAACGCGATAAGGGGTTGTCAATCCCTTCATGGTCACTTACGAGAGTGAGATCTGATAGATATGATAAGATAATATTTTTGGTATTTTTGTGATAAAGATGGAAAGTAAAATAAAGGCAAAGTAAAAGCAAAGGAAATAACTAAGTATTGGAAGATTAATAAGATGAAGATAGACCCGGGGGCCATAGGTTTCACTAGTGGCTTCTCTCAAGAGCATAAGTATTCTATGGTGGGTGAACGAATTACTGTTGAGCAATTGACAGAATTGAGCATAGTTATGATAATATCTAGGTATGATCATGTATATAGGCATCACGTCCAAAACAAGTAGACCGACTCCTGCCTGCATCTACTACTATTACTCCACTCATCGACCGCTATCCAGCAGAGTATTAAGTTCATGAAAACAGAGTAACACCTTAAGCGAGATGACATGATGTAGAGGGATAGATTCATGCAATATGATAAAATCCCATCTTGTTATCCTCGATGGCAACAATACAATACGTGCCTTGCTGCCCCTACTGTCACTGGGAAAGGACACCGCAAGATTGAACCCAAAGCTAACACTTCTCCCATTGCAAGAAAGATCAATCTAGTAGGCCAAACCAAACTGATAATTCGAAGAGATTTGCAAAGATAACCAATCATACATAAAAGGATTCAGAGAAGATTCAAATATTGTTCATAGATAAACTTGATCATAAACCCACAATTCATCGATCTCAACAAACACACCGCAAAAAGAAGATTACATCGAATAGATCTCCACAAGAGAGGGGGAGAACATTGTATTGAGATCCAAAAAGAGAGAAGAAGCCATCTAGCTAATAACTATGGACCCGAAGGTCTGAGGTAAACTACTCACACTTCATCAGAGAGGCTATGGTGTTGATGTAGAAGCCCTCCGTGATGGATGCCCCCTCCGGCGGAGCTCCGGAACAGGCCCCAAGATGG